>NC_140222.1:10786328-11036328 GCF_951802725.1 Rutilus rutilus | reverse complement strand
GACAGTCACGCATTCAGCCTCAATCTCACGCTCTCACGCTCAACAAAGAAATCTCACGCAAAAATAGACATTCTTCTGTGCTCACTCATGTGCACTAAATTTCAGAATTACTGTAAACAATTCAGGCTCTTAACTACTGGATGGACCACTAGTTATGGCGCAAATTAGTTAAAAATCTCCCAGAACCTAGAGCGAGCACGCATGCGAGACAGAGACTGTCGTCCAAACCAACCGATAGCGCGCGCACGCACGGCAGAGAGGGAAAGTCTTACAACTGCGCATTTTATCAGTTGCGGCGCCTTCATCTATCGGCTACACTGCAGCACGACGTATATTCACATCAAATGTTAACGCAGAGGAACGGGACACTGCAGTTCACAAAAGTTCATTATTTGCATTGCATGTGCTTTAAAGCCTCGCCGGTTAAACATGTCATTCGCTGCTGATGCGCTGTTCAAATATGCGCTTTACTGAGCGCGTACACTCGACGCGCACATGCACTAAAAGCCTGTTACTGGACTAAAAGTTATCTTTTGAGTCTTATATTGCGCTAATACTGTCAAATACAGACAATGTTTACATAAACAAAGTTGGTTATGTCTAAAGTGAAAGCAAACAGAGAAAATTAATTAAAATCTGCTTGTCATATATGCGTGTATATTAGACGCGTCGCGTGCAGTTCTTAAAGAGACAGTAGCCCTAATAATAAACATCCTGCCGCTTGTTCTTAAAGAGATAGTTCACCCAAAACCAAACAGTTGCTGGTCCCCATTGACATACATAGTAGGAAAAAAATATACTATGGAAGTCACAGGGGTACATCAACTGTTTGGTTACTGGCATTCTTTCAAATAACGTTTATTTTCAACAGAAGAAAGAAACTTATTCAGGTTTAAAACAACTTAAGAGAGTAAATTATGACTTTTTGGGGGGAGAACTATGCCGTTAATGTTAATAAAACAACAAAACACACAGAGGAAATCATTCACTGCTCTTGACTGAGAACTTTAAGTCTGTTGTGTTTTATTTTCATATTTGTCCATTTAATTACTTTCTTCAATTCTACTGTTAAATACACCTATAGCTGAAAAAATAAAGCACTGTTTATTTCATTTGTATATTAAGTTGTGTATGTGTAATATGTATCTCTGTTCTTAATTTTTAATAACAAAGAAAATAGTGACAAAGATTTTATCTTCGCCACTTTGACCTAAATGTCTGCCATTCTTTTTTATTTTATATTTTGTTACCTATATTTTGTTATAAGGCTTTGTTTTTAAAATAGGGACATTAGTTTGGCTGTAATGCTCAGTCACATGCAAAATAGTAAAACCAACATGAAAAAGAATCATGATAAAATCGTGATTTTTTCTGAAAAACAAAAACAAAAATTGTGATATTATTGCCATATCGCCCACCCCAGGTGTAAAAAAGTACCTAGATGTGCTTAGATGCTAAAAATGTGTTATTATTGATCATTATATCACACTACAATTAAACATAATGAAACATTCATTTGAATTGATATTGTTAACACCCCTGCCCCCCCCCCCAACCCCCCCAACCCCCCCGTCGGAGAAGTCTCACTCCGAGCTAAACTGAAAAGTTGGCAACCCTGAACTAGGGAAGTGACGACAAGCAGTCAAGCACAGAAGGCGGAGAAACAGGAAGAGGAAGAAAGAGTTTCAGACTCCAAGTTCCAACACAGTCAGTGATCAAGATGGAAGGCTATAAAATGATCATTCTGCTTGCTATTCTCGTTGATGGTAAGACATTTATTTTATTCTGTAGTTCCAACCCGCAGTTTCAACTCGCTGATCAACTCAGACTCGTGAAGTCTTGCATTCAAATCTCTTTATCTTAAGCCGCTTTCCGACCGGAGGAACCTTTTCACAGTTCCTAGAACTATTGGCTAAAGTACCCGGATGACGGCGTGTTCGCACCGCAGGAACTAGGAACGATTTTAGTTCTAGGAACTCCATTTGTAGGAACTAATTTAGGTCCTACTTCAGAGTAGGGTCTAAACCAGCACTATAGACGAATCCGGCGAAACTACCGGAAGTAAGCGGGCGCCATTACTGAGCTGTTGCTGGGTAGCGTTGCGCCATTGCCTCCTATTGGTTTGGTTGCGTCCACTGGAATAAACAGCCCGCGATTTATGACTGTCAGTCACTAACGTTACATCTACAACTTTACTATTCTTCCTCTGCAGAGTTATTTGAACAGTATATGTGTTGTTAATGGTCTGTGAAAATCGGACAGGTCCTTTAAGAACTATGTATTTATCATCTGGTACAGTGTGCATTATTTGACCAACCCATAACGTTACGGAGCTCAGATAATTTTTTTGACCCTCTATCAGTGACCTCTAGTTGGCATTTTGTTGATCATCGGATGCCAGGCGAAGGAGAAAATACTCTTGAATACCTTTAAAGGGTCATTTCACCCATTTGAACATTGTTTTTTATTTAAAGTGGGTCATATATGTAGTCGAAATGTAAAATAATTTTTGAATTTGGTGCCTTCGTGACCGAGAAAAGACAAAAAATAACTTCAGAACGCATTTGAATGAAAGACAACAACTCCCACAATGCACCACATTGCACAGCTCCGCAAGCCACTCCCACTAATCCAGAAAGCGCATATCTGCCTATAAGAGAAATCACTCTTCCGTCTACAAGGCTAGCTACTACCAGAGCTTGAAATTCATTTCACATTCACACAAAATGTCTAGTTAGTTGGCGAACTCATATAGTGCATTACTCCTCGTTTGTATTTCTTTCGAAAAGGTGAATTATTGCATGGTACCTGGATGTTCAGTCAGAACATATGCGGTGCGAAACTAGGATAGCTCTCAACACAAACGTCCGTGTCCTCGTCTGATTCAGAGATTTCGTCCAGGAGAAATTGTCATCGTTGAAATTCTTTGCCGCAGACGGACTCTATCTCTGTGTTCGTAGCGGTTCGTAGTGCATAGTGAGACCACCGGCGCCACCAGTCCGCCCTAACTCGAGCCAGTCCAGGCTCCTCGTCCGCGGCAGGCAGGTCTTCTGCCTCGGCTGCTCTTCGCTATAATGCGGCTTGTAAAGGTAGCCACAAACACCTGATTCAAGCATCAGACTTCCGAAATCCTCTTCCTCTATATCATATTGAGCACTCTCCTCCGCTATTGTCATAACTTTACATCTGTCTCCACAGCGCCTGTTAGCTTAGCTTCAAACAAGATGGAGGATATTGCTTTCAGTTTCAGAGAGTAAAGTCCCACCCACTGATCTGTAATAGGTCTGTAGCGTGAGCGGGTCCCGCCCCTGGGAAAGATGAGAAACTAGTGTCTGTAGTCTTAACAGAAATCCCCCCCTCTTACACTTCCTCCTACAATGACGCAAAATGACGATTTTTGCGTCATTGTAGGAGGAAGTGTAAGAGGTAAATAACAGATTTCTCCCGTCTCAAGGGAAAATGAGAGAGTGTTGCACGACCATTCAATAGTATGACTGGGTTTCTAACAATGCAAAGCTTAATGCAAATGGGTGAAGTGTCCCTTTAAAACAACCGAAGGGGCGCGTTGGGGCAGTAGTAACATTACTGTATTTGCTTGACTTTGACTCTCACTCTGAGAACCAACAACGCTAGCAGTACCTTACCCTTTCCTTTTGAAATGTGAAAATGAGATAAATAATGGTCACAAATGAAAAACATGAATTCGTTTATTTGATATCATTCATTTATTTATTGTTGCCAAATGGACAGATCTTTTAATAGTTTCCTCGTTAGCTTGCCTAGCTAGCATAGTTATTCAAGCTATTTTCATAAATAATCTGTAAGATCGTTTGTACCTTCATCTGTGACTGGAGGCCACTGTCTAACATCATCAACCCAACAAGTCATACTGCCTGGCTGTAGCTGTCATCGAGGGTGCGTTTGCGTTATCACGGAGGTTTGTTTACATACTAGTAACAGCTCAGTAATGGCGTCGCCACAAGATGGCAGCCTACACAGAACGCTCGTCGGATTTGTCTATACATGAATATCAGATGATGTCACCAACGTCTCCTCACTGACGTCACACTCTTCTAAAACTTGTCTGCCGCCATTTTGAGTACCTGATTTGGCAAGATTGATATGTCAGTTGCAAAGGAACTAGCTAGCTATGCTTTCACAACACGGTAACATAAATGTAACATAACATAAATCTGTAACGTTCGTTATTTTGAATAGAAATCATCACTCAAAAAGCATTCATTCAAGTCTTCTCGGTTTATTTGTGTTCAAATACATGCAATACAGTATCCGCCAGGGCTATTAGTCTAATGGTAATCAGTGTTTGGTGTAGGCAATCAGTACAGTGATTGACATGACCAATGAAAACTTTAGAATCAGCTGCAGGGCGGGATTTCCGCTGAAGTGGTTTGGAAAAAAAAAAATCACGCTTCTGTTCTGCATGACTTCATTCTGACATCCGTGATAACAAAGCTAAAGTAACATCTCTTCACCTGAAACAAGAAGCTAATAAATGCACAGTTTGAAGTATATGTGATTTGTGTGTGATTTTCGTGCGATTGGGGTATTTTCATATGAATGTTTACAGAGGCCTATGCATGCTAGGTAAGGATAGCCCAGCTAACAAAAAAAGGTCCGCAGAACGTCCCCTAAATGGCCTGTGCGAACGTCCCCCCGAACGTCCCCATGTGGAGCCCGCTTGATGTCCCGCGGACGTTCGCGAAGACGTCCTCCGAACGTTCAAGAGGACGTTCACGGGACCACCAGCGGTCATTCGGGACGTTTAGGGGACATTCGCGTTTAGTCCCCTGAATATCATTTTATTTTATTTTACTTCTGGCTAACCAAAGAAAACACACACGTTGTAAGGAACAAAGTAAATGTATTTTATTTGAACAAAGGTGTTGTGCTCTTTCAGTGTGTGTGTGTCTTCAAACGCGCTGGCAGCTGTGTGTGTTTATCCGTCGATCAGCTGTGGGGTTAGTTCGGCTATTCTTCCCCTTGGCATACCTAAAACAACAAAATGAACACATTCAGTAGTATTATGATTGTATATGTCTATATAATATATCCATATATGTGAAATATAACGTCGTCTCTCATCTCATCATAACGTTAGCTTCGTAGTGTTAGCATACATTAACGGTTAGCAGCAGTCAGACAACTTAAGAAAACGTTTTAAAAGGTAACATTTTCATATAATTTAAAGATGGACAGTGGTTACGGTAACTAATAACCAATTTATAAATTTTAAAATACATTTTAGACAGACGAAAGAGAAAACACAAGGCTGCGTCTGAGGAGGGCCGTTAACTGTCACTCACTACGCAGCTCAGCTGAGCGTTGCCATGGATACATGCTGCGTAGTGCGTACCATAAGGAATGACGTCACTCGCTTAGGTGCACTTGATCGTCACTTGCTTGTTTCTCCCCGGTGTAGCTAAGTTATATTACACTTTTTTTTGTTGTTATTTGAGCTGCATGTGCTATCAGTCTTAAGTGCAATAATTAGAATAATATTTTTCCTAAAATAACTTCTTTTGAATAAAACCAGTCACCTTCGCCTGACCAACAGTTGGATAATAGAGAGCCTAAGTCCCGCCCCTCCGCTTCCGGCTCATGGGACCTTAGTTCGGAAAAAATATGTATGGAAGTCAATGGCGAGAGATAACTTATAATAATAATTCGTTACATTTATATAGCGCTTTATCTGAGACATCAAAGCGCTTTACATAGAAGGGGGGAATCTCCTCAACCACCACCGATGTGCAGCATCCACCTGGATGATGCGACGGCAGCCATATTGCGCCAGAACGCCCACCACACACCAGCTTATTGGTGGAGAGGAGACAGTGATAAAGTCAATCAGTATATGGGGATGATTAGGAGGCCATGATGGACAGAGGCCAAGGGGCAAATCTGGCCAGGATGCCGGGGTTACACCCCTACTCTTTTTCGAAGGACATCCTGGGATTTTTAATGACCACAGAGAGTCAGGACCTCGGTTTAACGTCTCATCCGAAGGACGGTGCTCTTTTGGCAGTATAGTGTCCCCGTCACTATACTGGGGCGTTAGGACCCACACAGACCACAGGGTGAGCGCCCCCTGCTGGCCTCACTAACACCTCTTCCAGCAGCAACCTGGTTTTCTCATCCAGGTCTCCCATCCAGGTACTAACCAGGCTCAACCCTGCTTAGCTTCAGTGGGCAACCAGTCTTGGGCTACAGGGTGATATGGCTGCTGACTGCTAACTTATCTTTTTATTCCGTCTGAACTGTGCCCTGAACTAAACATATGATGTTTGTCAATTTAAAAGGTAATTATGAAAGTCAAGAAAGTCGCAGTTTGTCATAAAACAGAAGAGTAACGTTTAGTTTTATGTGAAAATCGCTCAATGAACTACATCTCTCGTCTCGCACTATGTACGTCACAAGATCCGTTGCTCGTATGTGTGTATTCTGGTTCAAAACACTCAGGCATGACAGCGTAACGTTACGATTATAATGTAAGACTATAGAAAAAATGACAGACGTTAGCTTCAGTAAAGTTAGCTTCATTCATTGAGAGAAAAGGTATGACGTCGCATGTGCGCCTTCTGTGTTTGTATTACGTATTTTCACAGTCTTATACCTCAGCAGTTTTACATCAAGCTGCGACTTTCTTGACTTTAAAATGTATCTTTTAAATTGACAAACATCATATGTGTAAATCAGGGCACAATTCAAACGAGATCAAAATATTTGTTGTCTCTCGCCATTGACTACCATACAATATTTTTCCGAACTAATGGTGCGTTCAAGTCATCTCGTATAGATCGTATTTACGAGTTGAACGCACATGAACGCCACCACAATGTCGTAAATACCAGTGGGGAGCTCGGGATTTTCTTTAAGCCCCGATCTGTACGAGTTGGGGGCGTGTCAGTGATTAACATGGCGGAATACACAATACGTAAAGGTATTTAGCTGTGATATTGTCAGGCTTTTCTATTTACAGCGCAGTTAGCTAATAGCCAACACAGAATATGATAGTATTATAATATAACAATGCAACATGTAACGATGAGCTGGCAGTGGCTTCATAAATTATTAAAAAACATAAAAATACAAAGTAAACCTGATGCACATTTCTTTGTTTTTCATTTTCTAGAACAAGAGTTTAAGAATCTTACTGTATTTTTGTATAATTAATTAAGAGAAAGTACTCCGCCATTTTGCTCCGACGAAAGTGACTTGAACGCACATGCCGTTATAAGCACGACTTCCCACCTCGTACGTACGAACTTCCCAGGAGGACTTGAACGCACCATAAGGTCCCATGGTGGTCGACCGGAAGGGGAGGGACTTAGGCTCTCTATTTAGGATAGGATAGGATAGGACAGTTAGGATAATTTTATTTGTCTTACCTGTGTTATTCTCCACTTTTTTCCCAGCAATGTGCTTTTCCATTCTTCACGTTTTCCTTGGCTGCATTCATCATTTGAAGTCGATGCATTCTTTTAGAGCTCCTGCATTCAACTTTATTTTCTTCATGCATGAATAGCCTATAAATTGTAGCTTATATGTGACCCTGGATCACAAAACCAGTCTTATGTTGCACGGGTATATTTGTGGCAATAGCCAACAAAACATTGTATGGGTCAAAATTATAGATTTTTCTTCTATACCAAAAATCATTAGGATATTAAGTAAAGATCATGTTCCATGAAGATATTTTGTACATTTCCCACCTTAAATATATAAAACATTCATTTGTGTGAATGGATGCAGCACTATCGCCAATAGAAATGGACAAATTTAAAGGCGATTTTCTCAATATTTCGATTTTTCTGTACCCATTCCAGATTTTCAAATAGTTGTATCTCGGCCAAATGTTATCCTATCCTAACAAACCATACATCAATGGAAAGTAGAGATGCACCGATTGATCGGCTGGTGACCGGAATTGGCCGATTTTCACGTGATCGGCCATGACCGGCGACCGGCCGGTCAGTCTGACATATGCCGATTTTATGCCGGTCAAATGCACTCGGGCGCCGCATGATTAACCTTTTGAGCGGTACGGTCTCATATATGAGATTTGTATGTCTGTGCCCATGAGAGTACGGTGCGGTGCCACATTTAGATGTTCAGTGACGTCGCATAACTGCCAGATTCAAACTGTGCTTTCACGCGTTGGCTGGCGCTGAGCCAGAGTCGGACGCGTTCAGCGCTGTTATGGCACAACTAAGCAGTGTTTTCAACCTCATAATGTTTATTTTAGGTTTCAGATATTTAAATACACATAAGCACGATTAAAACAATACATTTGGAGTTTGTAAAACACACACTGATGTCTGTGGAAGCAGCAATAACAATCTATTCAAATATAATTTGCCGACATGTGTGTTATTCATATCAGACAAACATAGGGGAAGTAACTATAAAGTTTACTCTATTCTTCTCAGTTCACCGGCCACTTTCTTGCATTTATTTCGGAGAAACTGATGAATTCACGTGCTGTAAATCCGACTGACAGGACAACATTGCGGCGCCCATCTCATATATCAAGATTAAAGGTTTTTAAACGACCACTCACTTACACGTATTTGAGAATCGGAATATCAGATAGGCTAGTTGATGACATGGTAAGCAAGTTTGTGAATATTTTGAATAAAAAAGGAAAAGTGAAATAAAAGCGACACATCTGTCATACAGTTTTATTGTGGCTGCGGTGTATCGCGTGACGCGTCGCCATGGAAACATTAAAGGGAACGTTCGCGAAAAAACTCACTCGGGGGGTGGGGGTGTCAGTTAGAATATTTTAAACTTACGCGTGAAAGGGTTAAAGAAAAGATGGAAAATAAATATTTGTGTGTGCTGTAAAGTGGTTAGAAAAAAATTTAATCGGAATCGGCTAAAATCGGTATCGGCAGGTCAAACTCAGTGAAAAATCGGAAATCGGAATCGGCCTAGAAAATTGTAATCGGTGCATCTCTAATGGAAAGATTATGTATTCAGCTTTCACATGATGTGTATATATATATAAAATACCCATAAGACTGGTTTTGTGGTCCAGGGTCACATATTCAAATATGATATTTGAAATTATCATATTTTGATGTTTAAGTTATAACAGTCTCGTGATTTTATTACATCTTTAATTAGTGATAGAAGTTACTAAGTTTATTATCTTAACATAACATTAAAAAACTAAAATTTTTAACAAACTTAATTTTAAAATTAAATTAAATTATCTTTAGTTTATTTGCATTTATATTTTTGTTTAATTATTCTTTTGTCTGAGTTGCAAGGTGTCAGGTCTGATGATAAAAGAAAACGCATACGACTGGATTTTGCAAGTGTTGTCATGGAAATGGCAGGTGAGGGACGAAATAGGGACGTTCGCACACTGGCCCGGACAAATGTCCTCAGAACGTCCGTCACCGAACGTTACAAAGCGGACCAATTGCGGACGTCATCAGAATGTCCGTCAGCGAACGTTACAAAGCGGACCAAATGCGGACGCCATCGGAATGTGGGTCAGCGAACGTTACAAAGCGGACCAAATGCGGACGTCATCGGAATGTCCGTCAGCGAACGTTACAAAGCGGACCAAATGCGGACGTCATCGGAATGTCCGTCAGCGAACGTTACAAAGCGGACCAAATGCGGACCTATGGGGACGTTCGAAAAGTCCGGGGGACGTCCCTTGTAAGTTGGGAGGTCATAGCTTCATATAAAATGTTAAATATAACATATTTCAAAATATTTTTTTGACTTGAAACCATTTTAAACCGCGACCGGAATATGGTACAAACACTCGATGGTGTTTTAAAGTGAGTTAAAAGTAAAAGTGTAATATTAATCAATTAAATATGTCATGTAGCTTTATGCTGCTAATGCACCTGCTGCAGGAGCTATTCTAATCCATACAATCATTTTTTTTTAAAGAATTCAAATAATGTTTCAAGAATAGTTTTTTTTTTTTTTTCTAACAAGACTTGAGATAATAGGTTTGTCAGTACCATAGACAGTACTCGGTAGGTACTCAAGATGGCGGCAGTCAACTGGAAAAAGAGCGGATGACGTAAGAGGTCACTTGACTGATATTCATGTATAGGAACTACCCGTGACGTTAGTATACGCTGATTGACCGAACGCACGCGGAACACCAGCACCCGCCATTTTTAAAACAGCTAGAATGTAAACACACAGATTATAGCCTATATTTACTCCATAAACTAACTATACAAACAGGGAAAACAGTGATGGATGGGTCTCTAAACCTTTATGCTGAAGAGAAAATCCAACGCAACTTTGAGGGGACCAAGGCAAACATGATTATGTATTTCTGCTCAGCTAGCAACACTGGACATCAACCACACGGCATAGGCTATAACCTTTTTTCATATATTGTATACTTTGTATAACAGTTCTATCTAATATGATATTAAACAGAACTGTTAGACAGATCGCTAACTAATAAACACAGAGAATGCGAGCATTGTTTGCTCTGGCGTTCTCAGCGCCACCAAAATAAAGGTCCGTTGCGCCGTCAAAATAAAAGTCACCGTGCTTGCGTCACTCCCTTACCCCTCCTACCAGTTCCTATGGCCACTTGGCCAGTGCGAACGCAAACAGCAAAACCGAGTTTGGGGGAAAGTAGTTCTTAGAACTGTTTAGAAGTGGACAGTTCCTAGAACTAAGTTCCTAGAACTACTTGGTCGGAAAGCGGCTTTATTCAGCGTTGTTTTAAATAATTTAATATGATATCTTTATATAATGTTTTCGCTATACATCTACTTTATACATCGTGGATAATTATTATATGGTAATTATTTAGTAGGTCTATTCCCTGTTCTGGGGTGCGTTTCCCGTACAACTATAAAGCTCTCTGCTTCACTACCATAGTACGATGCATCGTTGGAGAAATCAACTAGCTAGTCACGATGGTCACAACTGTTTCCCGAAACCGTATGTTGCAAAGTATCGTTCAACCATGTTGGTTTATGACGTCTCGCACGTGGTGGACTAATAACTTATTTTAATTAATCTGTTTGAGATCGAATTAACGCTAGATTTTGTCATATAAGTTACAGATATGGCATCTGAAGACCATTTCTAATTTTTCTCAGTTTTTTTGCTTTGTTACCAGACTCAATAGGCTATTTGGCTCGTTCTTACATAGCAGAGCACGTTCGCACATGCGCAGTCTTCAAAAACGTTGCTTTAAGTCTCTTGACAAACTAAAAGACGTAAATTACATTTGTATGTATTCTAAATAAATAATACGGGTTGTACTGAATGTCAGCTTGCTTATTTTGTTAAAGATAAGGATTTATTCAGTCTACATCTCATGTAAACTAGAAACTATGCTTCTAACCACAGCTCGAGAGCTGTCGTTCGAAGCAGTGGCGTATGCGCTATATGCATAGACAGTATAAGAAGTGGACAAAGCCATCTCATTGGATCTCATTTGAGACAAGTGAAGCCCATTTTTAGCGATTTCTTAGCACTTCCTTTCCTGACACTCAGACTCAAACCCAAGCGGGAAGGAAGTCGACTGGAAGTTGAAGCCGGCCGCGTGCCACCATCTTGTAGCAGAACTTCACCTGCTGTTAGCATCCCATTGACTCCCATTCATTTTGGCGTCACTTTGACAGCAAATAACTTTACATCTGAGGCGTTTGAAGACTCCATTTGTCCATTATTTATTTCTAAAGAAACACGACAATGTATAAAATGCTTCATTACCTTGTAGCTTATGTTATGGCCCCGTAGAAGCAGTTTTTGTAAAAGTAGGCTAACGATTGCGTCATACCCACGCAACTCTCTGTCGCACAGTAGAGAGATTACCGTATGGACAGGAGGAGAAGCTCGCGCGCAATCGGGGGGACGAGGAGGCAAAATGACAATATAATTAATCAGAATACCTAGCAAAAGTTGCTCCTGCTCCGAGCTCATGGACACCTCCTACTCACACTCTCCGTCTCTGCAAGATTCGGAAGGGAATGATTCAGATTTCTCTTGGCACAGCTTCTAGAAGACAGACGGGTTGCTCACGTCACATCTACGTCGTCAAGCTCGGTTTGAGTCTGCGCATCAGGAAAGGAAGTGCTAAGAAATCGCTAAAAATGGGCTTCACTTGTCTCAATTGAGATCCAATGAGATGGCTCTGTCCACTTCTTATACTGTCTATGATAGGGGCGCCAAAGCGATGGTAATTTTTTTTTATCTATATGTAGCTGCTGTTGTGCGTTTCTAAATAATTTCTGCATTTCCTCAATGTTATATAACTTTTTAGAGGACTAACAGGCTAGAGTAGGATATTCATAAGATTCCATCATAGAATTTTGACATAGAGAGGGGGAATAATATCGCGAGCAGGCGGGGGCGCCGTGAGCGCTGAGTGAGCAGGTACGAGTTGAAAAAGATGGATAAAGCAAAAAATCTGTCGGGACTAAAAATAGAAAAAGATAGAGGGAAAAGGAGATGGCATGTCAATTGATGCGCCAGCAGCTAAATAAGTGGATGGTCAAAGGCAACAGGAAAGTGTGACGTCCACGCATGTAGGCTAGGAGATTCCCGGTGGGCCGACGTGATTTTTGGGCTATCTAGGCCTAGGCTATTTTTTTTTGTCTTTGTCTTAACGGCCCATAAAACTCGTAGGCTACAACGGCGGGCCCTTTGTTTTGTTTTGTTTTTGTTTTGTTTTTGTTTTGTTTTGTTTTGTTTTGTTTTGTTTTTGTTTTTGTTTTGTTTTGTTTTGTTTTGTTTTGTTTTGTTTTTTGTTTTGTTTTGTTTTGCTTAATTGGCGGTGCTGGGTTAGTGTCGTTGTAATGCATTGGTAAAAAAAAAAAAAAATGTCACCGTTAGTTTTTTTTTTTACATTGTTCATTAAACACGTAGATCAGTGGCCCATTGGTTCTTTTCTTGATTGACACTGGGCTGGCCAAATCACATCCTTAATGTGAAGTATAGAAATTAGTACCATAACTATTTATGAAAGTTTCCTTTATTTTTCAGTGCATTTGTTTTACAATATATGGCTATAACTATCATGGGATTAATATTATAACTGTTAATATGTAGTAGTGTAGTAGACAGACACTGTTACTAAAAAAGGTTTGAATTTTTCTTTGTTTAATTTGCACACTGAATATGGGTTGGAGCTTTTAATTTAGAACTCTCAAAGTGCACCAGATTGATGAATTCAACATTAAAAATCACAAAATCCGCCGAACCCCCCTAGAGGGTCATCACTGTTAAGTATAGTTCAATTTTATAAATAAATGACAGTTTTGTAATTAAATGCGCCACAATTGTTGCAGCATACCCCTCTGACACTGGGTAGTTGCGCCCCTGGTTCCAACCACACAAGTTTGCAATGCTGTTTGCGAACGTTCGTTGGAACGATGGTTTCGGGAAACACCGAATCGTTCAACTATGCTGATAACAACAAAACTTACGACCATAGTTGGCTAACGATGCTTTCGGGAAACGCACCCCTGGACTCTGATGAAATGGCGATCACGTATTTTGAAAGGAACTGCATCCCTCCATTTTCTTTCAAAACACGTGATCGCTTAGCCTGAATCTTATTAAACTTACTTATCATTAGAGAATGCAGTATAATTCAACAGTTGAATGTCATTTGCCTGATCAAATGCACCTATAATACACTTTTAAAATGTACTGCATTGTTATAGTTTTGTGTTGTCTGATGCATTGTTGCATCAAAATAATAGCATGAGTATATGCTACTGCATAAACAACATAAATCTGTCATCTATCATAAAACAGCAAAACATTTTAAGACAAGACACTACTGGTAAAACTTTACAGATATATATTATTTTTTATTTTTTTTACCAATTCACCAAGGTTGAAATATCCGATGATGTAGGCTAAATATTTCTCTACCAAGACACAACACACACACACACACACACACACTTGGCTATACCATACACTATCTATATAAGGATATTGCATAGATTTCTAAATGTTTTTATATATAGATAGTTACTAATCCAAACCCAACCCTAACAGAACACTTTCATTTTTATAAATGAGGTTGTTCCCAAAAGAAGGTTTGGGCAGGCTTTAGGCACATTCTTCTGTTGTTTTTATATTTTTATAGCCTACATTAAGTATAGCCACAATAGGTGAAAGATGTATGCGCACTAGTAACTGTTCATTTGTGTCTTCAGGTGTGTTAAGTCCTACAGATGAAGTGATCTCAGTGACGGAGGGAGAATCAGTCACTCTAAACACCAGTGTTAACAAAAAACAACATGACATAATGCGGTGGTATTTCAATGACATTCTCATTTCTCAAATCAATTCCAAGAAGAATTGTTTATATGATGGAGAAGACGGGAGATTCAGAGACAGACTGAAGGTGGACTATGACACGGGATCTCTGACCATCACAAGCATCAGATCTAAACATGCTGGACGTTATGAAGCAGAGATTATCAGCAGTGAAAGTTCAGGAACCAGCACAAGCTTGAACCGAAACAGCAAGTGTGACAGCACAAAAATCATCAATAAAAACAGCAACATGGGTGACTCCATAAAAATATACAGCATGACTGTCAATGGTGAGTCATTTAATGTAATTTACTCTGAAGTATTTAACAGATTGAATACTGTATAAAAGGACTGTCAGATCTGTTTACTCTCTTTCCCTGTATGTTATTGTTCATATACATGACTGGTTTTACTGTATAAGCTGATTTCTGTCTCAGTATACAACATTAAACAGACATTAAACAATATCAAAAAATAAGAATCAACTTTCATTGCCATGCTGTTCGTTTAATTGCAACATCTATAGTTAAAAACTGTATTTCTATTCTGGTCTATTTTCTATTCTGTATTT
Source organism: Rutilus rutilus (assembly GCF_951802725.1). NCBI lineage: Eukaryota > Metazoa > Chordata > Actinopteri > Cypriniformes > Leuciscidae > Rutilus > Rutilus rutilus. The sequence continues at coordinate 11,021,459 of NC_140222.1, read as the reverse complement.
CTATTCTTTTTTTTTTTGCAGATTTTTATGCAGCTGCAAATGAAGTGAACTGCCATAATTATCCATAATTTATTTTCTTTCTAGTCTGTGTTGTTTTGTATTTCTTTATTTTTAATCTCTTGTATCTTGTGTTTTCCAGCTGCTGGTCTTGGTGATGCAGATTCCCAAAAGGACATCACAGAGCCAGAGACCGACAAGAGTATGTTTCATCCTTTTCTGTAATTTATATTCATCCTTTGTCCCAATTTATAATAAATATTATAGGCAAGGCAAGTATATTTCCACCATTTCAAAAGATAATTCAAAGTTTTTACATAAACAGTAATTAAATAGTAATCAAAAAGATTCATGGCTAAAAATAAAATATTAAAGAAGATAAAAGAATATTAAAAGAAGAAGGTATACATCATTCAAATTAATTGGAGGGGAAAAAAGCCTTAAAATAAACAGTACAGTAGAAAATCAGTGTTTAATCAATGCACTGTTACGTTTTCAATCTGGACTAGAAGCTTTGAATGGGGCATCTGTAAATGTGTCCTTAGAGAGAATATTTCCAGGGATAATGGTATAAACACAGTCAGACTCACTCACACTAACGTCTCTATTTGTCTGTAGATGTTCCAGGATCAGGTCTGTCTGCTGGTGATGTTGCAGGAATAGTTGTTGCTGTTCTGCTGGTGTGTGCAGCTGCTGTTGCTGGTGTGATTTACTATCGCCTCAGGAGCTCTAGAAACGGCAAGTATCACCTACAGATACTGTATTGAGAGGAAATGTTAATGTTGCAAAATTGATGTTTATGTGTGTGTGTGTGTTTATTTGTCAAAGCAGAAGGGGAGAGAAGAAGACCAGAGGTTCTGTAGAAAATCCACATATGAGGTAAAGTACTGCACTACTGTAGTGTATGTATAGATCTGTGTTTATTTCACATGCACTGAAAAACTCATCCCGATAGGGAAATAAACATTTCAAACAGGATCTGATTCACTGATTGGTGACAGATATGCTGATTTTCTGTAGCTGTAAACAGCACCGCTCATTTCTTTTTTTACCATCTGTGATTTGTTGCTTTCTTAGACGGAGAAAGACACATGATCTGAGAGGATCGCAACAGCTTCTGCAACATTATTCCCATGGAATAAAATCAGCTAAAACAAATGTACTGTAGGGGGTTGATTGAAATCCACTGCTGCTTCAATGTACAGTATATGTAATGAGTGATTATAATCAAGACATTAATCAATATCTTTCCTTTTAAATATCACATAAGTTAATTTACTTCTCTGGAGATTTTATTTTGTTATGAAACGTCGTGCCTGACTTCAGGGTCCGAGTGTCAGCCGCATAATCTATGGAGATATGTTTCAGTCGATCTGTATATGTGGGGAAAATTACTATGTTTATCTATTTCTTAGCCAATGAGAATCATTAAACCTGAAGCAATGACGTAGCTTAGACCTTGGAAATGGTATAACTGCTGTGTGTGAGAGTGTGTGTGTGAGTGTGTGAGTGTGAGTGTGAGTGTGAGTGTGTGAGTGTGAGTGTGTGTGTGTGTGTGTGTGTGTGTGTGTGTGATGTAGGGTATAACTGTGATCTTTGTAACTGTAAGCGGGGCGGCCTACGAACTCCTGTGTGAGTCTTGAAGCTGACTTCTGCTGATGAAACTGCAAACTATCTTTAGTAAAACTTTTCTTCAATTTTTTATAATTCTGTGTCTGACTCCTTTCAAAAATCTGGTCTTTGGGTCTTAAAGGGATAGTTCACTTTGAAATTAATTTTTGGTATGTTTTAGCTTACCTCAAGGGCATCCAAGATGTAGGTGTCTTTGTTTCCGCAGTAGTTTCAATTTTGATATTTTTAGGTCAAACCGTTCTTGTCTGTCAGTCATATAATGCAGGTCTGTGGTCACTGTCTCAAAGAGCGTGCACAGAGTCCAAATTAAAACAATTCCCCATCGTCCAAATTAAACAATTCCCCATCGTAAGTACACATTGATGGCCTAAGACACGAAACGAGCGGTTTGTGTGAGAAAACGAACAGTATTTATCGTTGTTATCTCTTGAAAACAGCACACGTCCAAATGGTCTGACGGCGCGGGCGGGTATACATATATACACTAGACGTCGCCTTGGCAACTGCAGTTCATTGGAACAAAACCGTAGCCAAGGCGACATCTATGTATATATCTATACCCGCCCGCGCCGTCAGACCATTTGGACGTGTGCTGTTTTCAAGAGATAACAACGATAAATACTGTTCGTTTTCTCACACAAACCGATCGTTTCGTGTCTTAGGCCATCAATGTGTACTTACGATGGGGAATTGTTTTAATTTGGACTCTGTGCTTGTGTTTTGATACAGTGACCATCGACCTGCATTATATGACTGACAGACAAGAACGGTTTGACCTAAAAATATCAAAATTGAAACTACTGCGGAAACAAAGACACCTACATCTTAGATGCCCTTCAGGTAAGCTAAAACATATCAAAAATTAATTTCAAAGTGAACTATCCCTTTAAACTGTTAACCCCTTACAGTATCCTATAATATTCCACTAAAAATCAATAATGTGAAAATGAGCTGAAACATGATTATTAACCCTGGAGAACCCAATAACCCTTTTTTTCTTTGGAAAATTATGAACTATGCATTAAATTACTGTTGTAAGTTCACTGAACACCAAAATATCCACTTTTTCAATTTTAACCCTTTATTCCCTAATTTAGGATTAGGGCCAAATTTGACCCATTGGGCTTTAGGCGTATAATTTCAAAGAATCACAATAACAAACATTGTCAATGCAAACTATTTTAAATTTAGGAAAATAATCAGTCAACCACACTGCTACATTTAACAATGTTTTTTTTTTTTTTTTTGCTTTATTTGTTGCATGTTAGAACTGGATTCCAAATGTGGCCAATGGAAACGAACACAAGGCCAAAATCACGACTGAAAAAAACTAACACCATGGGTCTTTGCTTATCCAAAAATCTGTACTGCTAGAGAGAGGAACTCACACTAGACATTGTGGTAGTCTTTGAAACAATTTCTTTTTTTGTTGATGCAGAGAGGAACTGCACATTTTTCACAGTGCATTTCAGTTTTGAGGTCCTTGCTCATACGCCATACTCCCTGAAAAGATATACTACTTTATTAGTATCTGGCCCTGTACTACTGAGGTAACTTATTAAAATATATTATACAAATGAAATTATTTCAATGCTTTAGCCAAAGACAGGACTGTTACCATTCTCCATCAAAGTCACTCAAAGAACCAAAGGGTCATTTTTGACCCAACATTTTTTTACCCCATACACCCAGAGGGTCATTTTTGGCCCATCGTTTTTTGAACTAGCTCAGAGTCACTAATTTATCCAAAAATAATATAAAACGTACTTCTAGGCATTCTGCAAGCTAATACTTAATAGATTAACAAAAAATACACAATTTTACCAACAGCTGGTTTGCTGAGAAGACGATTTTGTTTGGGTAGGTTTCCAGCTCAACAAAACAGCATGTGGTCAGCCATCATGTTACTACCACTCTGGCACTTGTGAGTTCAATATTCATCCACTAGGTGTCTCTATGCAGGGGTCAGAAGTGGCACTCTGGGTTTTTGAAGTTAAATTTGACAATTTTTTTTTTTTTTTTCATTTTGGGTAGCAGCAATTAACAGCGGCCAAATTTGACCCCGTGGGTTCTCCAGGGTTAAAGATGAATCACTTACTGTTGCCTGTCATGACACAGTTCAGAACTTTCACTTCAAAAAAGTAATATTATTATCTATAATATTTACGTAAACTTTGAAACTTGAATGGTATAAATGTACTCGAAATGCACTTTTATTGTTGTTGGTTCTGGAACTTAAAGTCTTTGTAAAGTAAAGTTCTTGTAAAGAAACAAGACATTTTTTAAATAAACCGTTTAATGCTGTAAATGTGTTTTTATTCAACCATCATTCAATCTGAATCTTAATTCATAATTTATTCTCATTATGACACTCCTTTATTTATAATATAAACATATGTATGACTAGGATGCATATCAGTTCTGTAATATTCAGTTTTCTGTTCAATTCTACAGGGATTTATTGGCGTGACAAATATTTTTACATTTGTATTTGAGGGGTTGCTGCATACAATTATGAGACAAAATGAAAATAGCAACATTACATAAAAAATAAGAAAATGACACAGCGAAAAAATTGTAGGTATATTGGCCTAATTAAATACATAAAATGGAGGGCATTAAAAGATTAAAAAGGAAAGATTAAAGATTGTTCATCGTTTTGGCCACCAGATGGCACTGAAACACCAGATTCAGGTAATGCACCTTTTAGGGAGCATTGGTGAGAAAAGCTTAGTTTCGCCATGACTGAACAATTACAGCACACATATTTGATCTTAACAGATTAAAACTACAATATATGTCACAATATTTATAATATCTGTTTAGTCCATTTTAATCCTCTTGCAGCTCTGACGTCATTGACCAGAAGAACAGCAGCGGCCGCAGAAGCCACGCCCATCAGCACAGTGACAACCAATCGCAGCACAGCTTCAACTGAATCACAATAATGGACGTGAAGTTCTGAAAAAACAATTGAGCAATGATAAAACAAAATTGAGATGTTCACTTAGCTGAGTTTAGTCTATGTCAAGAAATCAAAAGGATAAAACTTAAAAATAAAAAGATATTTTCTTTTGTGCTCCACAGAAGAAGAAAAAAAATGCAAAACTTCTGTTTAGGAAGACACGGGTAGGCTAAATGTAGAAAGAAAGTAATTCATAATTTCTGGCATCTTAACTTAAAATGAACAACATAACTCAATGAATGCACATATATCATCAGAGCTGTGGTACCTGCACATGTGTGACAGAGTGTGTTGATGTCCAGATGTGTGGTCTGGTTGCTGATGGGATTGTTCAGCACACAGCTGTAGGTGTTTTTATCCTGATATTCCACCTCCAGAGGTAGAGAGAGACTGATGCCGAGATCACACACACTGATGCTGGACAATACACTGATTCCTGCGTACCAGGAGAGAGTCGCATCACACACATTCAACACTGATGAACACACCAATGAACATGATGATGATGATGATGATGAAGAAGAACAGTCTCTGATGATGACAGGAACAGGCAGATGAGCTGGAAAACATGAGAGAATAAACAAATCTGGATAAATATAATCAACAATCTATATGTTCAATTGTGTTTAGTAAGTGTTTCTGTGATCTCAAATTATAACATTTCAGTATGTAAAAAATTAAATAATATTTGAGGGACAGGACAAATGATCTCACCATAGACAGAAACACTGAATGCTTCTGACGATCGTTTCACTCCCCGTATATTTTATAATCTCCAGTATGTTCAGTTGTGGAGTTTGTGATGGTCAGAGATCCAGTTTGATCGTCCAGCTTCAGTCTGTCTCTGAATCTCCCATCAGGAACATCATCAGATGTGGAGAAGATTTCATCAGTTCTACTGATTCGAGCTATCAGAGAGTTTTCAGCTCCATATTTCCACAGTATGTCGTCCTCTTCATGTATTTCAGTAACATCAGTGTTTAGAGTGACAGAATCTCCCTCATCACTGACACTGAATCACCAAACACACCTGGAGAACAAACATATATATATATTTTTTTTTTACAAAATTAAGATTTCTGTTTATAAATAATAATAAAAAAGCTGTAGTTCTTAATCTTTAGATGTGAATTAAAGAACAGAGGCAAAAACACAAATAGTCTCTGCTGATGCAGGAACAGATGAGCTGGAAAATATGAGAGAAATAAGAATCTGCAGGAATAAAATGTTTATTGGAACATCAGTCGGTCAGTGCTGACACTAACAGGCCTGATGTTCTAAAAAAAAAAAAAAAAAAAAATTTTGTAGGTTCTATCTAATCTAAGAAAAAGCATTGCCACCCTAGAATTATCCTGGTAAAAAATATAAATTCAAGCAGTGTTTGCTGTACTTTCAGCAGCGGTGCTTCAGTGTGAAAAGGGTTTTGAAATAATGGCCAGAAATTGTCTGAAATCAAACACTTCTCTACTATATATTATGAAATTGTTTGAATAGTAGGCAAAAAGTCTCCGGATGACAGAGCTACTGCCGAGATTCAGAAGTATACATACAATGGACACTTTTCTATCCCATAAGGCCACAGGAGAGTTAATCTTTTATTATGTATTAACTCAATATTTTTTTTCATTTAATTTAATTTAATTTATTTATTCTCTTTTCATGGTAATGCATCATGAAATGCCTCAACAACAATCCAACAAACACAACAATAATACATTCCATGACAAGAAGAACAGGAGGATGAAGGAAAAAAAAAATCTTATAAACTCCTCCTTATATTCAGAAAGTTACAAATTAGATGGCCTCACCGACGCCAAAAAATAACAAAATAGCCAACCGTCATTATCATCATTGTTGTTATAATTTTAACAATTTTCACATTCATCTTTATACAAGTTAACCCTTGTGAAAAAAAAGCACTTTAGTGTACTTTTATAAAGTGTACTTATTATACAAATAATATACTTTAAATGTATACACTTAACTGTAAATTAAATGCAATTTTTTCACCACACTGAATGCACATTAAGTATAATTGATTTGAAATATATCACATATTAAGTTGAAATAAAATGCAATAAGTTGTCATTAAGAGTGATTTTTTGGTACAACTTAAGTGGCACTTTAATACAACTTTATATTTACTTTCATAATTGCTTCTAGTGTCTTTAAAATGGATTTTAAGTGCACTGCTCAATGCACTGACAAGCAATTAATGTGAACTAAAATGTACTTTAATGTCAGTTAACAATAAAAAGAATTAAATGTAATGTTTTCACCGCTTAAGTGCATTTTATTTGTATTTAATTTCAAATGTATTACAAATTAAGTTCAGATTAAATGCAATTAGTTGAACTTTTGAATGCTTTTTTAAACAACATTAATGGGACTTTAATACATATTTAATAAGTACTTTCATAATTGCAAAAAGTGTATTTAAAATATAGTTAAAGTGTAGTTTAATGAACTGACAAACAATTAATGTGAACTACAATATACTTTAATGTCAGTTAACAATACACTTAAATGTGAATTAAGAGTAATGTTTTCGACAAACGTATATGTAATTGTAAGCTCAAATTAAATGCAATTAGTTGAAATTAAGAGTGATTTTTTGGAACAACTTAAGTGGGACTTTAATACATTTTTATATGAACTCTGAAATATGGTAAGTGTACTTCCAAATATACTGACAAGCAATTAATGTGAACTAAATATACTAATATACTAATATTATAAATATACTAATATTTAATGTAATATACATGTACACTATTATATAATTAAATACATTTGTAATAAAAATGTATAATAAAGTTGCAATTTATTTCAAATTTAAAAAAAAAAAAAAAAATCTTAACCTAGTTACAATCAACACATTCAATTTAAAACACTCTACATTTACTGACAAAATCTCAAATACATACATAAAAACCTCTGTTGATGCACAAGAAAAACCAAAGAAACACTATAAACAGTTACAACACTTTAAAGGGATAGTTCACTTTATAATGAAAATTCTTTCATCATACTCACCCTCAAGTTGTTTTAAAACTGTATGAATTTATTTCTTCTGCTGAACACAAAAGAAGATATTTTGAAAAATGTCAGTAACCAACCAGTTAACTGGTCCCATTGACTTCCATAGTAGAAAAAAAAACACTATGGAAGTCAATGGGACCAGTTAACTGTTTGGTTACTGACATTTTTCAAAATATCTTCTTTTGTGTTCAGCAGAAGAAATAAATTCATACAGGTTTAAAACAGCTTGAGGGTGAGTATATAATGACAGAATTTTCATTTTAAAGTGAACTATCCCTCTCATTTAGAAAGAGTCTGGAGGACAATGATGCTTATTATGCACAATCATTTTCTCCCTCATACAAAGGTACCTAAACCTATCCATCACAGAAAACATTTAGCATTTTTACATTTTCAGAAAACATCATTCTGTATGATAAGATTACTTACTGGTAATTTACTGGTATTACTATACTTTTGGGGTGATTTGGTCCCCATAACCTAGGGATTACCAGTACACACATTTTAGAAGCAAACACACAGTACCTCAAACACACAACCCATGAATTAATACAAACAAAATGTGAAGAAAAGTATCATTCCATGTACAACACTAAGATTTAAACGGGTAATGCTTTACAAAAAGGTATTATTAGTTAACTACTTCAGTTAAGTTATCATGAACTAAGAATGAATAATACTTTAAGCATTTATTATTATTAAAGTTGTGTATGCAAATTAATGCACTGTGAACTCACATGAACAATGCCTAAATTGTATTAACTAACTTTAACAAACTATATTTTAATTAACTAATATTAACAAAGATTAATAAATACTGTAAAAAAATGCTCATTGTTAGATCATGTTGGCTAATACATAAACTAATATTAACAAATGAGATCTAATTAAAGTGTTACCGAACCTTGTTAATTTTTAGCTCTTAAACCTTTACATAGCACCAACATTAAACAGGACAAAATGCTTACTCCAGCATTACAGTGAATATAAGTTTGTCTAAAAACAAAACTAAAACCTGAAGAAATCCAAAGGCACAAAAACAAGAAAACCAAAATCTTTTGTCACCAAATTTTTTGAAGTTATTGGAAAGTGCTGTTTATGTCAATGTCACAGGTGCTCTCCAAAGTAAATGTGAATGGAAATGTTCCAAAGAGGCAGGAAAGTCCGAAAAAATACCTTGAGGAAAAAAACAAAAAAACAGAAGGAAACCATGCAAAACAGATCCAGACCATTATATTATTATATTATATATAAAAAATTCAATAATCCAAATTCACCTTTCAGACTTCACTTCCAAAATATTCTGTCTGTTTAAAAATACAATATTCGACAGGCAATGTTCTGTCCATTTTATTTCACTTATTCGCTTCCACAAATACAGTGGTTCACTGAATTGCCGGATGTGAAATGTTGAACTTTCTGTCGAATTTAAACCACTGAATTTGTCTAAGCGAATTTGTAAGACAGAAAATCGCCTGTTGAATATCAGATTTTAACAGACCAAATATTTTGCAAGCCCTTAAAGTACAATGCATCAAAATGCAAGCATGTAATTTTTCTTTTCAATTAAGGCAATTCAACAAGCTTTTTTATTTCAAATACATTTGTCATTATTTTACTTCCATAAAAATAACATTTAAATGATCATTCTGCTACAGTTTTTGCTTGAACATATTAAACATATCTAATCATTTTTTTACATATTAAAACTAGTGTATGAAACGGCAAGTGTAAATTATATAATTGATTTTTAATATTCATTTTTCACCAACGTTGCACAAATGTAATGGAAAAAGTACATTTAAATACAGAGAAATTCATTGCCATTTTACATATTGCATTGTCATTTTTCATATTATGTTTCAAATTGACTAAGTATAAAATTTGAAGTATATCCCATAATGATGTAATATAGCAGTTGTGACAAGTTATATTTTATTATTAAAAGAGTAATATCATATTTTTAAATATGATGGTTTCATCTGAATCTAACCATGTTGTCAACAAACGGGAAAGTCAGTCAGCCACTTATTATCAAAGGAACACTCCACTGTTTTTGAAATAGGGTTTATTCACCTTATTTCCTACATTTAGATAGTTGGGCAAATGCATTTTTGTCTCAGTGTATGGATTGTTTTAGTTTGGAAGGGCCACCGCTAGCTTAGCTTAGCATAATGAATGGAATCCTTTGTTGCCAGCTAGCATGTCCTGAGTAAAAGTAAAAAAAAAAAAAAAAAACGAATTACTTCTTGTACTTGAGTACAAATAGCGATTTCCTAGGCAGATATTGACTTGGGACTAAATTGGGGAGAAGCACAGGCGAAGCACTGCTACTTGAACGCATGTACACAGAACAAAACCACCAGCTTAAACAATGATTTACTGTCATCTTCTACCGGTGTGCGTCGATAATAAAACGTACAGGAAACAATAAACAAACATTAGTTCCTAGGACAGCTTTCTTATATATATACAGGGGTGTAACAATATATCATGTCACAATACACTACAAAAATGCATCAATATGTTTCGTGGACAGTATTGAGTATAATTCACCCAAAATTTAAAATTCTGTCTGAGAAAAAAATTCTAGTTTAAAGAGTTTTAGTGTCAGTACTATTAAACTACTATATATATAATGTTGAATATAATGTATAATGCAATGGGGGAATATTTGTAATGTGGTCTTGATAATGTCAAATGTCTAAAGTTACCAGTAAAAAGTGGCATACATAATTTTAAATACCTCTTGTCAGTGAAAGAGTGCAACCATATTCCTCTAAAATAATTCTGTGTTTTCAGCTTCAGGATCATGAATATTTTTATTCTGGTGTCTTTATTGGCCTGTGCAATAGTTTATCAGCACCAAGTCCAACTCTATTCATTTACACCCCCAACGTAATACCAAATTTAGCATTTTAATCAACAGTACATTTTTTGTTAACCTTTTACCATATGTATCGCTATAATATCATATTGTGAGTTCAGTATTGTGATATGTATTTAATCGTGGCGTGAGGGTGTCGTTACACCCCTAATATATATATATATATATATATATATATATATATATATATATATATATATATAAAACATCAAATTAGTGCCAAATGAACTTTGCGTTGCAGATCAGCATATATAGTGAAACACATGTTTAGGAAAGGCTGCAGTGAGTTTCTGTTGTAGTGGTTCAGAGGAGAATACAATTACATGCACCTTTTACTCCAGTGGGTCTTTAGTTAATGAAAATACGTCACTGTATGAATACACAAATATATGTACAGAGAAAGATGAATCAGGAAGGTGGAAAGTGAAAAGTCTTGACTTGTTTATACAATGTTGATACAATAGCACATCTAATACACAGTAAAGAGTGATGAGAGACTGCAATATCAATCCTCTGGATAGAGACAGAGAACTTATTGAAAGATTGTGTTTCAGCAGGGCTGAATTGTTGGAATTAAATGACGAATTATCACCTCATTTGCAGCCCAGCCAACATGTCCATGTGGGGTATGCAGTCCTGCATAGACAACCCAAATGGGGCCCAGAGAAATTTGTCCAACGGGCCCACATGGGTCCCATGTATTTTAGAGGCACATGATGGGTCAATAGTGGGCTCTAAGAGGGGCCGATTTAGATGTTCATTATATGAGCTCACTTGAGTCCACACAAAAACCTTATGGGTGATATGGGTGATCTAACCTTGGTGAAGGGTATAATTGCTGTGAAAAATGAATGTACAGAGGGAGGCCTAAAGTCTTGATGACTTCTGCCTGATGAAACTTCAGCTAAATGTTCTTCTATTGACTGCACTTCTGACTCTGGGTCTTCATTTATCATATCTGGTCCTTGGGTCTTTAAATGTATATTCCTAACACTATACATGATTTATAGATGTAAAGCAGTTCGGTTGGTAATCAGTTTTCAGTTGTTCAACTCTACAGTCATTTATTGGTGTGACACATATTTTTACACTTGTATTTGCAGGGTTGTTGCTTATTAAACAAACGCAAAAAAGGCGACATAACATAAATTAAGAAAAAAATTAAAACTGTGATCAACAAAGAAATGTAAAATGGATGGCATTAAAGAATAAAATGAAATATTCCAGAATATTCATCGTTTTGGCCACCAGATGGCCCAATACACCAGATTCAGGTAATGAACCTAAATTAACTTTACGATCCATAAAGAAAAACTTATTAAGCTTCATTCCATTCTAGACGAATTCTATATTAAAAAGGCAAAAGGGGCATATGTGAGATCCAGAGCTAAGTGGCTGGAAGAGGGGGAAAAAAATAGCTCATACTTCATTAATTTGGAGAAAAGACGACAGGAGAAAAATTCGATCAGTAGTTTAATTGTGGACCAAGTAGAACAATTAAATCATAACTTAATAGCTCATTCACTCTAGGGGTCAAACAACCAAAAATCAAGTCAGGAATCTTGGTGTGACACTAGAGTCAGAGCTTAGTTTCAGTAGTCATGTCAAAGCAATAACTAAATCAGCATACTATCATCTGAAAAATATTGCAAGAATTAGATGCTTTGTTTCCAGACAAGACTTAGAGAAACTTGTGCATGCTTTCATCACCAGCAGGGTGGATTACTGTAATGGACTCCTCACTGGCCTTCCCAAAAAGACCATAAGACAGTTGCAGCTCATACAGAACGCTGCCGCCAGGATTCTTAGCAGAACCAGAAAATATGAACATATCACACCAGTCCTCAGGTCTTTACACTGGCTCCCAGTTAAACTTAGGATTGATTTCAAAGTATTATTACTGGTATATAAATCATTCAATGGCCTAGGACCTCAATACATTGCAGATATGCTCACTGAATATAAACCCAACAGATCACTCAGATCATTAGGATCATATCAGCTAGAAATACCAAGGGTTCACTCTAAGCATGGCGAGTCTGCTTTTAGCTATTATGCCAGCCGCAGCTGGAACCAGCTTCCAGAAGAGATCAGATGTGCTCCTACTGTAGTCACATTCAAATCCAGACTCAAAACACTTCTGTTTAGCTATGCATTTACTGAATGAGCACTGTGCCAATGTTCGTCCGACTGTTTGTACTGTATTTTATTTTTTATTTTTCTAAACTGTTTTAATTATTCTTATTTCTTTTTATTATTTTAATTTCTTCTATGTAAAGCACTTTGAATTGCCATTGTGTATGAAATGTGCTATATAAATAAACTTGCCTTGCCTTGCCTTAATAGTAAAAGAGGTGTTTAAATTTTACTCCAATTTGTATTCCTCTTCTTTTTCCTCTGTTAATTCTAATTCTTTTTTTCAGATGATAAAAAATAATATACCATCTATTGATAGTGTATTTAAAGAACTATGCGATTCAGACATAACCATACAAGAGCTTGATGCGGCGATTAAACAGAGTAAACCTGGTAAATCACCGGGTCCTGATGGGTTAACCACAGATTTTTATAATTTTTTTGGGGATGACCTAAAATATCTTTTATTTGAAGCCTTACAAGAGTGTATAAATAATATTGAACTATTGCCAACTATGAAACAAGGGCTTATAATTTTGATACCAAAGCCAGGAAAAGATAAAAGGATATTAGATAATTTACGCCCCATAACACTACTAAATACTGATTACAAACTGTTTACTAAAGCACTGGCTTCCAGATTAAAAACAGGAATATCACAAATTATTAGTGTGACCCAATCAGGATTCTTAAAGGATAGGTCAATTCATAATAATATCAGGCTAGTTTTTGATTTGATTGAATATGGTCATTTAATTGAAGAGGATGGTTTAATTTTATTTCTGGATTTCTATAAGGCCTTCGACATGGTGGAGCATTCTTTTATTTTCCAAACTCTTAAACACTTTGGTTTTGGTTCTAAATTTATTAGTATTGTTGGAATGCTTTACAAAGACATAAACAGTTCTGTAGCTCTTACTCAGGGTACATGTCCAAGATTCGAGGTTAGAAGAGGCATCAGGCAAGGTTGTGGATGTTCTCCTTTATTATTTATTATGGTAGCAGAAATGTTGTCTATTTTACTCAAAATGGGAACCATATCTGGCATTGATTTTGAAGGTAATCATTTTATTGTCAGTCAATTTGCTGATGACACTACTCTTTTTTTAAGAAATGAACAGCAAATACCCCTAGCACTTCAGTTAATTAAGTTTTTTTCAGAAGCTTCAGGTTTAAAGCAAAATATGTCAAAATGTGAGTTATTGGCCATTCATGATCATCCTAATGTAACATTATACAATATCCCAGTGAAAAATGAAGTCAAATATTTAGGTATCTGGTTATCTAAGAGGATGGAGAATTTAGAACATTTAAATTTTGATAAAACTTTGGATAATTGTAAATTAATAATGAATACTTGGCTGCAGAGAGACATAACAATTTTTGGAAGAATTTTATTGACAAAAGTAGAGAATCTTTCTAGATTCATCTATCCATGTTTCTCTTTAGCAGTTTCTGCAAAAAGGATAAAGGCAGTTAACAAATTAAACTTTGATTTTATATGGAAAATGAAAAGTCATTATATACGTAAAAGTGATATGATTAAAGATTATGAAGAAGGAGGTCTTAAAATGATTGACTTTGATATTATGAATGGGGTCATTAAACTTAGATGGTTGCAGTCTTTCATTAATGATAGGTCCTCTTTCTGGTTTGAGATTCCTACTATCGTATTCAACAAATGTGGTGGCATAAGTTTTCTGCTGCAATGTGACTTTGAACTTTCCAAACTCCCTGTAAAACTTTCTGCTTTCCATCAACAAGTATTATTATACTGGAAATTGATTTTCAAGCATAACTTTAGCCCTCATAATATGTCAATCTGGAACAACAGATGTATAACTGTGAACAGAAAATCTTTGTTTATTGATGAGTGGTGGCAGAAAGGCATATGGTCACTAACACATGTAGTGGACAATGTGGGAAACATACTTAGCCATGTTGCTTTTTGTGGTAAATACAATATAAGCTGCTCCTCTAAAATGTATGAAAAAATTATCAAGAATATTCCATTACAGATGCTTAAATTAATAAGTGAACATCTGAAATATTCAAGGATAATACCTAAACTACAAGAACTTATCATAGAAAATGTAAGCTTTGTTGACAGAAAATGTTCAAACAAATTCTTAAGAGACTGTTTAGTACATCAATGTTTCCCAGGACCGGTATTAAGAAATTATATTTTACGTCATTATGAGAAGAAAGAAGTGTGTAAAATTAGGACCAATTTTCTTTCATTTCTTGTTAATCCTAAATGTAAAGAGGTGCACTTTAAAATTCTGAATCATATATATCCAACAAAAGAATTTTTAAGAATGAGATTTAATGTTGGGGATTCAAATTTATGTCAAATATGTAAGGTTGAGATAGAATCGGTTGAACACTTGTTTTTTCAGTGCATTTTGGTAAACAAATTTTGGAATGATGCATTGAGATGGATGCAACAAAGAATTCCTGTAAGGTTGATATTGTCGTGGGAATTTATTAAATTTGGGCTATTAATAAAGGATAAAAAGGTATCTTATGTAATTAATAATATGTTGCTTTTGTTGAAATTTTATATACACAAATGTAAATTTTTCAAAATCCCTCCAAAATTAGTGGTTTTTAAGGAGGAATTTAAAGTAGCCTATATTTGGAGACCGTGAGAAGGATGAAAAGTCCTAAAGCAGTGTATTTGTACTCCTTATTGGAAGACTTTGATTTTATAAATTGAATATTGTCCTACTCCCCTACTTTATTTATTTATTTGTTCATTTATTTTTATTTTTATTATTATTTTTTAAATTTTTTATTTTCACCTTGGCTTCAATTTACTTGCCTGCTGATGAGAATATGTATATTGTGATGTAATATCTGTATGTACGCTCAGGTTTGTTTGTAAAATCTGAAATTACGAATGCCTTTTTTGTTAATGTTCTATAAATATGTCAATAAAAAAAAATAAAAAAAACTTTACGATCCAATTTAGAGAGCATTGGTAAGTAAAGCTTTGTTTCACATTTCTAAATAATTAGACCACACATATTATTTCATACATATATGTCACAATATTTATGACATCTGTTCTGTTTTCTCCTGTTATCCTCTTGACGCTCTGACGTCATTGACCAGAAGAACAGCAGCTGCCGCAGAAGCCACGCCCATCAGCGCAGTGACGACCAATCGCAGCACAGCTTCAACAGAATCACAACAGGGGGCGTGGCCTTCTGGAGAAACAAATGAAACAAATGATCAAATACATTTAGATTTTCAACAAGCTGACTTTAGTCTTTCATTAATTTAAAAATATCTAATGTTCTGCTCCACACAAGAAAAAATAAAGAAAAAACAGTTTTAAAAACATGAGGAGACAGAAGCTCATTCATCATGTCTGGCATCTTAGGTAATAAGTCTCGATAAAATCAACACATTAGTGAATGAATGTGAATAATATCATCAGTGCTGTGGTACCTGCACATGTGTGACAGAGTGTGTTGATGTCCAGATGTGTGGTCTGGTTGCTGATGGGATTGTTCAGCACACAGCTGTAGGTGTTTTTATCCTGATATTCCACCTCCAGAGGTAGAGAGAGACTGATGCTGAGATCACACACACTGATGCTGGACAATACACTGATTCCTGCGTACCAGGAGAGAGTCGCATCACACACATTCAACACTGATGAACACACCAATGAACATGATGATGATGATGATGATGAAGAACAGTGTGAAGAGTCTCTGATGATGACAGGAACAGGCAGATGAGCTGAGAAAGATTAGAAAAATCAGGATCAATCATTTCAGTAAATAAGACGGCTCTTTTTGACTATTTTAATATATTGAGAGAGTTTCTGATGTCATTCACAAGTAGACTACTGTGATTCCAGATTTTTTTTTAAATAATCTTTGAGATGCCAGCTTCATAATAATTAATCAAAAGGAAAGTGTTCAATAGGCTGAAAAGGAAAGTCAGAAATATGTGTGTATTTCAATATTTATAATTTTAAGATTGAAAAATCAAATATTTAGGATTTATTTTATCTTTAATTATAAAAAATTATGATTTAACTCACCGTAGATGGTAAGACTAAAACTCTTGCTCACACGATCTTTAACCTCTAGTTGATAATCTCCGGCATGTTCAGTTGTGGTGTTTGTGATGGTCAGAGATCCAGTTTGATCGTCCAGCTTCAGTCTGTCTCTGAATCTCCCATCAAGAACATCATCATATACAGTGATTCTGTCGTCCAGTACATTGATTTCAGCTATTAATGTGTTTTCATTTCCAAACCTCCACAGAATCAGATCATCATCCATCATTTCAGTAAGATCAGAGTTTAGAGTGACTGAATCTCCCTCCATCACTGACACTGACTTCACTGCATCTGTGTCAGCAAACACTCCTGGAGAACAGAGTTTATCACAGATTAAGGGTCCCAAATAGCTTAAATAGATCAGTTTTGTAACTGTAATGAAGAACAGCAGCACAGACACAGAAGTAGCTGAGATTAATATTTTTTTTGTGATGTTATTTTTAGTTATCAATACACTGTTATTACAATAGAGGTGATCTGTGGGAGGACCACATGGGTGATTGTGTCTCATCTTAAATCTGATTGGCTCCTTCAGTGCCTCTGCTCTGGAGAATGAAGGGTTAAGGGGAAGCCAAATAGTGCAAATTAGGAAAAGTGATTGAAAAACACTCCACTAATGTTTCATAGAGAAACATACTTGAACTATAAAGACCCAAAGGAACAGCCCTTAAAGCCCTCGACTTTACTTTGAACTTATATGAAGATAGTTTTATATTAGTATCCAGTGTATTTTTTATTAAGAAACCAGTAAATGCAACAAACAGTCGGCTATAAACTTCAGAGTAGCGAGATTCATCAATAATCATCTCATGTCATTGTTTAGGGTGATAAAGCATGAAATATTTTAAATAAAACAGGATCTGCTGTATTTGAACCTGTCATATTTTTCTCTTGTGGTTTAAAATAGATCTCACAAAACACAATCATAATTTAGTTTGAGCATCTTTTAAATGGGAAATCCTCTGGCTGATTAAAAAAAAAAAAAAAATGTTATGGCTCTGTATTAAATATCTGTAAATAGTATGTATTTAAAAACTAAAGCAAGAAGGGATGTGTTAAACTGAATATGATAATAACTCACCGACCAGACGGCACACGCAGAACAACACACACATATGAAGCATTTTCAGATAATAGCACTATATGTGAACACTTCAGAGACAGAGAGACTGTGAACTAACAGGACAGTGTTAAACTGTGAGATAGTGTTACTGCGTCTGATTCCTCCACCAATAATATTTGAGACCGCCCTCTCACTGAACACATACTGCTACTCTTCCACTGGTTATTAATATTCATCAGTATTAGTAATGCACTGTTGTAGGTGGCAGACCAAACATACCTTTTCAGTTTTTGTTTTTGCAAGCAGAAGTACATTTTAAATATTTTATTGTAGGCCTATGATCAATATTTTGCAATTAAAAGTGTGAAGGTCTTAGGATGGTCACTAAGGGTTACTAACTAACACTAACTTTATTTTCCATCAGTCGATCACACTCACAAACCACAGGTCTGAATATAGACACACCGATGCTGAAGGTTTATTTTCATCAACACATCAAACCACATCTCTGTACTGAAGTCAGTAGAGGTTTACTTTGAGCTGCTCGAGTCTTCAAGTCAGTCATGAGCTCATGTACGGTCTGTGCTTCTTGTGTAAATTGCTATATTATAATATATGTGTTTTGCTGTTAAAGATTCCTTCAAATGCTCTGTATTTACTTTGAATCCTGCTGCTCATTATATCACATTCATTGATTAACAATTTAAATCCACAGGCAGTTTAATCTGAAAACACACTGTTTTGTCATTTCTCTTTATCATGATAAACAACAAAAACAAAACAAAATATATTGTATTTACATTTTGGAGAGTCACAGAATATGAATATTAACCTGCAGAATATGACAAGACAAACACTGAGGCAGGAAATATTTACAAACACAGAATATTTATATATGTATAATTTATTTATTAATATAGGCTATACATTTTGAATCTGGCACCTTTGATTTAATAAAAAAGTCACCAATTGAAGAGCTTTCAGAACAACTGAACTTCCCCATGCTGACTGCACTAGTCCTGTAGGAGGCGGTAAACTCCTTCTGTCATAGAACACACAAACACAAGAAGAAGAAGTATTGCTGATACGTCACTCATGGAGCATCATCGCTTACTTGCTAGTAAGTGAAAGTAGTAAAGGGAAAGCAACACACTGACTACAGTGTTTCCTTTATACTACCTCGTTTTCATCCCTCCAAGTAGGCCTGCTTCCACTCTGAAAAACACTTTCATTCTAGCACACACGCTGTTTTTCGGTACTCGCATGTATTACGGTAATAAAGTGTGACTCATTTCAAATTCTATCTTGCGCTGATCGTAATATCACATTTATTCAGTCAGAATCTGTCAACCGTGGCGCTAATCTTGGAATTGTGAATTCCTGGTTAGAACACTAGATGGTGCACTAGTATTTATGCATACTGCTACTATTTATAAATTACAGTCAGTCACAAAAGCACACTGTGGGATTGTTCCTAATCTAAGGAAAATCTTACACTCTGAACATCACATGTTATTAAATAATTAGTTTAAAGTGAGAACCAAAAATTGTATTTACAGTCAAGTCACCTATTAATATAGCGCTTTTTACAATACAGATTGTTTCAAAGCAGCTTTACAGAGATAACAGGAAAATAATGCAACACAGTTTGTTTCCAGAAGAAAATAGCGTCACAGTCCAGTTTAAGTAAACTCAGTGATGGTTTTTGTTGTAAAAAAAAAAAGTTATTAATTTACTTAGAATATTTGATATGGAAATGCAGGAGGGTATGTTTACAAAATAGGTGTATGTGGAAAAAAATACATTTGATGTGGGATATTATATACGAAACAATGTGGTAAATTTGGATAAACACAACATGCTAGCATATGTTTCATAATGTTTCAAGTGTACGAATATCAACAGATAGATATAGTGTCAGACGTTTACTAAAATGTTTAATTATAATATAATGTAAGAACTGTAACTCATTTGATCCACTTTATTTGCTTAAAAAGGAATATTTGTATTGAGTGTAAACAACTCACAGGGTGCCGCCATGTTCGCGTGACGCCATATTATGCACGTCATCAACGTGTTGTGGACTTCCGCGTGAGTTTTAAATCTTGGACTCGAGCCATATATGTGGAGACCACAATATCAGAGACTTGAGGGGGAACTATTTGAACTTCTAAACAACCACATAAACACCCAGACTACCGTAATCGCATCAGGTACTTAAAACCATAAGAAAACTTTGCTAACAGATATTTGCTAATTGTATTAATTTCTCAAATAAAGTAATTTTCCTAATTAATTTAAGGATTAATAACACGACAGACTGGACGTTCAGCCGTGTTTTGTTTCCCGGATCGTTTTCCTCAGGAAGTGGTTTATGAAGAGCAGGAGCAGATCTTCATCATCTCTGGACTCCATCAGGTTAAGGTGGGATTCTCTGCATCTTTAATATTTTGGGGTTCATCTTTGTCCTTCTCTTGAGAGCTAAAGCTGTTCAACTGTTGACCAAAACACCCGATTGTTGATGACATGTTCAAAGTTTTTTTGTTTTGTTTTACGCCTACTGAATTGGGATGAGTAACCTTTTAATTGTGGAGTTTGCACCCATTTCTTGTTTTGGGCGGTGTGACATTTTGAGTAAATCCATTGGGGCAATTTACGGAAGAATGAATGAATAGTGAATTGAATAGTGAAAAAGATATTATATTACAACGTAATGTTTGTTAGCTGGACTGCAGATCACACTCATCTGCCACCAACATTTTTTTTTATAACCAGTTGGCGTCGCCAAATAGCTACTTATTTTATCTACGGGTGGGCCTATAGGCTTGTTAAATACATAATTTTTTTAAATAATAAAATTTTCTAACCTTTAACAATTCTTCAGTAATTATTCTAAATGTGATTTATTTTGTCATGCATTAGAACATACTAATATTAATAAGAATATGCTAATTCGTCTCTTCAGTTACGTCACACCAGCAGTGATGTTATGTTCTTCTTCGCACCAATATCCGTATTCCAACTAGCACCCTTTTTATGTTATTACAAAAATGGCTAAAGCGCTGTCTATGACACACTTTAATTTAGAAACACATCCAGACAAAGATGACAGGATTCTGTAACAACTTGACAGTTTTGTCTTTTGAAAGAGAACTAACATAATCATTAACATCTTAATTTATAATAATACAAGGTAAACTATGGGTGGCATGGTTATCCAATATTTGCATGTAATATTTGTGAGCAAGGGGTTTTCTGAAATGTAGTCTACATAAGGGACATAAAGTATCTAAAAAAAATTGAGTACACCCCTCACATTTCTGCAAATATTTTAGTATATCTTCTCAAGGGACAATACTATAGAAATGAAACTTGTATATATTTTAGAGTAGTCAATGTGCTGCTTGTATAGCAGAATAGATTTACTGTCCTCTGAAAATAACTCAACATACAGCCATTATTGTCAAAATAGCTGGCAACAAAAATGAGTACACCCTAAGTGAACATGTAGAAACTGTCCAAAGTGTCAATATTTTGTGTGGGCACCACTGTTATCTAGCTCTGCCTTAATCCTCCTGGACATGGAGTTCACCAGAGCTGCACAGGATCCTCTTCCACTCCTTCATAATGACATCATGGAGCTGCTGGCTGTTAGTCACATGGTGCTTCTCCACCTTCTGCTTGAGGACGCCCCACAAGCGCTCAATAGGGTTCAGGTCTGGAGACATACTTGGCCACTCCATCACCTTCACCTTCAGCTTCCTCAGCAAGGCAGTTGTCATCTTGGTGGTGTGTTTGGGGTCGTTATCATGCGGTTTGGCCCAGTTTCTGAAGGGAGGGCATCATGTTCTGCTTCAGAATGTCGCAGTACATGTTGGAATCCATGTTTCCCTCAATGAAGCTCAGCTCCCCAGTACCAGCAGCACTCCTGCAGCCCCAGACCCTCTTTCTATAGTATTGTCCCTTGAGAAGATATACTAAAATGTTTGCTGAAATGTGAGGGGTGAACTCACTTTCATGAGATACTGTATATATTAGCTATGGCAGGTGTCGATACAGGACTCAGACATTGTGGTTTCTCTTCCTGATATAGTTGTTATCAGGACTCGGGTTGGATCTCTCTCTCCTGCTTTGCTTTGTTTTTGTTTGCATGTTTTCATGCATTGGCCCCTCACACTTCATTGCACTGTGCAGCCGGCACTTCAGTGCTTAAAGGTGAAGCATGTAGTTTCTGCAACACTAGCGGAATTTAAAAAATAAAGCAACCTTGCAAACCTTGGCCTTCCGTGCGTCGCAGCTAAAGCCCAAAGTATACTTCGGTTGTCCGTGTGACATAATTTTGTCATCAGGAGGGTCCAGACACACCGCCCGTGTACAACAGCGCATGTGCGAGTGACTTGAGCGCTTAAAAACAAAATCCACTTGTTAATGCGCATGTGCCGAACTCGTCTTTCTGCGCTCACGGCCAAAGGAGTAGAGTTTGAAAGACTCGAGCGCAACATGAAAAACAAGGTATATCAATAATAGTATTAATAATAATTAATAATAGCTATATACGTTTCACAATGCCACCTAAACATCTTCAGTGATCTGCAGGTGGGGGTCTGCAGCTGACCTTGCATGGTTTGGGAAAATGTGATTGGTTCAGACTGGTCCAATCAAGAGGTTGCAGGTCTTCATTGGTTTTATTAAAACCCATGCCTTGTCAATACGTGTGTTTGACTTCATGCGGCTCTCTGCAGACCAAATGGCTTATGACATCAAAATAACATGATTCTTGATGTCATATGCCAAACGGTCTGCACTTCACATTGGCTTTTTTGATGTGGTGTTACATTTACTTAGGCAGCGTGGCGGCAGGTTCACACATACTCCATCTGCAGTGCAAATTTCGTTCACACTGCATACGGTCCAGCAATGCATTCCAGGAGCGATGTGTCTGCACAGCGATCGTTCACGCACTGGGTCTATTTTTTGCTGTGCTGTACGCGCTGAATTAAAGTGACAGTGCATTGTTAGCATAAAAATAAACATGTATTGAGTAAAATTATGTAATTTCACCATAAATGCATATGATTATACTCTAAGGGCCCTATCAGCACCAGGCTCGACGCAAGTGTTGTTTGCTAGTTTCAGCCAGATGCAGTTTTCATTTTCACGTCCTGCGCCATGTTGTTTAAATAGCAAATGCATTTGCACCCATGGGCGTGTTGGTCTGAAAACCAGGTGTGTTCAGGTGCATTGTTGGCGCGTTGCTATTTTGAGGAAACTGAAATAGACTCTGCCATTGACCAACTGAAACCTGGTCTAAAGTCAATGGCGCTATTTATTTATTTTTGTTCTTTTAGTTCTTGTTAGTAATATGCTATAGACGGGTCCACAACGCACGTACACTTTGTCCCGTAGATGGTCTGCTTGCGCGCTTTAACCTCCCGCACGAGCAGATCTGTTTCCTTGCTAGAGAAGCGTTCAGTTTTTCCCCTTGCAAATTCCACCATGTAAATAGCGAATCTACCATGGCGCGAGCCTGATTGGTTTATTGCACGTTACGCCCAAAACACACCCATTACTCATTAAGAGAATAGGGACAACCCTTTTAGACCATGCAGCCGCGCACGCCGACCATTTTTCCTGTCGTTAAACTAACAAAAGGGGATTCGGACATACCCTAAGTGTACTTGTGCCGTGTGCTTTAGACCATGTGCTTAGATTGTTAAAATATGGCCCACTATGTAGCGGAAGCCAGCTAGTAAGAGCTGTGCGTGTAAACCTGTTGCTCTAGCAATTGATGATAGAGGCTGTGATATTTAGCCTCCTTGTTAGAGCGCCCTCCCGCCCTGCCGGAGACCCTGGTTCGAGGCCCACACAGAGCGAGTAGGACCTGAGGCGTTACATATAGTTTTTTTGCCCAGGGTAAAGCGAGGAAAACTACACCTTTTTCAAAAAGCAACATAATGGATGGCACTCATCTCTCCAGGGAGGTTCTTTATGACCCGCAGGATTTCTTGTCTCGCACACCGACAGACAAGACAGAGCACGTTACTTTTGATATGAAACCGTCTCAGCTTTTATAGTACCGGTATATGACATTTTCATATTTTGCAGTAATATGCTTGACGTGATGATTTTTTTTTTTAAACATCAGCATTGATGTGTATTTCGTGGGAAAGCAGAAATCAAACTTTGAACATTGTATGTGAAGAAGTGGAAAAACACCCTTAAACCATGCCCTATTGACACATCAAGATCAACCACAGATGGAGTTATAGACTATATATATAACTATAACTGACAGAACACTGTCACATTCCTTAACGCCTCTTAATGCCTCAGTATAATTACGCCTCAGTAATTATACTGAGGCGTAATTATACTGAGGCATTAAGAGGCGTTAAGGAATGTGACAGTGTTCTGCAGTCCCTGCCAGCTACTGACTCTACCTGTTTTCTGGAAGTGGACCCATTTAGCATCCAACGACTTTTCAGCAAAGTACATACGGGCAAGGCCACAGGCCCCGATGGCCTCCCAGCCTTTCTGCTCAAAAGTTGTGCAGAAGAACTAACAATGGCATGGTGCCCTATTTTCCAACAGTCATTATATACTCACACTGTCCCAGCTCTGTGGAAGAAATCACTTATAACTCCACTGCCTAAAAAATCAGGCGACTCAGAGAATAATGACTAACGTCCCATAGCTCTAATCTCGATTGTAATGAAATGTTTTGAAAAATTGGTTGTGTCTATACTCATGAAGGATGTAGAGTCAAAGCTAGATATGTACCAGCTCGCCTATAAGCAAGAACGCAGACGCAATCCTTTGCATCTCGCACTTTATTTCTAAGCACCTTGAAAACATAAGAGCTTATGCTAGAATCTTGTTTGTCAATTTTAGTTCAGCCTATAATACAGTGCAAACTCATGTGCTTTTAGAGAAGCTTAAAAATATGAATGTTTATACTATCTTAATTAAATGGTTTTATTCTTTTTTAACTAACAGGGCACAGCAAGTGAAGGTCAATAGGACGCTATCGGAGATCAAATACTGTAACACAGGAGTTCCTCAGGGTTGTGTTGTATCACCAATCTTTACATTGTACACCAATGACTGTAGGAATGTACACCCTAACAACTATATAATGAAATTTGCTGATGATACCGCGATCCTGAGCCTTTTGTACATGGCAAGTTACCCGAGGCAAGTTACAGAGCACGAGCCAGTGGTCATTAAAAACCAAGAAGTAACTCAGGTGTCCTCATACAAATACTTAGGTGTCCACATTGACAGTCTTCTTTGCTGAAATACACATGTTGACAACCTGTGCAACAAACTGCAGCACATGCTTTATTTTCTACGGCATCTGAGGTTGTATGGTGTGAGCAGTCAGATCATGATGATCTTCTACCATGCAATATTGGAGAGTGTTATCAGATATGGAATTAGTGCATGGTTTGGCAACTTGACAGTTAAGCTGAAAAACAAGCTTGCTAACATGCACAAAACAGCCATGAAAAGTATAGGGAGGAGAGACTATGAGCCTATACAGAGCCTGTATGATCAGACAATTATGAAACAGACTATAAAAATTAAATCAGACCCTCAACATCCCCTCTTCCCTGAATACGAAACCCTGCCATCAGGAAGAAGACTCCATGTACCAAAATGTAAAACTAATCGCCTAAAATGATAATTTGTGCCAGCCTCCATAGAGACAGAGCGCAACGCGTCATAATCTGAAGACCACGCCCACCAAGGAGGAGAAAACAATCCAAACCGTCTCCATTGACTTTGCATCGCGAGAGGCTGCCTCCTTGTCATTTATGACTTATAACACAAAACAATGTCGAAAAGCTGCTATGTGACAAGGTGTACAGCAAAACACAGAAATAAGTTTTTATAATCTGAAGGACACAAAAGTGGGTACAGGCTGGAACGAATGGGTAAATTGGGATCCTGACACACAGTATGCACTACAAAATGCAGTAAACATTTTGTCACTGGTAAGTCAAATATCCAAATGTCAGTTTTATATATTATATTTTTGTAAGCTAAGCTATACTGTTGCCGATTACGTTCCCTGCTCCAGTGGACGTAGTTCTCAGAGTAATATGACACTTTGCGCTCTGTTTCAATTGCCTGTATCCACTTTTGTGTCCTTAAATGCTTGTTTTTCGGGGTCGACAGATTATAAAAACGTATTTCTGTTTTTTTTAGCTTGTTTGCTGTACACCGTGTCACATAGCAGCTTTTCGACATTGTTTTGTTTTTTGTTATAAGTCAGAAATGACAAGGAGGCAGCCTCTCGCAATGCAAAGTCAATGGAGACGGTTGGATTGTTTTCCCCCCCTGGTGTGGGCGTGGCCTAAATACGCTCTGTCTCTATTAAGCTGCTGAACGATGTGAAATAGAGCTGTGTACAATAAATATGGAGCACTTCTGCACTTTACTTATGATCCCGGTGCAATAGGGCAACGTGCAATAAACATACTAGCACCTTAGCTTACTTATGCACTTTACACAAACTTCAGTGCAATGGAGCAATGTGCAACAACCACACTAGCACTTTAGCACTTGCACTTTAATCCATGGAACTGTTTTGTCAACAATGCCCTTTTTTCTTCAGTTTTTTTCTTGTGAAGTACAATATGTTGATGTGTTTTGTGATTTGTGATGTCTTTTGCGATGTTTTTTATGAAGCAACTCTGCACTGTGGCCAAGCAGAATTTCCCCTTGAGGACAATAAAGTTAACCTACCTACCTATAAAATACTCAGACCACAGCAGGTTTTATTTTTGACTCACACACACAGCTACTAGAGCCTCATACTGCCAGGAGCCTCTAAAAGAAGTTGAACTCAAGGAAGTTTTTACAGAATACTAGTATCTACAGTATACTAATATCTTAATTTATTTGCTTTCAAATGTTAAACCATCAAGCTATTATTTTTGCAAAAACTGCAGAGAGACCTTAAAGCTTCTCTTTTGTTGATAAAAGATGTTTTACTGATTCTCATTACACATTTGGGAAGATGGTTGGTGCGTGTTACATTTTTACATGTACATTATCAAAGTCACAACAATTACAGAGATGCAGTTCTTTTGGAGCAACATTTACCATTGATATTCTTTCTATGGCATTTACTGTGAACCGACACTGTAACGTATATACACTGACTGGAGGCAAGTTGTAGAGAACCCAAGTGCAGTTTATTTAGAAACATTACAAGATCAAACATAAAACAAACAAA
The DNA here is from genome assembly GCF_951802725.1 of Rutilus rutilus. Lineage (NCBI taxonomy): Eukaryota > Metazoa > Chordata > Actinopteri > Cypriniformes > Leuciscidae > Rutilus > Rutilus rutilus. The sequence continues at coordinate 10,994,412 of NC_140222.1, read as the reverse complement.
ACAGAAGCAAGGCGTGGCATGAACTTAGAACAAAACATAAACATGAAGCTTCATGTTCAGGCAGGATCACATGACTAACAGGGAATCACATGACTAAGACATGAAACATGACTGACATGAAACAAAACCAAAACAAGACGTGACAGATTTTTTAGAGGAACATGAAACATAACCAAATCAACACAAGATATTACAGAGACGCTCTTGAGACACTAATGGATCATACGCTATTTGTGTGCAAATGAACACAGTGCTGCTTCACTCTGAGAAACATGTCCAATTTGGCATTTAATATAATTTTTTTCTCTGCCAAAAAAAAAACAACACAAAATGGACAGTGTAAATGCAGACCTAAAAATCTTTTTTTCTTTTTTTTAAGCACATTTTCTCATGGACTGTTCTGTTTCTGCTCTCTCACACGTTGACATGCAAACAAGAAGAATATTTGCATATGTGTTTGTCTTCAGCTGCCTGTCAGACAGTTTGTACTTTGTTCATGTACCACATGACTGCTGTATCACCTGACCTCTGCAGATTCATTTAGGCATTGATAGTGTTGCCATAGAACGGCTCCGAATGGGACGTAATTATGCCATGTCATTAACGCAGAGATTAGCTTCAACCCTGATTAAACACACCTGAACCAGCTTATCAAGGTTCCCTTTCATAGGTCTTTCAACACTGCGATTCCATCGCTATGGGAACACCTTTGGTTTGACGAATGTCTGAAGGCCTTATACCATCATGGCAGTTTCATTGGCCATTAGCGCTTAGCACCACCCCAAGAATACGTCACGTATGCTTCATATTAGTGTGCTGCGCGCTGTTTTGCCATTTGAGAAGTTTGGGTTCATACACAAACCTTCGGAAGAGTGTGTTGTTACCTCGTCAGGACAGGACGGTGAAACTTACATACTGTTCCTTTAACTGGACTGCAGTGACTGCAAATCACACTCATCTGTCACCAGAAATCTTGTGTATAACCAGTCAGCGTCGCCAAATAGCGACTTATTTGAAATACAGCTCCAAAAACTTTAGATATACAAAGACGGTGCACTCATTTTACTTATGAATAAGAGAAAGTGCAACGCACAATATGGCGGAATAAGTCCTGCCTTCTAACTAAAAGAGCCAATCGCTGATTGATAAATGGGGGGAGAGGTGTAAAAAAGGGCAAAAGAAAAATAAAACCTTACATCACTAAGTGTATCAAAACATTTGGTAACTAAACAGTATTTCATTAAGTTTAATGAAAACATTTTACAATGTTCGATAACCTACTGTTTTTATTAATGCTTGACACAAATTTCATGATTTATTAAAATAATTGTGTTATTATTGACTGTTGACTGTTGTCTTTTGTTTTATTGTTTAATATTATTTGTTATTATCTGTAGACTCCTTTTAATTTGTACAGCCCTTTGGTCTAATTTGTAGTGGAAAGGGCTCTATAAATAAACTAGACTTGAGACTTGATTTCAATTCATAAACTTGCGATACGATTCCAAGCTTGATTCAATATAGATTAATTTGGATAAATATCAGGTACAGGTATCAGGTATTCATCTTCTATCCCAGCACCCGACAAAAATCACTCAGAGTTTTGAAACTCTCAAAAGTGACATTTATTTGGAAGATTTGTACAAAGAGGGAAGCGTCAAAAGTCTTCAGGAGGGGAGAAGGCCAAAATAATAAACAGAAAGCTTACTTTGAGACTAACACTTTTATAACCTTTCAAAACAAAATTCAAAATGAACAACAAAATTCTTACCTTACTCCCTCTCTAACCAAACACTGTAGAAAAACATGGACATAAACAAAAATGGTCTTGCCCTTTTTAGGGTTAATTTGGCGTGAGATGTACTTAGGCAGTGTGAGAGTGTGAGATAGAGCCTGAAAGCGTGTGTCTCACACCAAATGCGTGAGAGTTGGCAACTCTGAGTTGGGAGGTGTTGCAAATATGGCCGCAGAGTTAACAGAGGGATTTTCCTTGAAAGGGACTTTGACCACTCTCTGAAAAACCATTTGCTAAGTGCTAGAGTTGTTAGCTTTAAATAATGTATTGTAGATTGATTTAGCAAAGAGGACAGCATTCCTTGACAGTCCTTCAGTATGTGTGTCCAGTATTTTCTGTTGGCTATTTAAAATCAGAGCCAGCGATGCCTGATTCATGAATGAATCACTTATTGCATTGGTACTTTTCAGTGAGTTGGTCAAACGGGTTAACAATACTGTGTGATTCAGCCAGTGAAAGAATAGTTTTGAGCAGGGTTGCCAAGTCCAGCAAGTTCAGCTCTAACACTCACACCACCTGAACTAGCTTATTAAATGCACAATATGTAAGATTTTTGGATTAAAATATCCCAAAACCACTAAAACAATGTTATATGATATAGGACTTGTGTACTTACATTATCCCAAATTTTCCCAACGATATTTAAATACAGAGAAATCAGGGATTTTAACCAGTGTAACGGCCCCTGTCATTGCGTCGCTTGTCAATGACGTAACTTTGATCATAACATAAACATAAACAACTAAACGATAGGAGCAGCGATGGCCGACTGGTGCATATAAGCACAATAAAAACAGTAAGGTAAAATATCCGACGGCTCACGGCCCCGCCCTGCTTCACAGCACCGTAACGTTAATGCGACTGATACATTCGCTCATCAATGAACATGATTTCTGCCTGAGTCCCGACGAATTGCTTTCCATCGGCTGTGGAGGTGAAGATTCTACACTCTTTTACACCGTCATCAAGTTACACCTTTGTTATTGTTTTAAATAAGTGACCTCTAAAGGTTAAACTTACTAAAGCCCCTTTCACACAGCGCTTTGAACCCGGGAAATTGCCGGCAAATTGCCAGAGCGCCTTCTGTGTGAACGCAAACTCGACCCGGGATTTATGCCGGGATCGATGCCGGGTCGGGACCTAGTAACATTGCCGTGTTCAGTCCCGGAACGCGCGCTGTGTGAACAAAAGCCGTAATAATGCCGTGTCGTAGTGATGACGCTGAAGCGCGGGATCGTTCGCCAGCTGTGAAACGGTACGTAAAGCGCAATTTTATGATCGAATCAGAGAAAAAAATGCACAAGCGTGGTTTCTCTCTCGAGAGATCGCAGCTCATAAGCAAACTTAAGACGCTGCTGAGATTACAAGTCACATCGATGTCACGTGTCTTTACGGCATTTTTACGGGTTGTGTGTGAACGCACTCTCTGATTCCGGAAAATCACTGGCAGTGTGAATGAACCAAAATCAAACAAACCCGGGTCAAATCCCGGGTCACTTTATCCGTGTATTTTCCGGAATCTCTGTGTGAAAGGGGCTATACTGTGCCTTTAAGGTCTTCAGCAACACTTGATAGTTTTGCAAAAAAAACACACAAAAAAACAGATCTAGTTAAGAAATCGGAATTTGGCATCAAGACCTGCAGTGTAAATGTGGCCTAAATGAAATCCCAAAGGGTCAAAGTTTGTCCGGTTAACAAGGTCTGTTCGCCCCAATGTTATATGTTGTAACTACACTATTATGTGGGCCATTGACAGCCATTCATTCAGTCACAGATTTAAAACATTTTAATAAGAGACTCTGATGGAGTTGTAATGTAGAGTGATCAGTCACATGGTATCATGAGTCAAGTGTCATGCTATACACACACACACACACAAAGAAAAATGGCAATAAAGTTGTTGAAAATGGCACTTTTTCATTGAATTTTTATTTTTTAAGCATTTTTGAGCGGAACTTATGTAACAACAGATCATGACCTTAAAACTATACTTTGTGAAAATGTGCAAGGATCCACATGTGTTGTGATACACATAAAAATATGTAAAGTTTGCATTACAGTAGAAATGTATAGTGGCTGCATTGCAACTTTTAGTTAGTTAGAAAAAACTAACCACTGAACATTTATTTGATAATATAAACATTACAACATGAATCACACATTGTATTTATTCTAAAAATGACTCTCAAACATTGACAGTCAAAAACAGGATATGATGTTTCTAAAAAAAAGGTGCGATATCAAGAAAATATGTTATTAGAAATGACCTAATTTTCTTGTGCTAGAGCTGGAAATAACTACTAATTCTAGGATCACTTCATTTTTTTAGTATTTTAAGGTCACTGTTTAATGCAACACGTCCATTTTCTCATGCAGTGAAAACATTGTGCAAAGAGGACACTGACAGACAAGACAGAGCAGGATAAATTTTATATATGAAACAAAGTCTCAGCTTTCATAGAATATTATATATTCATATTTTGATGTAATATCATTGTGGTATTTTTTTGTCAAATATCAGCATTTACTGGCTCAGTATTTCTTGGTAAAGCCGTTTTGTCTAAAGAAGAAGTCAAACTGTGAACATCGTGTGTGAAGGAGTGGAAAAACACCCTTAAACCACACGCTATAGACACATCAAAACATACACACACAACCTGACATCAACCACAGATGTCCAGTTATAGACGTATCCTTGTGCAGAACATCCTTGTCTACCCAACAGATCAAACCACAACTCAGTACAGATAGGAATACATCAGACCGCTGCAGGTTTTAGTTGTGACATACAAACTGAGCTAGAGCCTCAAACTGCCAGGGGCCCTAAAAAACAGTAAAGCTCAAGGACATTTTTTCAGAACAACAGTAAACACAAAACACAAACACAGTGCATCAGACTGTATATTTATAATTACATTGCGGCCACTAAGCAATATTGCATTATTTATCACAACCATGCATTGCTAGAATTCATAAAAACATTACCTGCCAAGTGTTGAGTAACATTGTTTCGTAAGCTTGCCAAAGTTAATTTCAAACCCTGTTCACAAGTCCCTGTATTACAAAGCACTTTAACAGCATTTGATTTGCCCATCACTGAATATCACACTTCAAACCCCTCAGAGAGGTCCTGCTATATGTCTGCTGGGATTTTCTGATAATACTCAGGGCACAACTAGAGCAAACTGAAATATATCTTTCACAATGAAGGCTTGTTCACACCAAGAACGATAACTATAAAGATAACTATATTAGCCTCCACACCAGCAGACGATATCGTTATTATAACCTTTAAATGCTCGAGCTCATTACGGGATTGATTCTGATTGGCTGTCAATGTTTTTATCGTTCATCAGCTGGATAAAATTGTTCTGAAAGTGATTCCAACAATATCGTTTCTCTGTGGCGTTATTGTTATAGCTGTGGTGTGAACTCTGGTATTCTGTAATATTGAGAATGATTTTTAGAACTATATATTTATCGTTATCTTTATAGTTATTATCCTTGGTGTGAGCGGGCCTTTAGTGCTAATTTCTCTTGCTACATGTGGTGATTCTCACAATCCCCAAAACTGCCAGGGGCCTCTAAAAAAAGTTAAACTCAATGAAGTTTTTACAGAAAACTAATATCTTAATTTCTTTGCCTTCAAATGTTAAGCCATCAAACTTTTATTTTGACAGATAACTGTTGAGAGACCTTAAAGCTTCAAGCTTAAATTAAGCTTAAAGACCTTAATTTTATGATTAATAACATATCAGACTCCTGACTCCACATTCAGCCGTTTTTTTGTTTCCTGATAATGGTTTGTTTTCCTCAGGAAGCGGTTTATGAAGAGCAGGAGCAGATCTTCTTCATCTCTCACAAGTTTGTTTCTGGACTCCATCGGGTTCCCTTAAAGGGATAGTTCACTTTGAAATTTTGTTTTGGTATGTTTTAGCTTACCTCAAGGGCATCCAAGATGTAGGTGTCTTTTTTTCCGCAGTAGTTTCAATTTTGATATTTTTAGGTCAAACCGTTCTTGTCTGTCAGTCATATAATGCAGGTCTGTGGTCACTGTCTCAAAGAGCAAGCACAGAGTCCAAATTAAAACAATTCCCCATCGTCCAAATTAAACAATTCCCCATTGTAAGTACACATTGATGGCCTAAGACACGAAACGAGAGGTTTGTGTGAGAAAACGAACAGTATTTATATCGTTGTTACCTCTTATACGCAGCCATGTCCAAGTGATCTGAGAGCGAGGGCGCATCCTGCTGTGTGACGTGTGCGCAGACTGGTGCATAGATATATATATACACTAGATGTCGCCTTGGCTACGGTTTCCAATGAACTGCAGTAGCCAAGGCGACATCTAGTATATATATCTATGCACCAGTCTGCGCACACGTCACACAGCAGGATGCGCCCGCGCTCTCAGATCACTTGGACGTGGTTGTGTACAAGAGGTAAAAACGATATAAATACTGTTCGTTTTCTCACACAAACCGCTCGTTTCGTGTCTTAGGCCATCAATGTGTACTTACGATGGGGAATTGTTTAATTTGGTTAAAAAAAGACACCTACATCTTGGATGCCCTTGAGGTAAGCTAAAACATACCATAATTTAATTTCAAAGTGAACTATCCCTATAAGGTGAGATTTTATCTAACTCATCTTTTACATTTTGGGGTTCATATTTGTCCTTCCCTTTGAGAGCTAAATGTTCAACTGCTGACCAAAACAACCGATTGTTGAAGACGTAATGAACAATGTTATTTATTTATTTATTGAATTACTGAATTAATTGAGAAGAATAACCCTTTAATTATGGAGTTTGTGCCTTTTCTTGTATTTGGGCGTTGTGAAATGTTGAGTAAATCCACTAGGACATGACTGTGGGATTTGTCTATACCGCATATTCTATTGATCAGCACTGTTACTTTTCCAGAGGTGAAGTTTTATTTTGAACACTCAATGGCGCTCACTTGGTATGATGGTATGCACACTTTCCTCTAAATCAGGGGTGTCAAACCAGCAGAGTATAGGTGCATTCAGGCCATGTCATAATTACCATAATTACAAGATCTCAACTTGTAAAAAGCGTTCATGTCCTCGTAGAGCTCGTAATTACAGCTTGTAAGATGGGACATTTCTGAGAGGTACTTGTAACACCTGACCTCTGCATATTCATTTAGGCATTGATTGTGTTGCCATAGTAATGCACAATTCCCAGTCCGAGCGAGGACATGATCAGCTCTGAATGGGACGTCACGTGTTGTCATCTCGAGACTATTGTAATTCAGCATGACATGAATGCAGAGTTTAGCTCCAACCCTGATTAAACACACCTGAACCAGCTTATCAAGGTCTTCAGGATTTACCACTGAACATTTGTATGATAATATAAATATTACAACAGTGAATCATGTATTTATTCTCAGACATTGACAGTCAAAAACAGTATATGATGTTTATTTAAAAACAAAAAGGTGTAATATCAAGAAAAGTTGTTTTTAGAAATGACTTCATCTTCTTGTGCTAGAGCTGGAAATAACTTCTGATTCTAGCACTGCTTATCTGCAGGATTGTTTCATTTAGTATTTTAAGGTCACTGTTTTCATGCAACACGTCCATTTTCTCATGCAGTGAAAACATTGTGGAGCAAAGAGGACACTGACAGACAAGACAGAGCAGGTTACTTTTTATATATGAAACAAAGTCTCAGCTTTCATAGAATATTATATATTCATATTTTGATGTAATATCATTGTGGTATTTTTTGTCAAACATCAGCATTTACTGGCTCAGTATTTCCTGGTAAAGCTGTTCTGTGTAAAGCAGAAGTCAAACTGTGAACATCGTGTGTGGAGGAGTGGAAAAACACCCTTAAACCACACGCTATAGACACATCAAAACACACACACACAACCTGACATCAACCACAGATGTCCAGTTATAGACGCATCCTTGTGCAGAACTTGTTTGTCTACCCAACAGATCAAACCACAACTCTGTACAGATAGGAATACATCAGACCACTGCAGGTTTTAGTTGTGACATACAAACTGAGCTAGAGCCTCAAACTGCCAGGGGCCCTAAAAAACAGTAAAATTATAATTTATACAGTATACAGTACACGTATTTTTCTTAATTTTGTTGCTTTCAAATGTTAAACCAGCTTTTATTTTGGCAGAAAACCACTGGGAGACCTTACAGCTTGTCTTTTGTTGATTTAAGATTTATAACTGATTCTCATTACACATTTGGGAAGATGGTTGGTGTGTGTTACAGTTTTAAATGTACATTATCAAAGTCACAACAATTACAGAGATGCAGTTCTTTTGAAACAACATTTACCATTGATACTGTTTCCATGGCATTTACTGTGAACCGAGACGCTGATAATACTGATAATAATACTGATAATTTCTGATAATACTCAGGGCACAACTAGAGCAAACTGAAATAGATATTTCACAATTAAGACTTGATCACACCAAGAACAATAACTATAAAGATAACTATATTAGCCTCTACACCAGCGGACAATATCGTTCTGTTTATTCTAAGCTTTAAATGATGGATAAAATCGTTCTGAAAGTGATTCCAACAATATCGTTTTTCTGTGGCGTTATTGTTATAGCTGTGGTGTGAACTCAATCTTTATTGTTATCTTTATAGTTATCCTCTTTGGTGTGAGTGGGCCTTTAGTGCTAATTTCTGTTGCTACATGTGGTGATTCTCACAATCCCGAAACTCCACCATAGACTCAAGAACTGCAGGGTGTAGCTGAAGTTTCCTAGTGAAACGATCACACAGCTGGATCTGGTACAGTAAACTGAAGTTTGATCATCTCCTCATGGCGATACCGGCATACACCACGTCATTCTCCTCTTTTATGTTCTGCATAAAAAACACAGTACACAGATTTCATTATAAAGTCTTGTCTTGATGGCTATCTCTCGCTGGGGGAGGCATTGACGTTCGAAGTGTATAGCGGTTCGAATGGTAGCGGGTCAGGCCATGGCTACTCTGCACACAATGGCTGTGTTGCATGCTTATCAGGCCGATCTGTCGAAAGACCTGGACCAGGGTCATGGACTCCCCCTGAGGCGGCTACAGAACTGCGCCTACAGACTTTGCTCTCCGTGCCACTAAACAAACTGCTTCCGCGATCGGAATCTCTGAACCTGGCAGACATCGGGGGAAAAGAGAGAAACTTTATCCTCGATGCGCTGGTTTCAGCACTTTTTGGCACATCTGTTGAGGCAGTGGTCAGAAAGTTCAGAGAGGCGAAGCCTCAGGCGCGGTATGCAGCCTTTTATACCTTGCTGGTCCAAGCCTCTAGGGGGCTTTGGCCTGTCTTAGTATGGCGACCAAAGACAGGGCCAAAGGGTGAGCTTCGCCACTCGCAGTCCTCCTCCTCTGAGAGAAAACAGGATTTGAGGAAAGTAATCCAGTGTAGACACACCCCAGAGTACTCAGGATGCAGGGTCCAAATAACATCTGCCTTTTTTCTTTTTTTTCACCCCAGCTTTTAAGGTTGGACCTATGATGTTTTTTATATATATATATATATATATATATATATATATATATATATATATATATAAAAAACATCATAGGTCCATATATATATGATTCTATATATGATGGCACCCCTGATAAATATGATAAAAAATGGCTGTAAAAAATAAATCTGCATTGTTTATCCTTTTGATCTTTCCTTAAAAAAATTTGCAAAAATCTAACCTTTCATTGAAGTAAAAGAATTGAAATTGGGGGGTAAATCACATTATGAAATAAATGTTTTTCTCCAAAACACGCTGGCCATAATTATTGGCACCCCTAGAATTTTTTTATGAGAAAAATATCTCTGAACTATATTCCCATTAATATTTACCTTTTTTTAGCACACCAGGGTGACTAGGAACATGAAATTGTCCAGCTATGACTTCTTGTTTCACAGGAGTTTAAATATGAGGAAACACAAAGGCCAAATTCCCTTAATCATCCATCACAATGAGTAAAACCAAAGAATATAGTTCTGATGCGCAGCAAAAGATTGTTGAGCTTCACAAAATAGAAAGTGGCTGTAAGAAAATAGCTAAAGAATTGAAAATCCCCATTTTGACCATCAGGGCAATAATTAAGAAGTTATAATCAACTAAAGATGTTACGAATCTGCCAGGAAGAGGACGTGTGTCTATATTATCTTAATGGACGGTGAGGATGAAAGTTTGAGTGGCCAAAGACTCTTCAAGGATCACAGATGGAGAATTGCAGAGATTACTTGAGTCTTGGGGTCAGAAAGCCTAAAAATGTTTTATCAAACAACCCCTACATCCCCACATGTTGTTTGGGAGGGTTTCAAGAAAAATCCTCCTCGCTCCTCCAAAAACAAACTCCAGCATATTCAGTTGTCAGACACGACTGGATCTTCAAAAGGGACCGGATTCTATGGTCAGATAATATGAAAAAAAAGGGCTTTTTGGCAGCAAACCCAGCAGATGTGTTTGGTGCAAACAGGGATGAAGAGTACCCCATGCCTACGGTTAAATACACTGCTGGATCTTATATGTTGTGGGCCTATTTATTTGCTGGAGGTCCTGGACATCTTGTTCAGAAACATGGTATTATGGATTCTAGCAAATACAAACAGATAAAAAATCAAAACCTGACGGCTTCTGCTAGAAATCTTATAATGGGCCGTGGTTGGATCTTCCATCAGGACAATGGTCCAAAACAAACATCAAAATCAACACAAAAATGGGTAACTGAGCACAAAATGAAGCTTCAGCCATGACCGTCCCAGTTCCCTGACCTGATGAGTGGAGTGAACTAAAGAGCAGCAGCACCAACATGAACTTGTGAATCTGAAGGACCTGAAGAGATTCTGTATGGAGGAATGGTCTCTGATCTCTTGTCAGGTGTTCTCCAAACTCATCAGGCATTATAGGAGAAAACTCAGATCTGTTATCTTGGCAAAAGGAGGTTGCAAAAAGTATTTAATAACAGGATGCCAACAATTATGGCCAGCGTGTTTTGGAGAAAACATTTATTTTATAATGTGATTTACCCCCCACTTTCAATTCTTTTACTTCAATGAAAGGTTAGATTTTTGTGATTTTTTTTTTGAATGAAAGATCAAAAGGATAAACAATGCAGATTTATTTTTTACAGCCATTTTTTATCATATTTATCAGGGGTGCCATCAATTTTGACCACCACTGTATATATATATTCCTGCCGGTTCGGCACATGATACTGAATCGTGGGTGTGTTGTTGGGTCGCTGAAGAGAACTAGAAAAAATTGTTATTTCATAAGGTGATTTTCGGGGGTTATCAGCTTATTGGTGTGAATTAACAAGTCAACGCATTTGCTCTAAGCTTGTGCTCCACTGTATTTTGGGCTGAGTTGATAAGGAACACTGCATTTTCATTCCATTGACTTCTTTCCATACGCATGTGAATGTGGGACAGGAATCGCAAGCTCATGTGAAAATCGCTGCATTTCAAAGTTCATGTTTGGTGAATTTGTATCACATAAACACTTGATATTTCACAGCATGACTGCTTAGCTGAATTAAAATAATGCAAACGTGAAGTTTACTTTGGTATGCTTCTGTCACAGGTGACAATGACATTTTCACACATGGCCGATGGCTCACACTGATGGAATACACAAGAAGGGTTCATGACAGCATATTATTTTATAAATAGCTCTTGGATTGACAATTTCAGTAAAGTATTTAGTCTTCATTGATCTCATAGTTGGAATTTAGAAAGCTAGTTCTTTAATAGTTTGTATAGGAGACCTGTAGTTAGCTTTCTTTTATGTCCTTTCTGCTTGCCTACAAGCCGTCTAAGTCTCCGTGTCATGAGTGTTATTCAATATGAGTCAGTGTTGTGTTTCTCAATAAATGCAAACTTTTTTTTTTACTTTTTTTTTATAATGTTCAGAAATTACATTTCAGCCATAATTGCACATATCTAAATCTGATTCACTGGTGAAATAATACAGAGATTCGCAACATAAATTAGAAATAATTGATCTTACCAATTTATGTGCTTTTCTTTTGCAGAATGTTGGATCAGCATAAATTATCTCTTCTTCGTAAGCTTGAACTGTTTCATCTATAATAATAGATACATTAAATCAACAAAATAAAATCCCTAGCAGAGCATGCATTTATCAGGTATAGTTAGAAAATACATTTTGCAGAGACATTTGCAGATAATTTATGAATCAAAACCAGTGGAATGTTTAAAGCATTTTTTTCTTTCTGTGAAACAAATATTAGTCATCATTGAAGCTCAACAAGTAAAACAACATTCATAGAAGAGTTAATTTGAAAACCAGCTGAGGACTGCATCTTTACATGCCATAAAGTGTGGAGAATGTTCATTTATTATTAAACTGATGCAGATTGATGGATTTTCAATGTGTTTTAGTTTCAGAAATGCAGAACCTGCTTTTTGTGTGATTGAGATGAGTAAAGGATGTAAGGTGCAAACAGTTATGAGAATAACTGAGATGAAATGATAACTGACCATATGCACGGAAGAACTTCCGCAAAAATATAAGCCAGCTGGAAAACTTCCAGTGAAATGTCACTTGTTGGTATCTTTGATCTACCTCATGTCCTGAGGTAGCTTTAACAGCATCAATAGTGTAATTACTCAATTTATAATCAGAATATAGTCACTTACATAGACAGGCCTAATATTAAATTAGCTATTCAAACATAAGACGACATAAAAGACGCCTCCCTTGGTGTTCCTCCTCAGCAAAATTCAATATGAACATTAGTTTTCACACTTTTGTGTGGAAAAAAGCTTAAACACACTGTAAATTAAAGATTAAAGGAGTTTACACAAGTGTGCTGAGATCAGTGAGCTTGTGCTTCACTGACTGAAAGCTTCTGGGATTCGGTGCTTGCTTTCTGTGTAATTAATTCACAAGAAAATGTATTGTTTTTCATGAGACTCTGTGAGTACTTCATACTTCATCTTGACAATTTATTTTTAAACCTAGTGATTTTATAATGTTTAATATTTATTTAAAAGTGAAACGTGTGACAAGATATTATAGGAAATTGCTAATTATGAGCCAATAAATGCTCCTCTTCTGCATCTACTGGTCATAGTGGCAATTAATGTTATTTATTTTTTTTTAAATAAAACTTTTATCCATCAAAAGTTGGATTTCTACATCTTGAAATGTTCTGTTTTACAAATTGAGACAATCTCAGAAGGATGAACAAATAATGTTTTGGTCATCGCATTAAAAATAACATTTGAAGTCCTGGAAAAATTTTGAGTGTGTGACTGTGTGTCCAATTACAGACACTGTTTCTTGTTCCATTGGCTTCAAGTCAATTTGGTGAGCCTGATAACTGCTTTAAAATATATATATATACAACATTAAAAATTCAACCATTGATGGTTTTGTGTCGATGTACAGAATGACAGCTAACAGTTCACCGGAAATGCCCAAGCTGGCTTATCGACAACCAGGAAGTCACTGAGTATATGGTTATGGTGCATATTAGGGCTACCAATCAAAAAATATATATCGAGTTTATTTCTGAAGTATAGTTTTTGGTGTAATACTTGTCAAAAGCAAATAGCAATAGATAATTCTTACCCTCTCTGTCAATTTTTCTGAGTCGCCTGCAGATGCAGAAGATCACGACTGCAGCAACAATCATCAGAGATCCAGCAGAGATCAACACTATCAGAGACACTGACACTGGAAGAACTGAAGGAGAGGAAAAGAGAGACAGTCATTAGTGTGAGTGAATGTGTGTGATCTACAACAGAAGACAGAGATCAGGTCAGTAAACACACACATATATCATCAGTGCTGTGGTACCTGCACATGTGTGACAGAGTGTGTTGATGTCCAGATGTGTGGTCTGGTTGCTGATGGGATTGTTCAGCACACAGCTGTAGGTGTTTTTATCCTGATATTCCACCTCCAGAGGTAGAGAGAGACTGATGCTGAGATCACACACACTGATGCTGAACAATACACTGATTCCTTTGTACCAGGAGAGAGTCGCATCACTCACATTCAACACTGATGAACACACCAATGAACATGATGATGATGATGATGATGATGATGAAGAACAGTGTGAAGAGTTACTGATGACAGGAACAGGCAGATGAGCTGAGAAACATGAGAGAAAAAACAAATTGGAATACATAAAATCAATCTGTTTCAGTCAATGTGTTTACGTGATCTCTACTCACCATAGACAGAAACATTGAATGTTTTTGATGATCGTTTCGCTCCCCTTATCTCTAGTTGATAAACTCCAGTATGTTCAGTTCTGGTGTTTGTGATGGTCAGAGATCCAGTTTGATCGTCCAGCTTCAGTCTGTCTCTGAATTTCTCATCAGGAACATCATCAGATGTGGAGGAGACTCCAGGAGCTCCATTGATTTGAGCTATCAGAGAGTTTTCAGCTCCATATTTCCACAGTATGTCGTCGTCTTCAGGTATTTCAGTAACATCAGTGTTTAGAGTGACAGAATCTCCCTCCATCACTGACACTGAATCACCAAACACACCTGATGAATATACAGATGTTACACAGATTCAACTTATTGTATAAAGCCTGAAATCGTCTGTAGTTTGTAACCTTTGAATGTGATTTGAAGAACAGATGTAGACAAAATAAATAATAAAAAATGAAAGGTCATGTGTGAACCAGTTATTTTTTCCATGGTGTTTGCATTTGCTTGTAGAGTAAAATTAATGTGTGAAGTTGTACTTTCACGCTGTAATTAACTTGTATAAGATAATTCTACTGCTCACTTTCAATAAAAATTTTTTATAAGAGAAATCAAGCTCACTTAATCTCACTCATGGTTCCCCTGCTTTTTGACCAATGAATTTACATTCATTTTGTAGTCGTTTTCTGAGCCTCCTTTACAATCAATTTAGAAATTTCCATTACTTTTCAACGACTTCTATATCATCTATATGTCCATGTATTTTCAATGCCTGGAACTAACAATTTAAAAATCCCTTGATTTAGGTTGGTTCAGCCCAATGGAGAACACAAAGAGAGATCTGAATCAAAAGTAGACTGGACCATAATGTCTCGTAAAAATAGGGTAATTTGAACAGTAGCAGTATCTTATTGCTCTTAAACGGAATCATATAAAGCTGTAAAATACTTGTATAACTTACCATTCAGATGCCAACAGAACAAAACAAACACATGAAACATTTTCTTTAAGTGCCCGAACTAATAAGACTATCCACCAAAAACACTCAAATTTTTTATCTGTTTGGATCCTCCCCCAGCAGAGTTTGACCCTCCTATAGTTCACGCACACACTCTCTGAGCACATTGTGTATATAGTTAATATGTGGTTTATAATGTCCAATATATGGTTTTATAATATTTAAAACTGTTTGAAGAAAAGATACATTCCTCATTTTTACAGTGTAACGTTGATGTTTTTCCAAGGTAACTGCCTGGCTCTGTTAAATACATGAAAGTATAAGAATATATTTGGTGTATATATATATATATATATATATATATATATATATATATATATATATATATATATATATTTAAATTGTTGTAATAATTTGATTATGAATTATTGTGCTTGGCCAATTAAAGTTGAAACAGTCTACCATCACACATCAGTAAGTATACACACTATGACACCAGCAATTCCGCTTCTGAGTCAAACTGAAACCTTTGATTTCTTCAGAAATGTGGTTTGGTGTGTTGAGTGAACAAACAGCTTGTGCATTTTATGGATGTGGTTTGTAAATGAAGGCCTTTTTTCCTATCCTGCCACACTTTTAAATATAAAGGTTTCAAAAGGTGGTTTTCACAGTGATATACATGATGACCTAATCAGTCATATTTAACTCATAAAAATATCTTTTTTTATTGTGTATATGTATTTATATATATATTGTTTTTTTGTATAATATGTTTAATTGTATTTTACGGAGGTGCTTACAAGTTCTAGTTTTATGATTGTTGTAGTGTATTGTTGTAATGTTTAACTCTTTTTTCTAGTTTAGAGCCTAACAACATCTGGCAAAGGGACTACCAATGAAAACTAGCCTTCGGGCTAATTTGGGTACATTTACATTTATGAATGTTAATTAATGTACACTGTCCCTTTTCTAAATAAATAAATAAATAAATAAATGTGTATAGGCTATGTATTTACATAATCTCCAAAACCAAACAAATTATATTAATTAATTACTAGTTCAAGCGAATTAATGCAGATATGTTCTCTCGCAAACAAGGAAACAAACTCTTTTTAGTTAAATAAGCAATACAATACACTAATGCTATAATAATATTTAGCATACACAATATGTTTTACAAAGTGAACAGAGTAACGCCGTTCAGAATGTATAACAACGTGTTTGTGTAATCATGTTTGCATAACGTAACGAAACTTAACTGCGCTAGATAGGAAGGACCGACATTAGTTTCACTTTTAACTGAATCCATTAATGAGGAAGAGCGAGACGCTTTTATTTCACGGAACCTTTAGTCGTTGGCTACTTCTGATTGAAAAGCTGTGAAAATGGGGTTTCTCTTTATTTTCCTCTCAGTTGGTTCATTTTCACTCTACCATGGTAAGACTTTATTATTTTACTCTACAAGGTATTTGTTAAGAGTCTCTTCCAGTCGATAAAAACGAACAAAGACCGTGACGCAGTTACATTTCATGCCAGCTCTAATAGCTTTACACATTTGACGGGAATTCATTTTATTACATTTATTTCGCTGGCATTGTGTGCTGTGCTCGTGTGTGGTACAATCTTTCTTTAGGGCGACTTAAAAACGAACGACACTCGTGGCGCAGTTTAATTTTGTACCTTTCATTCACTTTACACTCGAAAGAAATTGTTTCTAAAATTGCCTATTGCTGTTTTAACTCGAAAATGAATAGAAATGAAATGTGTTTTTGATTTCTATAAAGTGAACACGCATAGTTGTAGTTTGCGACACGTTTCTAAGGCTGCGGAGACACAAACAAGAGCAGTTTCAGGGCGTGCCTCGTTAATGGCAAAACAGGCTAGGCTTACTGTATAGCCTACTTATTATTGCAAAACTATTTAAAACGGATTTCCTTAAAATGCTTAGGTCAAGTGACTTGGTTTAAAAAAATAATCTAATACTAATGACATCATGACTTGATGTGAAACAGACAGTGACTTTGCATGATAATGAATGTAATTTGGAAACATCACAAAAACAAAACAGATAAATTAGTGATTATTATATCCTAAAAAATAATAATAGCCTATTATTATTACCTATCATCTCAATTAAAAATAAAATCTTGAGGTAGCTGCTTAGCTTATGTCCAAGATGTGTCTTCCGAAGCATTTAAAAGTTTATGCATTTGTGTATTCTAATCAATTATGTATTGCAATGTTTATAATGATTACAATATTAAGAATATTTTCTTTAGCCGTGTAGGTTTTGTAGTTAATTGTGCATTTTCTATTGTGACTTCAATGGTAGGCCTAATGCTATGATATAATATGAGACAAAACGGAAAATATTTCTAGTTTGGTGTTGATAAGGGGTAGCAAGAAATTAAGGAGGACATAATAATCACAACGGGTATTTACATGCGTTTTATTAGGCCACAGATACGCTTGTGAGGGGTTATTTTAGTCATTGTTTTCGACGCTATTACTGTGCGTCATGCTGGTAAGATCTTACGGATGCTATTTATCATTCGGTGAGGCTACATCGTCAAAGACAATGAATGAAATAAACCCCCACAAGCATATCTGTGGCCAAATAAAATGCATATAAGCTACCCTTTTGTGATTATTCTGTCATCATTAATGTCTTGCTCATTTTGTCTGGCAGTACACAGCGAGCGCAGAACTGAAACGGGGTGGGGCTACATAAGGACTTTAGCTGGTGAATAACATCAAGTCATGGTTTCACGAAACAAAATCCAAGATGGCTGCCTGTATGTAGTGTGTGTGTTGTTGATCTCTGCCTCTTTCCAATTTAAAAGGACATCAAAGACTGTTCTAAGGCTTACGTTGGATTTCTATCTGCATTATTATTATTACTATCACTAATTCATTGCCAAAATGAGGGCATATTTTACATTTTTTTATTTGCTCGTCTGCCTGACGCTGTGGATCCCTATGGACGGCGTGCTTAATGCTAATGAGGGGAGAGATACACCTGCATCGTATTCGTGGATTATTCCGAACACTGTGACTTCCCTCGAGCCGGTTGGTGGAGATCCTGTCATGAGGCCTTGGGTTGAGAGGTGCCTTTTTGGTCGGGCGCCTTTTATTCTGAGGGATGAATCGAGAGGTCTGCGATGTTTGTGGGCGCGTGGAAATGGAAAGCTGTCTCCCTATGCGACGTTCATCTATAGGGACAGTTCGACAGCCGGCGCAGCACGGAAGAGCTGGTTGGTCTTTCTTTTGCTCTTAATATCGGGCAATATCCATCCTAATCCAGGCCCAGAACTTGCGCAGCTTCAAACTCCTGCTGAGTTCAAGTCTAGTAATGGTTTGCGTCTTTTTCACCTCAATGTACGCAGTCTGGTAAACAAAATAGACTTAATAAGAATATGGGCTGATTCAACGAACTCTGACATTATTGTTTTATCAGAGACATGGTTAAATAAGTCAATTCCTAATACTATGATACATATTGAGGGATATAATGTTTTTAGATCGGATCGAACAAAAAAAGGTGGTGGAGTTGCAGTTTATATTAAGTCTAAGCTAAACTGCACTTGTATATTATCCATCAGCAAACCAAACTGTTTTGAACTTTTGGCAATTAAATTAGTTTTTGTTAATGGTCCAGATATCATCGTTGTTGGATGTTATCGTCCCCCTTCGGCTTCAAGTGAAGCTATTACTTCACTTACGGACCTTCTCCATAACTGGACTAAATCAGAGCTTATTTTACTCGGGGATTTAAACTGGGATTGGTTATCACAAATGTCTGACCCACTCAAGGGTATTTGCGACTCTCTTTGTTTGGATCAATTGATCAATTTACCCACCCGGTTAAATCATAAAGATCTAGTTAAATCCACGCTACTTGATGTTATTTTAACTAATGCTCCTCATAGATTCTCTGCGGTTGGAGTTTTTTGTAATGATGTAAGTGATCATTGTGCAATAGTATGTGTACGGAATTGCAGGATTCCAAAGAGTAAACCACGTTTTATTTTAAAACGACAATTTAAACATTTTAATGATCAAGCCTTTTTGCAAGATATTTATAATAGTGATTTATATGTTGTTTCACAGATACCCGATGTTGATATAGCATGGGAGTATTTTAAATGTACTTTTTTGACTATATGTGACAAACATGCACCTTTTAAAAGATTTAGAGTAAGAAGTAGAGATAATCCCTGGTTTAATGAGTCAATATCTTCTCTTATAAAAAATAGAGATAATGCATGGGCTAAAGCAAAGAAAACAAATAATAATATGGATTGGGTAAATTATAGGACAATAAGAAATAATTGTACAAAATTGGTAAAAAAATCTAAATGTGACTATTATATAAATATGATGAATGAAAATTTGAACAATCCGACTAATTTCTGGAAGTTGACCCAATCAATTGGTGGTAAAAAAACCTCCACCAGTCTGCCGGACTGTTTAAAAATAAATGAGAGTGTAATACGGGACAAAGAAAATATTGTAAAAGCTTTTAACAACCATTTTATCACTGCTGACTTAACTACAGACTTTAGTAATTTAAAGGAACATAATGTAGAAGGCAATGTGGCAAACGCTTCGTGTTGTTCTCAGCTGTTCACTTTTACTCCTATTTTAGCTACACAAGTTTATAAAGCCTTATTAAACTTGGATTGTAAAAAATCAGCGGGATCTGATAAAATAGAGCCTTACTTTTTAAAAATTGCTGCAGATCTTATAACAGAGCCCATCACTTCAATTTTAAATTTAAGTTTAAAATCAAATGTTATTCCTCGTGCATGGAAATCAGCTATGATTCTACCTTTGTTAAAAGGTGGTGATCCATCTGAGATGAATAATTACCGTCCGATTTCAAGGTTGTCAGTGATGGCAAAAGTATTTGAATCTTTTATAAATGATCAAGTAAAACAGTTTATAACTGAAAATAACATTTTAAATGAATTTCAGTCAGGCTTTAGATCAGGTCACAGTACTATAACTGCAGCCATGCTGGTCACTAATGATATTATTAAATGTTTGGATAGTAAACAGCATTGTGCAGCTTTATTTGTAGATCTCTCCAAAGCATTTGATTCTGTAGATCATAAACTACTGTTGCAGAGACTTAGTTGTGTGGGTTTTAGTGAAACAGCTCTAAATTGGTTTAATAATTACTTATTTGAAAGAACTCAATGTGTCTCAGTTGAACATTTTATATCAGCAGAACAAACAATTAAAAAAGGTGTCCCACAGGGTTCTGTTTTAGCACCAATTTTATTTTCTATTTATATCAATGACATAGGTTGTGGGATAACCCCAGCTAGAATTCATCTATATGCTGATGACACAATCATTTACACAGTAGCACATTCTTTGAACCAAGCCATGGAGTTTCTGCAAGATTCTTTTCGGTCTTTGCAACTGTCATTGTCAAACTTGAGATTGGTTTTAAACACAAAAAAAACAAATTATATGCTTTTCACCCGTGGTTCCATTAAAACAGATTGCCCGATTTTAACTTTAGAAGGGGACTGTATAGAAAGAGTAAATGGTTATAAATACTTAGGCATATGGCTAGATGAAAAATTAGGTTTTAATGTACATATTGAAAATCTCTTGAAAAAGCTTAGACCAAAACTGGGTTTCCTCTTTCGTTTAAAGAAATGTTTTCCTTTAGAAGCAAGAAAGAGAATTATTCAAAGTTGTTTCCTCTCTGTATTAGATTACGGTGATGTGATTTATATGCATGCAAGTTCATCTTCTCTAAAAAAGTTGGATTGTGTGTACCATGCTGCCTTGCGCTTTGTGACGAGTGCCTCTTCACGCACTCATCATTGTACCTTGTACGAATTGGTGGGTTGGACTTCTTTGTTTCAAAGGAGAAAAATACACATGTTGATGTTTATTGCTAAGGCATTGTTAGGAAAACTACCAGTTTATATCTGTCGTCTTTTATCGTATTACACCTGTACTTATAGCACTAGATCTAGTGCTAAATTGCTTTTAAAGGTTCCGAGAGTACGTTCAGAGTTTGGTAAAACTGCCTTCTCTTCCTATGCTCCCTGGTTATGGAATGAGCTGCAGAGTATAATAATGATAGAAGCACTCCCCTCTTTAAAAGTTTTTAAAAATCTCTTATTGACCAATTTAAGGGAAACGTGTGTATGTTTGGTTAAGTAGCTTTTGTTGTTATTTCGAGTGCTGGACAAAATTTTATGAAAGATTCTGAGGTTTTTTTATGTTTGTATGTTGTTTATGTGAAACTTTCTGTGCTGCCATTTTGGCCAGGACTCCCTGGAAGAAGAGATTTTATATCTCAATGGGACTATCCTGGTAAAATAAAGGATAAATAAAATAAAAAATAAAGTCAAAGCTGATTGGCTGATGGCATTTGAAAATCAGGCACAGTCTAAAACTGAGCTGTGATCAGTGGCAGCAGACGATAAGTCCATTTTATGGTTATAAGAGTCTCCAAAAAGAATCAATCACTAGTGTGGCTCTCATGTAGGCTATATAGTGAAATATTCCAAATTTAAATGTTGTGTGTGTTTGTTTATTTATTTATTTATTCATTTATTATTATTTCATCAGAATACACAGATATTTATAAATGAATAAGGGTGATCATTGCAGCCAGCTTGTGCTGTCATAAAATTTACAAAGAAGATATTAAACAAATACACACACACATAGCCTACATATAAGAACATTGTGTGATCTCTCTTCTCACTGGATTCTCTTGGACTCTTGGATTCTCATAATTTTTCTTATCTAAACTGCACTTTCTTTAAATATCTGTGTATTCTGATGAAATAATAATCCAATTTAGAAATTGGATTAAAGGGCTGTTACGCCAGACTGTTTCTTTTTTTCCCACAGCCTATAATTATTACAAATTATATTGTATCTGCGCCCCATGTAGTGCACCACAAGACATAAAGCAGTTAGATCAGGAAGACATCCAAAATGTGTTGTGCTGGGAACCACTGACATAAATTATAAATATGTATAAATGTATAAAATACACACTATTATAGACTATGTATTAACATAATTTCCAAAACCAAGACTTTTATATATTAATTACTAGTTCAAGACAATGCAGTTTTTTCTCGAAAAAACAAAACAAACAAACGCTTTTTTAGTTGAATAAGTTAAATAAGCAATAACATACACTAATGCTATAATAATATTTAGCCTATACACAATATGTTTTACAAAGTGAACAGAGTAACGCCGTTTAGAATGTATAACAACGTGTTTGTGTAATCATGTTTGCATAACGTAACGAAACTTAGCCTAACTGCGCTAGATAGGAAGGACCGACATTAGTTTCACTTTTAACTGAATCCATTAAGGAGGAAGAGCGAGACGCTTTTATTTCACGGAACCTTTAGTCGTAGGCTACTTGTGATTGAAAAGCTGTGAAAATGGAGTTTATCTTTATTTTCCTCTCAGTTGGTTCATTTTCACTTTACCAAGGTAAGACTTTATTACAAGGTATTTGTTAAGAGTCTCTTCCAGCAGATACAAACGGACAAAAACCGTGACGCAGTTACATTTTATGCCAGCTCTAATAGCTTTACACTCGACGGGAATTCATTTTATTACATTTATTTCGCTGGCATTGTGTTGTTCTCGTGTGTGGTAATCTTTCTTTAGGGCGACTTAAAAACGAACGAAACACATGGCGCAGTTTAATTTTGTACCAGGTCTAATCACTTTACAAGCGAAAGAAATTGCTTCTGAAGTAGGCAGACTATTGCTGTTTTAACTCGAAAATGAATTGTGTTTGTGATTTCTATAAAGTGAACACGTAGTTGTGGTGTCGACACGTGTCCGGGCGTGCCTCGTTAATGACAGAGCGGAGCACAACGAACACTTTTTGATTTTCTCAGTTTGTGTAAATTCACTTGTTGCTCAGAGTATTTATTTTTCCCACATGTCTAGTAGGCCTACAATTATGTGGTTTTGTTTCATTAGTGTATACTTTTTTCTTGACTTAGGCTACTCCGAAAGAATGGAAGAAAAATGTGACAAGCATGGGAGGGGCACATTGTAACCTGACAGCTTAAAATGTTATCTGAGCAAATCAAAAATATATACAAAGCAAACTAAAATATTTTGTTAATAAAATACAATTATTAACGTTTTCATATAAAATTGTGGACATTTTTAATAATTAAAAATAAAGTAATTTTTGAGTTTGACAACAAACACACTAAAAACTGCTATACTATTATGTTAGTTCAAAACATAATAAAAATGAATAATTTCTTAAAATGTAAAGTCTTTATTCGACTTTAATATATATTTCTCAATATAATTCATAAAAGTGGTAGAATAGAATAACAAAGTTCTAATAGTGTAACAACATGCCCCACCTGCACAACAGGGATTTAAATCCTGATAGTGTCTTCTGCTGGTTAGATCAGCATTAAAGAACTATCTGAACTGTTAACTGATATATGATTAAACTAATATCAGATTTGTCTAATTTTAAATAAACACAAAAAACAGAGATGAAAAATAACAAGTAAGAAATGTAGCCTACTTTTGCTATTGTTAAATAAATGTTCAGTGATACCTCCTGCCTGTAAACGCGTAATGTACTGTCTTTAAAGTATCTTCTTATTAAACTGTCTGTACACTTACAAAGTTCTCAATGCTTCGGTTTGCATGCAGGGACCCTCATTGTGCTACCGTGTTAGTGTGAGACTATTTTGAGCCTGGTTAGTGGTATTAACTAGCGATTTACTTCTACTTACACTATGCCCCATTTACTAGTGTTATGAGCTAATCTGTTTTTAGAGATAAAACTCTTTACATTCGATTATCATGAAAACGCATCCCAGGGAACAATCGACTCGGTAACCATGTGTTAATTACCCCTAGGATAATTTTTCACCGGAATTGTCCTTTAAAGGTTAACTAAACCCTAAAACAACTTTTTTTAGTTAATGATCTGTAAGAATGGGGCTTTATTAATGCTGTTCATTGATTCAAGTAATTTTTTTGACATTTTTGTTTAAAGTGTTTTAATTCTACAAAATATGGTGTAAAAATGTCTGAGTGCTGCCCTCTTCAGGTTGAACAGTGGCTACTGCAGTTTAATTTTCCTATTGGAAGTTATGGTGGCCGGTGACAGGGTACCAGCTAACCACGCCCTTGCCTACAGAAAGATGCGTCTCAGATGCACGCCCCCCCTCCACTGGTTTCTGCCTACTTTTCCAGCATTTTTCATATATTGCCAGTGGGTGGAGTCAGGCTCTGACCAGGGGTTAAGTTACCCTTTAAACTAAGCAACATCAAAATATTTCCAAAAATCACTGATTGAAAATCATGGTCTAGAATATACTGTAGGTCTAAACCTGTATGACTTCTGCAGAATACAAAAGATATTCTGAAGAACATGCCACACAATATTGGTTCCTAAAAAAAAAAAACTTTTACTTTTTATCACTTGCAATCTCAAAGTATATTCTTTTATGTTCCACAGAAGAAAGAAAGTCATACAGGTTTGAAACAGCATGACAACTAAAACGTCTGTTCTTTGACCATATGTTGCACTGTGGACAGAGGTGCAAAGCATTTTGAAAAACCTTCATGTGACATTATATGTAGTCATTATATACATTATAATGACTACACTACTATGTTAATAATATTTAATTTAGTATGTGGCTTATGTAGTTAATTGTGCATTTTCTAAAGTGACTTCAATGGTAATGCTATAATACTGTATGAGACAAAAAGGAAAATATTTCTAGTTTGGTGTCGATAAGGGGTAGCAAGAAATTAAGGAGGACCGAATATTCACAACAGGGTAGCTTACATGCGTTTTACAATAAAAAATACTGTAATAAAATTTCTATTAGTTCTTTAATTCATTTAATACGTCTACATTAATAATATAATAAAATTTGACATGTATATCCCACATTTCTGCCACAATGCCATGGTGCAGTTAGTGTTACTACAGTAAATCCATGGTAAATGATGGCGATTTGAGATTGAATAGCCTTCAGTATTTCTCCTGTTTGTCAGTGGCGTTTCATCTGGCTTTAAACTAGTTTAAATCACAGAGATATTTGTGTTCTTCGCTGAATTCATGCGCTTCTCACTGGATCTCACAGCGCTGTTTAGTGTGGCACTGAGGCCGATCAGAGTAAACGCATATGCTCTATACACTCGCGCTGCTGCCATATGAACTTTGAGCCGAGCGGATAAATGGTCCGTGCAGTTCAAATGAGTAGCACTGTTTCATTCCGCTTTTAGTGCATAAACACTATATTGAACATTTATCAAACTCTTGGTATTTTTTTTTATGTGATAATTATCATTATCGTTTTATCACCCAGCCCTAATTTGAATGCCTGCAGTCAATCAGGCAAAATATCTCAGGTGATTTATCACATTACACAAACTATTAATTGTTTTGAAAATGTGAACAGTTGCAGTTTATGATTAACACTTTATTAACTTTATTACCTTTTCTAAATAATACATTAAACAATTTGCGTTTATGTTAGTAGCGTGCCCAAATATTTTCAGTTCCACTCGTTTGCTCATTGTCTTAAGGACACGCCCACAACATGGGAAACCGTACTGATTACGCTCACACCAGTCAGCCATTTCACAGAGTTACATTCAAGCTATTTTAAGGCATGAAGAATTTTCTTTCAAGGATGTGTCATTGTGGTGATCAAAGATTAATTTTAAGGGATAAAATCATTGATTAGAGGGGGACTTTAAGCTATGAGCACGCTATGTTCAGTGCGAAGTCTTGTATTGCCACGGCCTGTAATTCTGAGCGTTCTTCTCTGTTTTTCTTGTCTGTTTTTTTTAACCTTGTTTGTATTATGTTCTCTTGACCATTTGCCGTCTGGCTTTTGACCATTGCCTTGTTTTCTGGATTATTGTCTGTTTGCTGACTGCCTGTCTGTTATGTTATGTTTACCACGAATCACACCTGTTGTATTCTGATTCTACCACTGCCCAATAAACTGCACATGGGTCTTAATCCTTGCCCCTCAGAGTCATCGTTACAGAGGACTTCGCCAGCTACGGATTTGTTTTCTGAGGTGTCGGCAAACTTATTAGTTGTGCATCAACAGCAGCTTACGCGACTAACCACGCTAACTGAGGAGCTGGTGAAGACTTGAACAAGATCTTCGTCAGTTTGCATCAAGCCCTGCTCCGCCAACAGCTCAACCGAGCCAGGTACCCAATCTAACTTCTCAGAGTAATATCACTGCTAATCCCCGGCTAGCTTTTCGGAAAAATTTGATGGCACACCAACTAAATGTAAAGGATTTCTAATGCAGTTTTCCATGTTTGCGGCACAACAACGCATGTTATACCCCACAGATGACAGCAAAAATGTCCCTTGTGTGCTCTTTGTTATCTGGAAAAGCTTTGGATTGGGCAACTGCAGACTGGTCTAATCAGGGCCCACGTCTCAACCCCTTTACTGAATTCATTGAGCAGTTACAAGAAGTTTTTGAACACCTCGAGGGAGGAAAGAATCAGCTACTCTCTCTCAGACAGGGAAAACACTGACATTTCGTACTTATGCTGCTCAAACGGTATGGGTGGATGACATGTTAAAACTCTGGTTTCGGAAAGGTTTAAATGATGAGTTCCAATCTGAATTAACCTGTCGTGAGGAGGGAAGAACACTGTCAATTCAGATTGCCAACTCGATGAATTGATCCAATCTCATTCGCTCTATAAGACTAAACTGACTTTTTCATCCATTCAATCAAGCAACTCCCCACATCAATGAGCCTGAACCTATGCAGGTTGGACATACGCATATCCACTGAAGATTGAGAGCGTTGCATAAGAGAACATCTATGCCCGACTCGACCGCCACAGTGCATTCGTTCTTCCCAGTTATTCTACCTCATGAAGTACCAGTAAAGATAACCTTTCCCACAAACACTTTGATTACCAAGGCCCTACTTGACTCTGGGGCAGCAGGCAGTTTTATTGATGAAGGCCTAGACCGACAGTACGAGATAACAAATACCCCTTGACAGTTAGATGAACACCCACATGTTTGAAGCACCTCCACTAACATTTTCCTGCAAGTTGGAATCCTTCATATTGAAACCACACACCTCTTTACCATCCATTCTCCTCACAATCCAGTTGTCCTCGGCCTACACTGGCTACAGAAACACAACCCTCAGATTTCATGGCAGGAGAAACAAATCACACAGTGGAGCTCTACCTATCTGTCTAATTGCCTAAATCCAGTAACACACATGTCAGTGAGAACCAGCGCTGTACTAGCCGAATCAGTTTCAAGTGCTAACTTGCCTCCTGAATATTCAGACCTCACCAAATTTTCTTTTGCATATAGTGAAACATGGGTGTTTTGGAAAGTGCTGCGTTGAGTTTTTCTTGTGTCTAGTGTCACTGAGCCACCAGGCTCTCTCACCACCATGCAACGATCCCAATCACCTGAATTCTGAACATCAGCACACCTCATCAGATTCAGCATTTAAGCACACACACCTCAGCTCAGTCATTGTCTGACCTCAATTTGGACACAGACTTTCTCGAGTGAATTCCAGTGAACGATCTCCGTTGAACTTACCTTTATCTCCTTTTGTTGTTCCTGAGTTCTGTTCACCAGTCAGACGCAGACGTAGTGATGGGAGAAACTAAGCTTTTCAAAGCTTCGAATCAATTGAACCAATTGCTTCGCAAAATGATTCACGCAAAATGTATATTTCCAAACATGTATAAAAACACCTTTTACAAGTAAAATCTACCAAATGCAAATAACTAATCAAATAATAAGATTAAATATCAAGTGTCTGTATAAAATGTGTTCTTTCTTCAAATTCCAGAGCTTGTTTTGTTTGTTCCATGGATGACTCAGCTAAACAAACCAATAAGAGACTATTAACTAGGGATGGGTAGTTCGACACCCAGTGTCGAGACCTGAGTGCTTCAAAACAGTTTTCCGGAACATTGCTATCCATTTAGTGCAATATTATAATTATATCAGTCATGCCTATATGTACAGTATGTAGCTTATTTTTAACGTGGTGTATTGCTGTTAATTAAAGTACTACTATTAAAAATGTCTGTTGTCTGAATGTAAATTAAAACACCTTGCGGGCTCAACTGCTGTTCCCAAGTCCTTCCTCAACCACAAACTTGTTTTGCTGCTTGTAAATACAATATTCATTTATAAAGCACATTTAAAACAATCAAGGCTGACCAAAGTGCTGTACAGAAAATAATAAAACTAACAATAAAACAATAAAATACCAATAAAGGAACACACAACAATAGATAAACAATAAGCATACTAAATCAAGGAGTATTAAAAGCCAAAGAGTGTTTAAAGAAATGCTGTCCTCAGTTGTCAACAGCTCAAATGGGTGTATTTGATTTCGATATACCCCGTTCTCAAGTGTGGGAACACTTCCGTCTTGACATTCCTAACAAACTATCATGCCTGATATGCGACCAAACTTTGTTTTACTCTAATAACACATTCTCAGTGCTTTGGCTTCTACGCTCCTAACATCCAAATGCTCTGGTCAACGAGACTCCTACAACAGAGTACCATTCTTCACCAACTGGAAAAGGTAAAATTAATACTAATAAAGAAAGACGTTTTCTTTTAGGACAATAACTACTATCTACTCCCCACATGATAAAGTGAGTGATAAAGTAATTAAAATGCAAGAAAAGTCACCCTTTTGCAGTTCCAAGTTTTCATATTCTATTAAATTTTTTCATGTGGTGGAATGTAAGAACACAGAGTGACACAAATAAACAAATCACATAGCCAAAGTTTCAAAGCCATTTGCTAGAACAACCTTAGTTTGGTGTATTAAGAAGCCAACCAATAGCCTATCTTTCACACTGACCTTTAAACACATAATTGTTACTTTTTAAATCCAACTTTTTGTATCAAATAGCCTGTGTTTATGAAATTTGTGTCCGTTGCCCACTTCTGTATTTTAGTATTAATTAGTTGGGTTGTTATATTAAATTGATGGTATAGATATAAGCTATATTTGGATTTAAGTTAAAGTTCAAACAAACACTTGAATTGTGTCTACATCTAAACTATTTTGTAACCATCTGAACTCCAATGGGGGTACAGACTTTGTATTACCAATCTACATTTGTTAAAAGATAAACTTTTGTTACTTGGTCAAACTGCATGGGCTTACTTTGAAGGGAATACTTTGAATTACTTTGTTACTTTGAATTACTCTGCCAATATGAATGAATAGTAATTGTACTTTGTATTATTAGGAAGGAAGAAGGAGCTTGATGGGGCCCTTGTCAACATGATTGAAGCCTTTCTCCATCGTGGAAGATGAGGTATTTAGAGCATTTGTGAAGAAGTTGGACCCCACCTATGTTCTGCCAACCTGGAAAACTGTCAGAGAGAAATACCAAGAGGAGAAGCAAAAGGCTATGGCACATCTACAGAACATCCAATCTGTCTGCCTCACAGCTGATATGTGGACCTCCCTCTCTATGGAGTCTATCTAGGGGTTACATACATGTAAATGGCCCACATGTAAACGACCCCTAAATTAATAACTAATGATTATTACAGTGAAAATTAATTTATGACTTTTTCCTAGAGCTGCTGTACAACCAAAACAATCTTTGTTGCATCAATTTCCTGTTATCACTGTAAAGTTGCTTTGAAACAATCTGTATTATAAAAAGTGCTATATAAAATAAAGGTGATTTGACATGCCACAACACTGACACAGATTTGGGCTCAGTCAGTGATGCTGGGAGTATTTGGAAAATGGCTACTAACCTGTCAATTTCATTCGGATGATGTTTCACGATCTATTGAAATCACGCTTTCTCCCTCTCTTAAAATGCACACACTTACAGTACAGGCATGCAACATTCATGCACAGAATTTCAATTCTGCAAAACTACATTACAATTTTCAGTTCACAGACTTGCAAACGCTTAATCAGTCTATCACACTCTTAATAACTGCATCAGTCCACAAATCAGTAACTGTAAAATGATGTATTGTAATTAGTAATGCACAACTGAGGTGAAAAAAGTGCTGTTGGATGTTTTTCAATGGACGCTTGTCATGGACATTTTGCGGCGGATTGGTTTCATCTCGCGATCGGTTTTTCATAACATGGGTATTAAGTCGCATTTTTCCATGTTGTCATATGCACTCCTGTCTTATTACTGTTGCTGGAGCATCTATATCATAAAACAGACACTGTAGATTGACACTAAATCCTTGGAACCTTTCAATGATGTGTAATTTATCATTATTCATCTTTTAAATGTATACCATGGTAAACAAAGTGACGTCAAGCCTAGGATCGGGACAGTGCGCACCAAGAGGTTAAGCATTAAACAAAAAATAATAATTGAATATTTGTGACAGAATTTTCTAGAGAATGATGAATGTTTGTCTGATGAGTGAATGTGCAAATCTTATATTGTATATTTGTGTTATATTTTGAATCCAGCCCCTTCATTTTTATGATCTGAAGTGAAAAGATTAAAAAAAATTCATTTGTTATTTTCTTTTTTTCAGGTGCATTTGGTACTGATACAGATAAAGTGTCGGTGTCTGTGATGGAGGGATATTCAGTCACTCTAAACACTGATCGTAACAAAAACCAACAAGACCGAATTAATTGGTATTATAATGACATTCGCATCGCTCAAATTAATGGAGATCTCAGTAAGACTTGTACAGATGTTCAGTGTAAAGGTGGTGATGAGAGATTCAGAGACAGACTGAAGCTGAATCATCAGACTGGATCTCTGACCATCACAGACATCAGACACACAGACTCTGGACTCTATAAACTACTGACCACCAGAGGCAACATCGACAGTGAAAAGATCTTCAATGTTTCTGTCAGTGGTGAGTGTCATTTAATGAACGTTTAAATACAGGTTTTATGTGTTTAATCACATATCACATTAATTTGTTTTTTAAAGCAATTACAATTAGAACTGCTTTTTCACTTTATGATGTTTTATTAACATAGTTTGGGAGCAACACATTCAAATGATTATTAACGTCTACCTAATCAGCATGAGATGAGGCCTGTTTACATACATAGCCGACTCACTTATGTTCCTCTACAGTTTCCTAGCATCCCTCCACCATCCTGACTCCTCACTCTTAGCTGGTTCCTACCACAGCCAGAGATACGGGGTAGAGATCTACATGGGTCCAAAAATTTGTACCTGAACCCGAAGAAACTTGTAAATGTGCTACATGAAACTAACCTAGACCTTTCTATTATTTTTTAAAGCAGGACTCGGACCCATGTTGAACTGAGAAATGCCTTAAATGTACTACCCGGAACTGACCCGTACCGTCTATTATTTGAAAGCTCGGAAGCACAAACCTGTCTGGAAACGATCGGCACATATTCCACAGTCAATAAACAAGCTGCAAAACAAAAAAACGTTTTGTCTTACCTAATGTTAGTAGCCTTCTCCCTGTCAAGAACGTGAAGAGAGAACTCAAACGCAGAGGATTCGTGCAACAGTTTATTAGGCTCAACAGAAAATCCAAATAAACATCCAACGTGTGTAGTGACACACACACAAACAGAAAGCTGGTGTAACAACTCCAGATCCATCTGTACAGAACCCTGCGGACACAGGCTGTGGAGACCACCTCAGGTGCAATGCCCAAATGGGACGTGGAACGAGACTGAGGATAGCGGGCACACAGCCAGCTGAAAGACTCCTCGTCTAGGCGTCCTGAGCACAGCAGCGGAAAAAGTTAAGACACAAAGACACACAGCACAGGTACAACCGTACATGAACAACAGCATGAAATCTGCTGACAACAAGGGGCAGACACAGCAGAGAATATAAAGGAAGAAGGGAACAAGTGACAAGTGAGGGCAAACAGCTCGTGATCTGCACGATTGCTCAGGTCACGAGCTGAGTTTGAGAGGAATGTCTTGAGAAGACAACCAGACCTTCTGACCACACACGTAAAGTGGGGGCTTAGCACAGTGACGATCCGCCGACGCCTAGTTCCTGTCACCAGTCTGAGTGAGGGTTTCTCTGGTGACCCTCCACGTACGGAGGCATCTCTAAATAAACAAGTGTGTGGACGGAACAACGGCGTCGGATTCTTGGGAGGGGAATAAGGGTGGCTGGTAGCCTAAACAGCACTGGAAGGGAAACAAACCCATAGACGAGACCAGGAGGGAGTTATGCGCATACTCGACCATAGTTAATCTGGAACGCCAAGATGACGTTTCTGCGGACGCCACACAATGCCACACAACTCTCTCCAGATCCTGGTTAGCACGCTCAGCCTGACCGTTTGTCTGCGGGTGATACCCAGAGGAAAGACTCGCAGTCGCCCCCAGCTGTCGACAGAACTCTGCCCAAAACTTGGGGCCCAAATTGGGGACCCCTGTCAGAAACCACGTTCACCGGGAGGCCACGAATACGGAAAACGTGATCCAGGACAATAGTCGCTGTCTCCCTTGCTGAAGGCAATTTGGGGAGGGTAATAAAATGGGCCGCCTTCGAGAACCTGTCCACCACAGTAAGGACTACCGTGTTGCCACTAGACGGAGGTAGGCCTGTGATGAAGTCCATTGCTATGTGTGACCAGGGTCTCGAAGGGACAGACAGTGGCTGGAGTAACCCTGCTGGGGGTCGATTGGGGAGCCCTTACCCGCAGCACAAACTGGACATGCCGACACGAACTGACGAGTGTCCCGCGCCATGGAATGCCACCAGAACTGCTGCTTGATTAAACTAGAGGTACGAGTTGCTCTTGGGTGGCAAGCTAGTACGGACGAGTGACCCCACTGTAGGACGCTAGTTCGGACCGATTCTGGCACAAACAACAGACTCTCAGGACACCCCGTGGGAACTGTGACATTGCGCAGAGCAGAGCGGACTCTGGATTCCACCCCCCAGGTGACCATCACTACTACCCAATCGGGAGGCAGAATGGTCACCAGGAGGATGCATTTTGGTTCAGCCTTAAAGATCCGCGAAAGCGCATCAGGCTTACCATTCTTGGACCCCGGACGGTAGGAGATGTTCAAATTAAACCGACTGAAAAACAGTGCCGGGAATTAAGCCGTTTGGTGGTGCGGATGTACTCTAAGTTCTTATGATCTGTCCAAACTATAAAAGGCACCTCCACACCCTCTAACCAGTGGCGCCACTCCTCCAGCGCCAACTTAACAGCCAGAGTACTTCCTGTACTCTGTCATCCGAAGGTGACCTCTGAGACAAAATTGCCCCCGCTCCCACCTCTGAGGCATCCACCTCCACAAAGAACTGACGAGACGGATCGGGAGTAGCAAGGATGGCTAACAAGCCGAAACAAAGCGACTCTTTAAGTTTAAAAATGCAGCCTGAGCCTGCGGCAACCAACAGAAACGTTTTCGAGTCGAGGTGAGATCCGTCAGAGGAAGGGCGACCTGGCTGAAATTTTGAATTAACCGCCTGTAAAAATTGGCAAACCCCAGAAATCGCTGGACCGCTCTACGACTATCTAGGGTAGGCTAATCAGCAATTGCTTTTATCCTTGGCGGGATCCATTCGGATTCCTTCGGGTGAAAGAATAAATCCCAGAAACGGAACAGACTGTGCATGAAACTCACTTCTCCACCTTGGTGAATAAACGATTCTCAAGCAGCCGCTGGAGCACTCGCCTGACATGTTGGACATGGTCGCGCTCACTCTGGGAGAAGATCAGGATGTTGTAGAGGTAAACAAATACAAACCGGTCGACCATGTCTCTGAACACGTCATTGACGAGTGCCTGGAAGACCGTCGGGGAGTTAGAAAGTCTAAAGGGCATAACCAAATACTCAAAGTGCCCCGTGGGGGTGTTGAAGGCAGTCTTCCATTCGTCCCCTCCCTAATCTGAACTAGGTGATAAGCATTGCGAAGGTCCAACTTCGTAAAGATGGTCGCCCCCTGCAAGAGCTTGAAGGCCGATGACATCAGTGGCAAAGGATAACGATTCTTTACCGTGATGTCACTCAAGCCCCAATAATCTATACAGGAACGGAATGATCCATCTTTCTTCCCCACGAAGAAGAACTCCGCCCTAGCTGGAGATGAAGAGGGCCTGATGATGCCAGCTACCTGAGAATCATTGATGTGCTTCTCCATGGCCTCTCTCTCAGGCCTGGAAAGAGAGGAAAAGTGCCCCCCAGCTAGAGAAGTTCTAGGCAACAGATCTATCGCACAGTCATACGGGCGGTGTGGAGGAAGAGATGAAGCTTGGGACTTACTGAAAACCGCTCTCAAGTCATGGTAAGCCTCCGGTACATTCACCAGGCTCACCGGCTCCTCCTGTAACACAGAACAAGACATAACAGGAGAAAACGCAGGACCCAAACATTGAGATAAACAAAAAGGGCTCCATGCCAGAACAGAATTAAGAACCCAGTCAATGTGAGGGTTATGTTTGACCAACCATGTGTGTCGCAACACTAATGGAGCGGAGGGAGAGTGAATAAGGAGAAAACGAATCTCCTCAGCATAATAACCTGAAAGGGTGAGAGTAATGAACCTGGTGGAGTGGGTAATTCTAGTGAGATGGGTGCCACAGAGAGTTTTGGCTGAAATGGGCTCGGCCAGTGGAACTGATGGAACACCTAATCGGGCAGCCAGCTCAGTGTCCATAAAATCGGCCTCTGTTCCAGAATCAATCAAAGCTGACACCCGATGAACAGCATTATTAAATTGTAATAAAGCCTGGAGGACGGAACGACCACCAGGCAGCAATGTATTAGTGACGCTCACCGTACGCCCCTCCTTAGACGAAAAACGCCGCCCCTTCACTGGACATGAGGCCACCACATGCCCCTCCTCCCCTCAATAAAGTCACAGATTGTGAGTGAGATGATGGCGCCGCTCTGTGATCGTCAGCCGGGCTCTCCCGATCTGCATAGGCTCCTCCTCAAGCAGGACGAGACGCTGAGAAGTCGCGTCACACGCCGCTCCAGCGACCAGGCTGGAGAAGAGCTCATGAGAGGCCACGCCCCTGTGATGCCGGGAACGGAGAGCTTATCTGGTTGTCAACCTGACTAATCCGTCGAGGCTGGGAGGCAGTTCGAGAGAATATCTCGTCCTTAATGTAATCTGCCAGCCCGTGAAGAAAATGATCCCACTGCGCCTTAGCATTCCATCCGCATGACGCGGCGAGAGTGCAGAACTTTATGGAGTAGTCCGAC
Organism: Rutilus rutilus; assembly: GCF_951802725.1. Taxonomy (NCBI): domain Eukaryota; kingdom Metazoa; phylum Chordata; class Actinopteri; order Cypriniformes; family Leuciscidae; genus Rutilus; species Rutilus rutilus. The sequence continues at coordinate 10,959,199 of NC_140222.1, read as the reverse complement.
ACACACCGACCTCCCTGTTGCAGCAAAGATAACGCCTGCGCCGCCTCCGTCCCAAGCGCGAAAACTCCTTAAACGAGCTGCAACATTGATGTTCATTTTCCCACATGGCCATTCCCCATTCTCTCGCTTGTCCGATCAGAAGCGTGATGGTGAATACCACTTTAGATTGCTCCGTGGGAAAACAGGAGGGCTGGAGTGAGAAAGTCAGAGAACATTGTGACAGAAAGGAACGGCATGAATTGGGCTCACCGGAGTATGGAGCAGGTGGATTAAGACGATTTTCGGCGTGACGGGAACCAGCTGTCTCTGGTTCGTACAGAGGTTGTACAACAGGAGCCGCGGGAGGAATAATCTGAAACCGATCAAGCTGTTCAGTGAGCTGGGTCAGTTGAAGTGACTGCTCCGAAAAGGCGTGACGAGAAGCGGTGATCTCCTCCTGCTGTCTACCCAGCAGCGTGCCTTGCTGCCTGAGAATTTGGTGAACGTCGATCTCCTCTGCTGAGTCCAGTTAATTAGGCACAACAGAAAATCCAATAAACATCCAATATGTGTAGTGGCACACACACGAACACAAAGCTGGTGTAACAACTCCAGATCAGTCCGAACAGAACCCTGCGGACACAGGCTGTGGAGACCACCTCAGGTGCAATGCCCAAACGGGATGTGGAACGAGGATAGCGGGCACACGGCCAGCTGAAAGACTCCTCGTCTAGGCGTCCTGAGCACAGCAGCGGAAAAAGGTAAGACACAAAGACAGCACAGGTACAACCATACATGAACAATGGCATGAAATCTACTGACAACAAGGGGCAGACACAGCAGAGAATATAAGGGAGGAAGGGAACAAGCGCCAGGTGAGGGCAATCAGCTCGTGATGTGCACACACCTATGTTGGAGTGGAATCTGTGTTGAGGAAGTCTGTCATTTCTTACAAAACTTTTTTCCCCAGAACTGTCCCAGGTTATATATGCATATTTCTTCCTAATTGGTCAAATTACCAAATGTACATGCTTGAAAAAGTAACTTTTTCAGAAAAAAACCAGACTGAAATTCAAGAAAGAACTTAATATGCACAAATATTTTCACAGTGTCTTTTCCCCCCAAAATATGCTTCAATCATCTGTTGGTTTGTGTTTCAGTTGTTTCTGCTGCCGAACGAGAGAAAATGAAGAGAAAGTCAGGGATGGAAGGAGAATCTGTCACATTAGATCCTGGTGTAACAAAAAAGACAAATGATGTGATGACGTGGTATTCTGATGATACTCTCCTCGCTGAAATCACTGGAGATCAGAGTAAGATCTGTGGAGATGTTCAGTGTAAAGAGAGATTCAGTGACAGACTGAAGCTGGATCATCAGACTGGATCTCTGACCATCACAAACATCAGAAACACAGACTCTGGAGAATATACACTACAGATCAACAGCATCAGCCTTCGTCGTCGCCGCCGCAGTATCAGCAGTGAAAAGAGATTTGAAGTTACTGTCGTTGGTGAGTATGATTTAGTCAGTCAGGCATTTGGCAGAGAAAACACCATTACATTGGAATATAAAGAAAAAATGGTATAGTTACATCTCTTTATTTTAGTTCCTCGATGACTTGTCACTGATGAAACGGTACTTTTGACATCACTGTATGAAACAAGTGATCACCTTTAAACAGAATCAGATTTAGATTTACTCTCTCAGACCATCTGATATCTCATATTGTTTCTTATAGATCAATCTGACAGATTAACTCACACTAATGTCTGTTTCTCTTTATCTGATCCAGATTCAGGTCTGTCTTCAGCTGTTGTTGCAGGAATAGGTATTGTTCTGCTGGTGTGTGCAGCTGCAGCTGTTGCTGGTGTGATTTACTATCGACGCAGGAGCTCTAGAAATGGCAAGTATCTCCTACAGATACTGTAGTGAGAGGAAAACATCATATTGATTGTGCAAAATTGTTGTTTCATTACGTGTGATTGTTTTTCAAAGCAGGCATGGAGGAAAAACAACTGAAAGCTTCTGTAGAAAGTCCCAACAAAGAGGTGATATACTGAACTACTGTAGTTTGTCATTGTAGTTAATGACTTAATCTTTCCAATGAGAACTAAACATTTCAAACAGAATCTCATTCACTGATTGATGACAAATTTGCTGATTTCTGATGCTGTGTAATTCGTTGTTTTCTTACAGATGGAGACTTTCTTAGAGACAAAGATAGAGGTCACGTGACATGAGTGGATCGTAACAGCTTCCGCATTATTATTACCATTAAATAATAGGAAAATGAGCGGACACATAATGAAATGTGATGTATCCTTCTTGTTAATGATAAAGCACTTCCTACCTGTTACTGGTGAAGGGCTGTATTCCATAATCCACTGGTGCTTCAATGTATATGTAATGAGTGATGATAATCAGCTTGATGATAATCAGCTTGAAGCTGACTTCTGCCTGATGAAACTGCAACATGTCTTCAGTAAAACTTGTCTTGAATTGAGTGCACTCTTGACTCCTGGTCTTCATTCATCATATCTGGTTCTGGGTCTGTAACTGTATTATCCCCTTACACTGGAAACAGATAGTGTTAACTGTGTGACACTTATTTTCTAGCTTAATTTGTAATTGTATCATCTAAATGTCCTTTCATTGTTTGTATGAGGAAAGTTACTGCAAGGAAATTTCAACTATTGTAAATAAGCTTATTGAACAGATACTCACTGTAAAAAGTGAATAGTTGGATCAACTTAAAAAAATTACTTCAATTGGTAACACCTAAAGAAATTAAGTTTTCTCAACTTAAATTATCAAAACTCAGTTTGAGAAAACAGCCTTTAAAGATATACTGTAATTCGACAGATGCAAATTGATAAAGTGCTCTAAAAGATACAATTAAGAGTGTATTTTGGATGTTTTCTGTCCACTAGTCAAAAAACAACAACAACAACAAAAAAAAAACCTTTATAAAAGCCCAAAATCTCAAAATGTACAGTTGGATGGAAAAACTGTTTCTGCATGTGTCTCACCTTAAGTGCTTGTAAAATAACTTTGAAACGGAAGATGTAAAGGTTGTAAATATTAATCTTGTTAATGCGCATTAATTAATTTTCATCCTAAATTATTTATATTTAAATTACAAATAGGATTGGGCTTTCTTGCTAAATATATACAACAATATACAAATTCAAGCATAGAATCATGGCAAATGTTATATAGGACTAATGTAACCAGTTCATTCCATCATAAAGACGTTTTAAACCATCAATAAGTTTTAAACCTTTGTTTTTCTATCCCGGACCGGTGAGTTCCCCATGAGAAAACAAGCCTATACATCATACATAATAATTTTTTATACTATATTTCCTTCTAATGGACTTTTGTTATGATGTGTACATTTACACTGTGTGTAGTTAAAAAAAAAAAAAGGAAAAAAAAAAAAGGGGTTGAAAAGGGATTTCCAATCAACCAACATTATTTATACAAGTAATAGTTTATTTTTATTATGACATCTCCTCAATTCAAATTGAGGTCTATACATGATTTATAGATTGGTTTATAGATTTATAGATGTATAGATTGGTGGGTAATATTCAGATTTCAGTCAAATTCTTCATTGATTTGTTGGTGACACATATTTTTACATTTGCATTTGTGGGGTTGCTGTATATGAAACAAACTGAAAAAAGCAACATAACATAAATTAAGAATAACTGAAATATTTTTTGGACTAACAAAGGAATGTAAAACGAAAGGCATTAAAGAATAAAATGAAATATTCCAGAATATTCATCGTTTTGGCCACCATATGGCCCAATACACCAGATTCAGGTCATTAACCTAAATTAACTTTAAGATCCAATTCAGAGAGCATTGATAAGTAAAGTTTTCACTAAAAAATTTGACCACACATATATTTTTATCTTTACTGACTAAAACTCAAATATATATCACAGTATGACATCTCTTCTGTTTTCTCCTGTTATCCTCTTTAAGCTCTGAAGTCATTGACCAGAAGAACAGCAGCAGCCGCAGAAGCCACGCCCATCAGCGCAGTGACGACCAATCGCAGCACAGCTTCAACAGAATCACAACAGGGGGCGTGGCCTTCTGGCGAAACAAAACAAATGAGCAATGATAAAACATAAGAAGAAATACAAGTAAATATTATCAAGATGATCCCAAAAGTTTTAATTCCTGAATATGAGCCATGGGTTTATGTTACACCTCAAGTAGATCTGCATTTGTTGGAGGTTAAAAAAGCAAAAAGAGAAGTAGACTTTAGAAGTCATAAGTATTTTCAGTATATGTTAGAGCCCAATATCCCCAGCATATACAAATATTTACAGACGGCTCCAAAGATCCAGAGCGTCAGAGAGGGGCTGCTTTTTTAATTCTAGAAAGTGGAAATCAGTGGAATGAAGCGAACATCAAATCATTTGAGAGTCTATACTGTAGAAATGATGGCAAACTCTTGGCTTTGCAGTGGGTAGAGAAATATGAACCTGGAATGTTTTAATTTGTTCTGACTCAGTTTCAGTCTTAAAGAGTCACCAATATATTCTGTTTAGTATATTACAAATTCATTCAAGAATTGTTCAAAATTATATCTCAGTCAGTTTTATATGGAGCACACAAAATAAAGGGAAATGAGGATGTGGATACATTAGCAGAACAAGCTTTACACAGAGAAACAATAGAGATACAAGTTCCATTTAGCGAGTAAGAAATTAAGGTTTTAATCTGAAATGGCAAGTAAAGTGGAAGAACGGAAATAAGGTAGATTTCTTTACAGCTTAATTAGTAAAGTAAATAAAAAGATAAGATATATAGGAAAATCAAGCAAAGAATACAATATTTATAATATAATAATGTTGGGGCATTCCAATTTAGAACACTTAAAATAATAGGGAAACATCCAGATGGATTATGTGAGCAAAGGAATGAGTAAATTATGACAGAAACTCATTCATCATGTCTGACATCTTAAGTTATAAATCTCAATACAATCAAAAAATTAATTCAGTGAATAAAAGTTAATATTATCATCAGTGCTGTGGTACCTGCACATGTGTGACAGAGTGTGTTGATGTCCAGATGTGTGGTCTGGTTGCTGATGGGATTGTTCAGCACACAGCTGTAGGTGTTTTTATCCTGATATTCCACCTCCAGAGGTAGAGAGAGACTGATGCTGAGATCAGACGCACTGATGCTGGACAATACACTGATTCCTTTGTACCAGGAGAGAGTCGCATCACACACTTTCAACACTGATGAACACACCAATGAACATGATGATGATGATGATGATGATGATGAAGAACAGTGTGAAGAGTTACTGCTGATGACAGGAACAGGCAGACGAGCTGAGAGAGATGAGATAAATAAACAGAAATATGGATAAATCTACAGTGTTATTTTTAGTTCATTGTGTTGATGAGCAGTGATTGTGTCTGTCATCTCAAACTATAACATAATTAAACTTTTCAATATGTAAATATCTAATAAAACAAGAACCACAGGAGGAATTACATCTCAACTCACCATAGACAGAAACACTGAATGTTTTTGATGTCAGTGTCTGTCCTATTATCTCTAGTTTATAATCTCCAGCATGTTCAGTTGTGGTGTTTGTGATGATCAGAGATCCAGTTTGATCGTCCAGCTTCAGTCTGTCTCTGAATCTCCCATCAGGAACATCATCATATACAGTCATGCTGTCGGTCAGTACATTGATTTCAGCTATTAATGTGTTTTCAGTACCAAACCTCCACAGAATCAGATCTTCGTCCATCATTTCAGTAAGATCAGAGTTTAGAGTGACTGAATCTCCCTCCATCACTGACACTGACTTCACTGCATCTGTGTTAGCAAACACTCCTGGAGAACAAAAAGAGTTTATTAGATTAAAAGGTCTAACAATTTAACAATATAACTCATGGTCTTTGCAGTTCACAATAAGATTCTGAATTTGCTAAACAAAAAACATATAAAACAAAATTATTTGAATAAGTTTATACCTTGAGACTGTAAAACTATGTTTTCTTCTAATATCTTAATGGGATGTCAATTTATTTGATGTATTTAATGAGCTTATTAACTGGCTGCCTGAATCACCCCATATGAAATCTATGATGATAGACCTGAATTCAAAAGATCATAAATTCAACATATTACTTTGTATAAAAGCAAAGCATGAACTAAATCAGTAAAAACATTGCTTCAAAAATGCATTAAAAATACATTTGTAACTTACCATCCAGATGCCACAAACACAAGCTGAGCAAAACAGCATGAAGCATTTTCTTTGATCGCTGTAACATTATAATGGAAATCTCAGAAAGCTGTCTGTCTTGAACTGTGTGTGTGTGTGTGTGTGTGTGTGTGTGTGTGTGTGTGTGTGTGTGTGTGTGTGTGTGTGTGTGTGTGTGTGTGTGTGTGTGGATCCTCCCCCATCAGGACTCGACCACCCTTCACTGACCACACACTGGATTTCACTTTAAAGTTACACAATATTCTTTATCAAGAATCACTGTATAGCGGCAGAAAACATGTTATACCACAGGAAGATGATGCATGATTTGGGCAGGTTATTATTTTAGTATTTTGTTATTCTCTCTCTCTCTCTCTCTCTCTCTCTCTCTCTGTGTGTGTGTGTGTAGGAAGAATGAATGTATGGATGTAAATGTAACTTCACATGTGATGTGTTAAATCTTTAAGTGTCTATAAGTGATGAATGATGAGTCAGATTAATGTTCCCTGTGACTCTTATTTGACTGTTTCTGAAACATCAGTGTGTTTTATCAGTATCAGTTTGCGTGAAAAGGAAGTCTGATGATGAGGTTCATTAACAGGAGTGGAAATAAAGACACTCTTTGCCCACAAACATCTGACACACACACACACACACACACACACACACACACACACACACACACACACACACACACACACACACACACACACACACACATCACAATAACACACACATATTTTCCATCCATCAGGTCAATCTACTTTTTCTTTTTTTTTTTTTTTTTAAATGAGACCACAGAATTTTCACTTTGACTCAGTTGCTGGTGTCACAATCAGTGAAGAACATGCGCTGTGGTTTTCTGTAGAGCTGTGGTTAAAAATTGTTTTGATCTATGTTCGAATGCAACCAAATCATATTTTCAAATCAGTCTTTCTCACTGAAGCTGTTTGGACTTATGTAGAAAATGCATTTATTTTCCATAACAATAAGTACACGTAGTTAAGTTCAAGATCTTTATTGTCATATGTACTAGCCTACAATGAAAAATGTAATTTGTTTTAATATTACTCAGTATACAATATTATACAATGTAACTACATCACCTTAAAATGAAATGTAACCGATCTGATTGATTGCTCACCATATAATCTCCCCAGACTTTAATAGGTAGCCTTGTGAAGAGACGATCAACGATATTTTCTGGTTTGACTGGTCATGATGTTTTGGCTCATCGGTGAACATCATACTGGGAATGAAGCCCTGTAAAGCTCTGAAGTTGAACTGGGAACAGCGCCCTCTGCTGGCTCGTAATGCATGTTTCATCAACTGAGAAAGTTTCCTGAACAAAAGGACATTTTCTTCTTACATAAGTAGGCTATATACATTTTTGTAATAATTATTTCTCGCTAAACACCAACACCAAACCACACACACATAAAAGGAAATAAAAAACAAGTAGACATTTTTTTTATTGATAAATTAAACACATACTGCTTTGAAAACTTTCAAAGAACCCAAAAACTCCACATATTTCAACCAACCACATTAAAACTCGCAAGCAATTTAACGGATAACGAAACTTAGTTGCTTTCCATCAGATTTTCTCAGAAACAATACGGAATAGTTAAAATTCCAGATTTGCACTCAGTACTCAATATAACACATTAATGTTTTATTACAGTTTTTCTCGATTGTTTACACACATTTTCTGGTACTTGAGACACAATGACCACAACATGTAACTCATTCACCAACCCCCTGAACCAATTCTGCTAAACTACAGGCACAATTCCTGCTTTACACTCAAATTGTACTTCTAAAACACACTTTTTTCAAAACACTACACACAATTCTCTGCTTTTGGCACAATTTTCATGCAGAAAATCTCTTGTTTTCACAAGGAACACACTGCCATTCAAATATGCACACTGACTCATCACATGGGCAAACACCCGTCACACAGTTTTACAATTAGCAATCAGAGCTTTAGCATAAAAGGGCAACAGGTGAGCTCTTCAATGGAGCAATGTTTGCCAACATTGGATTTTTTTTTTTTTTTACTGTAACTGTATACAGTAAATTCTTCTGTTGTTTTGTATGTAGACCACTGTATGTACAACTTTGTGTTGGTTGGGATGTACACTGTGTACATTGTTTTTGTGGGAAAAATAAAATATATTTGTTACCATGTATTTGTGTGTTCTGAGTATAAAAACAATATTCTCAAATATTTTACAACACACTTATGTATGTACTGTCTTTAGTAAGTGTAACACTGAACAAAAAAAGGCCTAAGTCATTATGATGAATGGAGAAGAAGTGTTTTCCATTCATCATAGTGTTTTACATTGAGCACATCAGTGTTCAACTGGTTCTTATAAATGTCTATTCATATGATGGTTTGTGTGTGTCATTTGAAAACAAAATGCCATTTTGAGAAGAAATAACACTGTTTTGAATGTAAAGTGTCATTTTGCAGGAGAATTGAGGGGTTTTGCCCATTGTGTGTGTTTTTTTGAATTTGTGTGTAGAGTTCTGAGAATATGAGGCATGCTTTCAGAAAATGTGTGTAAACAATCGAGAAAAACTGTAAAGCTAAAGTCAGACTGTGAGTCTTCATATGAGCAGGAATGGAAATAAAGCCCTTCAAACACACAGTAATGAACGACACCTCAGTGCGTCTGTCAAACATCGACCACAAACATCCAGCAGAAGAAGAAGCAGTTTGTCCAACAAATTCAGATCATTTAGATAATTTGTCAAAAGTCCTTGTACATTCTGAAAGAGAGTTTCATTAGTCCGTCACTGAATATCACACTTCAAAAACTTCAAAACTCAAAACTAAAGATCTGAGAGGAACTACAGCGGTTCCTGTGAACGCGATCACACCGCTGGTCTGGATCTTGAAGTTTGATCATCTTCTCTTGGCGATCGGCGCATACACCACATGATCCTCCTCTTTATCATCCTGTCAAAAACACAATATATAATCATGTTACAATATGCAGATATAAAACAAAAAGTGTATCACAAAACTTCCATAGGCCTGTGTGTGAGAGACTTGCACTGTTTCCTTCATTTTTTTCCTTATGCTTTTTTAATGCTTGCAAAATAATACTTGCTATAAAAATGTATTTCAGTACAAATGGCATTTGGACAGAAGTGAGTTGATTTGGGCTGTGTTTCCCAAAAGCATTGTAAGAATCACAAAAGCACGTACAGTGTGTGAAACTCTGAAGATTTGGACTGTGATGTCATCAACTGACAGGAAATACTTCATCAGAGGCTCATTATGAACACTAGAAATATTAACTAATGTTACTAGACGTTGTTATATCTTGTGTGAGCAAAGTTGTGTGAGATAAGTTTTGGTCCAATGCGATAACATTAACATTTTCAGGAAAAAGAAAATCCTCTTCAGGTCGAAATGACCACAACTCAACATGAGGGTTAAAAGGAACTACACTATTAAAGTACTTTTACAAATTCAATAGCATTTATAATTTAACACTTACCTTTTTTTTTTTTTTTTTTTTACATTTCCTTGATAAGAGAAAATCACAGTTAGGAGTATTTTGCTGATTTACATTTACATTTATTTCAAAATTTCTAGTTTATTACATTCTAGGGTTACAGCAAAAATAAATATTGTATGTGTTTTTATTTTAGGCTGAAAGGCAGCAAAGAGTGGTGATGATCTATATGTAAATATGAGTAACAATCTGAGGTATGCCGACGACACATCACTGAAAAAAGAAAGATATGGAACATCTGCTGAGGAAACTCTAGAGAACAAAGTCAAATTATCAGACTAGAACTAAATATGGCGGTGGGCAAGACGGCTATGAAGTCTTCAGACAAAATATTCAAAAGCAAAGACATGCTGATGAAGATGAGGCTAGTTCAGACCCTCATATTCTTCTACATTTGTGTTTCCAGAAACAAGACTGAAGGAAGATTGACCCGTTCGAAACATGGAGCTGGAGAAGAATCCTGTGTGTGCCGTGGACGGCGAGACGGACCAACAAGCCAGTCATTGAGGAAATCAAACCAGAAGCTCAAAGCACAAATGATGAAACTGCATTTGTTGAACTTTGGTCACATGGTTTGAAGGGAAAGATCACTGGAAAAGGATCATGATTGGGAAGATTGAGGATAAAAATGCAGAAGACCTTCAGTGAGATACAATTACAATGAGGACAGGACGGATCCTGGAGGATCTCATCAGACTAGAGCAAAACCAAATCCTATTCAATTATTTGAAGAGTTCGGTTGCAAAACGCGATAAACGCCATTTTTTGACATTTGGATTTTATTATTGGAAATCACTGTTCAGATGTACCTTAATCTATGTGTGAATTGCTGCCATTAATAAGATTTAAAAATGTACATTTTAAGCCTACTACAAAATGTATTTTTTCACAAAACGCGATATCCGCCAGCCCAGTTTCTTTACAAAGTGCGATATAACGGTTAGGCTATAGAACGTTCAGGATGCTGCGCGAGCTCAGGATGTCAAGCGAGGAGAGAGTCACCGCCGGTGAAGTGCTCCGAGTTTGCTCAGTGATTTAACGATAATATCAAAACATAAAACATATATTTTTAAAAAGAGGATTCAATAGGCTAACTAAAAAACGTTTACCATTTAATTGTTTATACTGTAGGCGGCGAGCTGTCAGTCACGTAGGCTACGTCACTGATCAACAGCTGTCTGTCAGTCAGAGAATCAAAGCTTCAGAGTCAAGCTAACGTTATGGATCTGATCATACAGGTTTGGTTTTCAGCAGCGGTGTGGAAGGAGCCTCCACTCTTTCTGTAACAAGCTACAAGTCGTTTATCTATAACTAACTTAATCTTACTTATCTAAATTGTAACTAATCACAAATAGTCCGAAGCTGTTTAAGGATGGTTGAAACGATAAACATCCTGCAGTTTGTTTGCTCTGACAGCTCAGCTAGCCAGGCAGCGCAACGGTGTTTTTTTTTTTTGTTTTTTTTAATGCCCACTGTCCCTATGTGAAGCACAAGCACACAGACGTCCGTACGTTGTTATCCGACCTTTTCATTCAGGGACTGCCCTGGATTACTGGCACACGCCATAGTCACATTATGTTTATTATGGCATTATGTTTTTGAATATTATGAATATTTACGATTAATTGATAAATTATTGTTAATTTTCCCACTGATGATCCAAAAGATTTCTTCAATGGTATTACAGTAGTAGAATATAGCCTATGGTGGATATATAGCGTTTTGCAAAAAAATAAAAAAAAATAAAAAATATGTTGTGTATGTTCTGGCCAAAACTAACTCAGAATCTTATTATTATTAATCAATCTTTGTATATACTATTCCATATATTTATGATGTATTTTTTTTTTAACCAATTTAAGATGTTTGACAATGTTAAGATAAATATGTTGCATTTTGGCATGGTTTTTGACTTATTTATGAACTATTTATGGACATAAAATTAAATAATAAATATCCTGGATTTGAAGAATATTGTGTCCCTGGCCTTCACTGAGCTCAAGTAATAGTTTAATGTACAAAAAATTGTGAATGAACTTGACTGTTGATGTCTTAAATAATAATGTCAAATAACCAACATTTCTCAAAATGGATATATCTCGTTTTGCAACGAAACTCTTCATTTAGTCTATCAAGTCACAAAGACTTGAATCTGAGATGATGGGACACAACAACAACATACGTATCAGTAATCCATATAACAGAGATGTTTATGTTGAGTAAAAACAAAATAAGGAAATTAGGAATCAATGTTAAGCAATAAAATGCTGAACATTTGTTTTATCACCAATCATTGAAACCAGCTCCAGTCTTTATAATGAGCTCAGTGAATACACACATATATCATCAGTGCTGTGGTACCTGCACATGTGTGACAGAGTGTGTTGATGTCCAGATGTGTGGTCTGGTTGCTGAATGTGAGAGTCACATCACTCACATTCAACACTGATGAACACACCAATGAACACGATGATGATGATGATGATGAACATTGTGAAGAGTTACTGATGATGACAGGAACAGGTAGACGAGCTGAGAAAGATTAGAAAATTCACATGTTTCTGATTGAATCTGTGTATAATGAGATGATCTGTGAGGTAAGATCTGAATCCAAACGAGATCTTACAGTAATTATCTGCTCTTCTTCAGAGTATCTTTTATCTGGAAATAACAAATGCAAATCCATCATATTACCCTTTATGAAAAGCAGAGCATAAACTAAATCAGAAAAACAATGATATAAAAACACTTACCGAACCATTGCTACAAACACAAGCTGAACAAAACGCCAACATCAACCATTTTCATTGAACACTGTAACATTATAATGTAAATCTCTGACAGAAGTGTGATATTAATATAGTGTGTGTGTGTGTGTCCTCCATCAAGACCACCTATCAGAGACCACACACTAGATATTACTGTCTCAATACAAAGACTCACTTAATACAACATTCTGTAACACAGGCAGTTATTAAAATGATCAAACATTTGTAGAATTGTATCTTTTATTTCTTATGAAGTCTTTCTTTTTGAGGCAGTGTCTCTATGTGTGTATACACACACCAGAAGTGTCATGAATAAATATTTTCACTTAAAATGCTCAGCCTGTGTGAAATCAGTCGATGAGTGATGCGTGACTGTAAGTATCCTGTATTATCTGTGACTATATGAATGTTTCTCAAACTTCAGTCTCTAAAGCTGTTTTTGTGAAAAGGAAGTCTGATGGTGAGGTTCATATTAACAGGAGAGGAAATAAAGACACTGTTTATCCACAAATATCTGACACACACATCATGTGCCTAACAATAACACACACTCATCAGGACAAACTACATTTCTTAACTAAATGAGACCGCAGAGGTTTCACTTTGACACAAACTGAGCTGATGTGTCACATTCATCGAATTGTGTTCGAGCTAAAAAAATAAATAAAAAAAACTGCGCTGTGGTTTTCTATGGATCTGTTTTTAATATAATGTTTTGTTTTTGTTTTTTTAAAGAAGAAAATGTTTGTGATTTGTTTACCTTCTAAACATCGATTGTGATAATGCTTTGTTTTTCCCGCTGAAGCTGATTTAGGCTACATATGCTTTCCATAGCAAATACATTCATGTAAGGAATGCATGAACTGAAAATGTGCATTTTGAATGCAAAATCGGTTGCATTGGACTGTTTTTGGAGTGTATGTCTATAAATGCATAGGTGTAAATACATCTTCACTCACATTTAGGGGAGAGCGGGGCACAACCCAACACTTTTTGACTTTCTCAGTTTGTGTAAATCTAGCCTACTGTAAATCATAACTGGTCAAAATTTCATTGTAGATCTTTTAAATGATAGTGGACTATTTCGCTTGAAAACACCTAGGCTACGTTGCCCCGCCTATAGGCGAGACTTACTCATGCTCATTTTCAATATACAGATCATGTAACAGGAAGCAACCAGTAATAAGTGTAATAATTGTACCTTGTTTGTTTATTTTTATTTTTTTGTTGTTGTTTGCAGTTGTGTGTGTGTTTCTGTTTCCCTCTCTAGGCTACTTGTTTAGCCTACCTTTAGTTTAAAAAACATCTACTTTCTTGCGTGAAAATTGTATTCGTCGATACAAAGACGGACTCGACAGGAAAGGAAGTAAAATCATCTGAATTCAGATTAGTTGATTCATCACGGGTACCTGTTGCGAGGAGCAAGCGGCTATGGGAGTCTATTATGTGTTCACTCTGTATATTGTTGTTGTCGGTAAGTCACTTGACTTAATTATTTCCTGTTTTCAGCGAAGTTTAATTTCACTTGAACTCTATTAGCTATTGATTACACATGTTAGTTGATCCTGGTCAGCGCTCATTACATTTTTAAACACAACGACTTTCTTCTTCCACGAGGAGTTTTGGTGTCACGGCATTTGTTTCCAGGCAGACCTACAAAGAACGCGACACACACACACACACACACACACACACACACACACACACACACACACACACACACACAGATGTCCAACTTAATTGTAATTATAATTATATGTTTTTTTTTTTTTTACCATCCTTCATTAAAAAGCGTTATATCATTAGGTACACAGTAGTTGGAATAACACTTCATGATTTATTTTAATTAAACAACATACAGTATAACACAATAGGCTATTTATAATTAAATGAATAATTTTGTCTTTATTCATTAAAATGCATAATAGTAGCGTCACATCATATGCATAATGCTGTAAATGAGTCCTGCCTGTCACAACATTACCTTCTCTGCCTTTCCTTATAAAATAACCTTTTAACATAGTAAAATCTATATATGGTTCCCAACAAAAGTATTGTTTAGTGTAAAACATGTTGAAGATTAGCGAACAGGCTGTCGATTTCTGAAATGATAATGTGTTTCCTCACAAAACTGGTTTATTCAGTGTAGTGAAGCCTCCCCTCCATAGACATCCATTCATAAAAAATTGTCCTCTGCTCTCCTTTTCAGCGTACCAGCGTTAGCATTAGCCGTTACGCTTTTTTAGGCTAAAGGTTGCATGCTTTTGACAAGATTGTTATCTAGTGACTTTGACACACCTCTCCCAGACATCCTGTAGAATTTAACCAATCAGAACACGACTTTAAATTACCATGCAAACCATACATACACACGGATGGGAGCGTGCCTATTTTCCCACAGCCTTATGTTCCCACAAATGGCCTACCCCTGACCCCACCCCTAAACCTACCCGTAACTGGGGTTTAGACAAATCGTAAAAACAAAATTCGTAGAAATGTGGGAACATAGGGCTGTGGGAACATAGGGCTGACCCCCACACGGGAAGCCTAATTGTTTATGTGTGTCCTCAGGTGTGTTTGGTGATGAAGTGTCATTGTCCGTGATGGAGGGAGATTCTGTTACTCTAAACACTGGTGTTACCAAACAACAACGTGACAAGATGCTGTGGTATTTTAATGACATCCTCATAGCTCAGATCAACGGAGAGCCCAGTACTACACTGTTAGACTTTTCAAGGGTTTTTTACAGTAACTTACTGGCAACACTGTTGCCAGTAAGTTACTGTAATTAAGAGTTACAGTACCAAACCGTATTTCAGTTTTGTGTAATACAGTGCATTACTGTAAAAACGAAGCTAATCAGTACAGTGCATTACTGTAAAAACTAAGCTAATCAGTACACTACTGTAATTATTTTTATTTGTACTAAATATAAATTAGATTTGATAATTTTGAAATATGATTAATTTTATTTTTATCCTACATAAGTACTACTTTCATACAAACCAATTAGACAAAGTTATCACAAAATACAAATTTTTTATTTAAAACATTTCATATATATCACAAAATAAACATGCCAATGCTGGAAATGATGTGTGAAATTTTTACACATTAATGGGTAAGTTTAGAGACAACATTTTTTGTGTTAATTTTAACTCATTCATTGTGTTAATGATTTTAACAAAGTAAATATGTCAGAGAGGTTAGCACAAAGATGTGTAAACGTGTTAAATTAACACATTATGTGCTGTCCTTCACTGCAAACATTTTTGAAAACATACATAAAATCATAAACAAAACATTAGCATTTGACTAAATGAATGTAGAGTCATTGGTTGTTTAGCTTATACAAGTATTATAATGAAATATCAACCATTACATTCATAAAACTGCAGAATATAAATACATTAAGCATTCAAAAAGGAAATGTCCAAAACAGGACAAAACACAGTTCTTTTCACAATACATGACACATAACCCCACCTTAAAAATAATTTCACTTATTTCCAAAAATGTGTTGGATTCATGTACACTGGTGGCCAAAAGAAGTATTTAAGTGGCGTAATGTTTTTGAAAGAAGTCTCTTTGATGCTCAAGAAACATTTATTATTATTATCAATGTCTGACTGTCTACTCCATCTTTTCTACAGCATAGGAGTAAAAGTCATCATCAAAATAATCTTTAAAAAGCCAACACAATGTTTTTGTCCACCTTTGTGAATAAATGAACTTCTCCAAATATTGGTTCCTGTTCAGAACTTGATTGACAACATCAGAGTGTTCCCTGGTCTGCATGCGTGCCCACAAACACAAATGTACTCAGTCCTTCAGAGGAGATCCCGGTTCCAAAACTATATGAGAGAGAGAGAGAGAGAGAGAGAGAGAGAGAGAGAGAGAGAGAGAGAGAGAGAGAGAATATTAGTGTCACATTATTTTTAACCTCATTTTTTGTTAATTTTTATTATTATTTTCACAAAAACTTAATATATATTTGTAAACAGCTTTTGTCAATAAATAGCATACAAAAGAACTAAATTAAATTATGCCAGATTAAATTTTAATACTTACAAATCCTAAATTCTGTCCAAAAATGCTGAGATGCATAGAAAGAAGTTGAACGACTGAAATGGATGATTTTAGCCCATTTCAGCTTGTCTGCAGTGAAGGAGTACCTGTTTGAGACAAATACACAGTAAGATACATGCTAGAAATCACTGTGTGATGATCGTTCTCCTTCCTACAGTAGTTAACCCACCTGTGCGCTGATATTAGGACCTTCCTAGTCAGGTGGAACTGCAATGGTAGAGTCGCTGGCTAATAAAATATAAAAATAATGCAAAAATATAAACTTAAGTTGTTTAGAATGCTAGATTTGGTCTGAATGAATTAGTGAGAGTTTTACTGCAGTGCTTACCTGGATACATTTAATCTGGTGAGACTGAACAAAGACAATGGTCCATCTTCTGATTGGTTCATTTGCTGTGTAATAAAGTTAGACATAATGCAAAGGTCACTTATTTGATATAAAGTTAGCCAATTTTATAGAGATTTTATAAGATATTGTTAGCTACCTAGTCTGCACCAGTGGCTCAAAAGCAATTTTCACATAGTGTATGCTAATCATTTCAGCAAACTTATCTCAAAATATATCACAAATGGGCTGGCCTACCTCTGGAATCTTGCTAAGTCACTGGCGCGAATTGGCGCTTTGTTGCAGTTGCCTTTAAACACAAAAATGGAAGTAAATATTAAATTCCATTAAAAAAAAAAACTATAATATGGTATAGTTTGCAAACTAATGCTAAAACTATAAAGGTTCTCATCAGTAGGCCAACATTAGGATATAAACAGAATTTCACATTAGTTTATTCACATTTATTGTTAATGTAAACGCGTTGCTCGTTGGCATATTTTAACTCGACAATTCAATAATCTAACAAAGTGTGTAAAATGAAACGTTAGCTCAGTTTACCATGGTAAAGTTCGTTACCGCCATGTTGACGACGAGTAACGTTAGGCTAACGTTAACGTTATAACATACGTTAAACTGGGCACAATACTGTCAACATACACAGAATGTTTTTTTTTTTTTTTTTTTTTTACCTTGCTTGCTGATCTTTCTCTCGGTGAAGTGAATTCCGTCTCTTCCCCGGGCCAGACACGAACGTCGCGATCCAACAAAACACAGACTATGGCAAGCCATTTTAACATTTAAAAGCTAGACTGGATATGTGTTGCAGATATCTTTAATTCAGTTTTGCCTAGTCAAAAAGAACATTTCAGATATCCGCAACTACATTCTTCCTATCCATAATTGTCATTTCAGATATCCACAAAGACATTCTTCCTAGGACAAATGACGTCACTTTTGCCATTCATTTGAATGGGGTTTATCATTACAGATATCTACAATTCAGTTGTAGATATCCACTATGTGAATTACGGATATCTGTAACTGAATTGTAGATATCTGTAATTCTAGTTTGAGATATCTTCAATTAGATTCTGACTAGTCATAACTCCAGTTCAAGATATCTTTAATTAACCTCAATTCAAGATATCTACATGTTCCTTTTCAGATATCTTAAATTAAGTTTTGACTAGGCGAAATTACATTGTAGATATCTGTAACTGGAGTTATGACTAGTCAAAATGGCGTTGTAGATATCTCAAACTGGAGTTAGGGATAGTCATAATTTAATTGTAGATATCTATTATCAAGTTAAAGATATCTTGAAATTAAGTTTGATTAGAGATATCTGAAATTTGAGATATCTGTAACTTTTATTCTGCCTAGTCAAAATGTAATTACAGATATCTTGAATTAGAGTTTTGACTAGGCCAAATGACGTTGCAGATATCTGTATGCATGCATCAAACTTTAGGCGGGAACAGAGCGTGTTGTTCAAATCATCAAATCACATAGCACCTGTTAACTGTTAACTTTAATTAGCACTGATTAGCACCATGTCGGAGCAACCAGAGTTTTTAATCGTCTTTTTTCATGCTGTTTCAAACTGAAAAAATAAAATAAAAAATAAGAACTAATCTGAACTAAGAACTTTGTTTCTCATCTAAGGAAGTTAATGTTATTGTACTTTCAAGAATAGCATGCATGTAAGCATCTTTATTAAAGTGAATTAGTGTGAATCTTTTTCACGCATAAATCTTACGGCAACAACAACCTTTTAAGCATGAACATAAACATAGCATTGTAAATATTATTTTTTTTTTTTGTATATAAAAAACATTTTCTGGTGTTTTTTTCGATTACAGCCAACGCCATGCCTGCTTCTTTCTTCTTCCATTCATAGAAATAAAGAAATTAACCCACTTTTTCTTTGATTATGGTGGGGAGGGGAAATGGATATGTAAAATAGAGCAACGTCATGCACAATAATTTGCACTAGTCATAATGACGTTTGAGATATCTTTAACTTTCATTCTGCCTAGTCAAAACTGAATTAAAGATATCTGCAATTGTCATTTAAGATATGTGACGAGTTGAATGTCATTTTCAATGACGTCATTGCAGATATCTGTAATTCAGTTTTGCCTAGTCAAAACTGAATTACAGATATCTCTATCTGTCGTTTCGACTAGTCACAATTACGTTACAGATATCTTGAATGACAATTCCAACTATCCAAAATGTAATTACGACTAGTCAGAAAGACATTGTTGATATCTACAATGTTAATTCCGGATAGTCAAAATTTGCTTTTAAATGTTAAAGTGGCTTGCCATACACAGACCCCATTACCTACACTGGATGTCTGTCTGACGCGACACGACAAATCCCAGACAGTGTAGTGATGCGCCGCGGCCGTTATATTTCAGACGTAGTCCGATACGAGTCCAAGCGCTCGCACTAGTTCTTACAAGGGATAAACAGGTTTGCATTTAAAGGTCCGGTCGCTTCAATGTGTCCAATATAGACAGCCTCTGGCTATTATAGCGTTGTAGACACGTGGTGTAAGGCAAAAATTAGGAAATAAAAAGCACGGTGGAATGGTGCCAGCCAGAGAGGCAGTTACGTCAAATACAGTACAGCAAATTTAAAAAATACAGTAAGTCTCTGTATGTGGTGTTAGACGTCACAGAAAATTCCCATGATGCAATTGGAATCACAGTTATTTACTGTAAAGAGAAATAGCAGTATAATACTGGGGGATTTAAAGTAAATAACTGTAGAAATTACAGAAAAGTCTAACAGTGTAGTTGTCTGTATGATGGAGAAGACGGGAGATTCAGAGACAGACTGGAGGTGGACTATGAGACCGGATCTCTGACCATCACAAACATCAGATCTGAACATGCTGGACGTTTTGAAGCAAATTTCATCCAAAGCAAGAGCTCAGGAACCAGCCAAAGCTTGAACCAAAACAGCAAGTGTGACAGCACAAAAATCATCAGAAAAATTAGCAACATTGGCGACACCATACAAACATTCAGTGGTAAGTCCTTCTGACCTGGTCAGGATTAGAGACTGGCACTGTTCAATCTTCTTCAGTAGTCTTCATTTGTGAGCTATTAAACATGATGATTATATGTTATGATTATATTGTTATGATTATAACAAATTATAAATGTGAGTTGAAGGTGCAAACCCTGCAGTTTATTTACAAGATGTGAACCAAGCGCAAGACAGACAGAACTGATAGTAAACGTGAAACTCACCGACAGAAATTTACATAAAATAAAGCTAGACAAGCGACAATGGAAACTTGAAGGATATACACAAAGGATGAGTCTGAAATCACATAGTCTCTTGAGTAGGCACTCATTTTGAATAAGTACTGTGCGACCATTAAAAAAGTAAGTTTGTCGCTTCATAAATCCTTTCCCGTGGCCTTATGGGATATTAAAGTGTCCATCATATGCACACTTCAGAATCTCACCAGAAGAAGTGGCTCATCCGAGAACATTTTACATACTGTTTTATGAGTTCTGTGAATTCAGACATACTTCTTTTGTCACTGTTTTTCACCTGCTATATAGTACGGAAGTATTCAATTTAATATAATAACGATAATAATTGCTGTGTGCTTTTTTAAACTTCTTTATTATTATTCTTTCGTCTTTTCCAGCTTCTGTGTCTAATAAGTCCAGCAAGAGGTGGAATGAGCAAGAGTCTGAACAAGAATGTATGTTTCTCCTCCATATCTTATAATATAAATATGGAATGAACACACTGACAGATTCACTCTTTGTATCTGATCCAGGTTCAGGTCTGTCTTCAGTTGTTATAGCAGGAACAGCTGTTGCTGTTCTGCTGGTGTGTGTATTTGCAGCTGTAGTAGTTGCTTGTGTGATTTACTATCGCTGCAGGAGCTCCAGAAAGGGTAAGCATCTCTTACAGATACTATAGTGAGAGGAAAACATCATCTTTGTTGTGCAAAATGTTTAATTGTGTGTGTAACTGTTTCAAAGCAGATGCTGAGAAAAACAAGCAAGTTCTTCTATTGAAAGTCTAAGTATGAGGTAAGATGTCTTCGAAAGAAATGATGAATGTACATCAGAAAAATATACAGTACGGTGCAAATGTCTCAGGCATGTTATAGCCTTTGCTAAAAATGTTTAAGACAGTTATTTATATAATTTAGTGCAGTGGTTTTCAATCCTGCATATTCAATCACGGCTCTGCACATTTTGTACTTCTCTTTTCTGACACATTCAATGCAGTTCTGATGATCGGAATCAGATGTGTTAAATAATGGAGACATATAAAATTTGCAGAGCCATTCATGGGTTCCATTGATCAGGATTGAAAACCAGTAGTTAATATAATTAAACAAGAAAAACACTTTATGTGCCATTAAATTGTAATAATACAGTGAGATTTTTGCTTGAACAAAGAGTCTGACAACAGATGTTATCCACACAGAGATCTGATCTCAGTATCTTCTAGGACTACATGAAGAGTCAGACAGAAGATATGAATGGAATTCACATTTGTAATGTATCAATGTATGATTAAATATCAATGTAATTGTTTCAATTAATATAATCAATGAAATGTAATTGTACTTTTACTTTAAAAATGTTAACTTATACATATAATACTTAGGGGGAGAGTGGGGCACAACCTAATGCTTCAGTATATCAACACTATATAGAGAAACATAAAAAAATCTATGCTATTCTATGAGGTATGCAATGTTTGATCGGATGGATCTCCACGTCAGAAATATCAGATATATTTGACCCCGGACGCCAGATCTTGTCAAAAGATATCCATTTTGTCTGGTGTTCAAAACCTGTCAACAGCAGTCAGACATCATATTGTGTTTGAAAATGAACATCGTGTTCACATCTAAAACCAACGTTTGTTTAACGTCAAACTCCGACGTCAGACAGACATCGGATTTTGGTTGGTGTAAGTGCCGCAATGTAAACATTTTTAAAATAAAAAAAAATCGTAAAAAGGGTAAAATGGATGGCACATTAAATCTCTCAAGATCTCAACAGATGAGGATTAAACAACCCGATCTCACAGGAAAACGTACAAATTCTACGAGGTGGCTAATTCGTACGAATTCATACGACCTCACTCGTACGAATTCGTACGATTTTTGCAAAATCGTACATATTTTACGAATTGCCCAATTCGTATGAATTCATACGAATGACCTATCCCTGACCCCGCCCCTAAACCTACCCATCACGTGGGTTTAGACAAATCGTACAAATTCGTACGAGTGAGGTCGTACGAATTCGCACGATTTAGCCATCTTTTTTATCATTCGTACGAATTCGTACGAATTGGTCGTGAGATAGTGTTGCATTAAACAACTCCACAAACAGCATTACCAGCTTCACTTATTACTAACCAGACTGGTTTATATGTTTTGTTTGATGACACCATTATGGTGATCAGTGTTTGCTTTAGTTGTGCAGTTTGACTTTTTAACATTAGTTTTTCTCTGGCGACTCTTACTGTGTTTGTTATGGCAAGAACAGCAAGAGAAGATGTACTCAGATGATGTTGGCTACCTGTGGATGATAAAGATATAGTCATCATATAGTGGTCTGAATCACTGATGTCATCCAGAATCTAATCTTTTGATATGCTATCATTGTGCATAATTAATTATAACAAGCCTGTAATTCTACATTTCCTCTAAACATTTTGAACTCCAGAATGTATTAAACTCACTCAGATATCAATAATCAGCATATAAATCTCAACAATGGTGACATGCTTAATGCCGCAATGCAGTCTGGGAGCCATTGATGAGTCTTATATGATGCACCCAGAATGCATTGCAGCATGAAGCATGTCACCGTTAATGAGATTAATATGCTGATTATACAATGTCTGTGTGTATATTTACATCTTTTTGGTGTACAATCCCTCAGATTAAGCGGCTGGATAGCAATCATAGGACTGTTATAATCAATAATATGAAATATATAACATGATATCTATATAATCAAAGAATAGTCTCTGAATATGATCTCTGAATCAAACACATATCTTTATCAACATCAAAAGGACCAGCACAATCTTATCACATTTTCTCTTGATGGTCTTGCCATAATAATAATAATAATAATTAAAGCTGCAAGCAGCATTTATCGGGGTTCAAGCATTTAAGGCCTTTAAACACATAAGCATTTAAGACATTAAGATTTATTTAGAAAGCTTTGAACCATTGAAATAATAGATGGAAAAGTCCATTTACAGCCAATACAGGAAATTTACCATAGGAAATATATGGTTTTCAAAGCTTTTTAACAGTTATAGCGCCACCTATGGTCCGATCTCCATAAAAATTTCCATGCTTCTTTAGCATGTTATTTCACATATGCCCATCAATTTTTGTGAAGTTCTGAGTTTTTATTTAGGCTTTATAGACGTTTGAGTGTATTTGGACACGCCTATTTTATAAATGATCCTCTTATAGCCAACCAAAAGCAAAATTTTAACTTTTTTTTGATAATTATTGATCTAGAGAGTCCAGAGAATTGTCCTAGACTGGTCTGGTTCCGATCGGGCGAAAAACCAGGGACTAGTTCGCAAAAGTAGGTTTTTAACATATTCGTGAATAATTAATAAACTGTTTGATTGACAGCAATGGTTCTAGAGGCAAAGTTGTTCAGCATGAGCAGGTCTATCAAATGATATGCATTTTGTGATGATAAGTGTAACACCACGTGATTACAGAGCCATAAAACTCGTTAGCGCCAACTAGTGGCCGATTTCTTTCAAAATTCTTACAGACCTCTAGGGCCATGAGTCGAACATGCCCACCGAGTTTTGTTCCGATCGGCCTCCGTTAACCTTGTCTAATAGGTGCTCAAACTTCATTGGCCGATGGCGGCCATGTTTTTTGAGATACACCAATGTCCTCATAGATATACATGACAGCTTGGACCAAGACACTGCATACCAATTTTCAAGTCAATCGGACTAACGGTCAGGTGGTTACAGCCTGATTTATGTTTTTTTCATGTTATAGCGCCACCATGTGGCCAATCGCCGCAATCTTTATACTATGACCTCAGATTTACCTCTTAAACAGGTGTACCGAGTTTGGTGAAGATACCTCATTTACTTCTGGAGTTATAGCCATTTTAGTAAAATAGGCACCGCCTTCTTCAAACATTTTGGCGCCCCTTAGTGACCGTCAATCGAAATTTCAACTTTTTTTCGATAATTATTGATATTCTGACTCCAGAGAACATTTCTGCACTGGTTTGGTTCCGATCGGACACAAAACCAGGGACTAGTTCGCAAAAGTAGGTTTTGGACATAATTCAAAATGGCGGAAAATTTGCATACCGGAAATGAAATCCTTGAGGCCTTTTTTGTTCGGCTTGACCCAAGGATTCCAATGATATAAGACACTTGAGTCTGTGACAAACGGTTAATGAGATTTAAGCAAAAATATGATTTTTTTTTGTTTTTTGCACTGTAGCGCCACCTATGGGCCAATCGGGGTCATATTTTGATAACCTCTCCTCGATTTTTGTACTACCATCTGGCAAAGTTTCAAGTCTCTAGCACTTACGGTTTGGGCTGCACGATGCGTTTTACGGCAGAAGAAAAATAATAATAATTAAAGCTGCAAGCAGCATTTATCGGGGTTCAAGCAGTTAAGGCCTTTAAGGCATTTAAGCACAAAAGCATCAAAAGTTATTAAGATTTATTTAGCAAGCATGTAACCACGGACATAATAGATGGAAAAGACCATTTACAGCCAATACAGGCAGTTTACCATGGGATATATATGGTTTTAAAGCTTTTTAACAGTTATAGCGCCACCTATGGTCCGATCTCCATAAAAATGTTTACTGTGACCTCAAATTGAACCCATACACATGTGTACTGAGTTTGGTGAAGATATCTCATTTACTTCTTGAGTTATAGCCATTTTAGTAAAATAGGCTCCTCCCACAACAATTTACCACATTCTAGTATTATTTACTATGATTCTAGCATGATTTGCCATATTCTAGCATGATTTACCATGATATACTACATTCTAGTATGATTTACCATTGTTTACTGTGATTCTAGCATGGTTTACCATAGTTTATCATGATTTATCATAGTTTACCATGATTTATCATAGTTTACCATGATTTACCCTGTTCTAGCATAGTTTACCATGATTTACCATGTTCTAGCATGATTTACCATGATATACCATATTCTAGTATTATTTATTATGATTTACCATGTTTTTAGCGTGATTTACCATGATTTACCACATTGCTAGCAATTATGTGAAGTATCAGTACAAATTAAGTGATAAACTCTGACAAAATATGATTGTGCTACAATAGTAATTGTTATATAAGTTATTTTTTAGTGTCTTATTGTTATATAAGTGATTTTTAGTGTCTAATGAATGCAAAAGCATATGTGAGTAGACTTCATTAATAAGTAGAATGACCAGCAGAGGGCAGTAGAAGACCACTTATTGGCTCACTTTCACTTTAAACTTCATGATTTTCACCATTTGTCTGCACTAAAGCAAACCAGTTTTTCCATTTTAACTCCATAATGCATGTTTACACACACACACACACACACACACACACACACACAAAGACAAATGTTGTTGTTTTTTCAATGCTATTGGAATGTGTCATTATGAAAATATATTTGAATGGTCTATAAACATTTCACAAAGTCTTTGTAAGCTATTAATCAGATTATTCAGAATTTATTCAGAAACCTAAGACTACACACACACATTATGTTGTAGATACAGATATTTGATATATATGATGTGATCAAACTGTCAATACTAATACTTTAACAGATGGATTTTGACTAAATGTAATTGTAAATGTTCAAATAGGGATTTTATAAAGTCTCAATATAAATTATAGAACAATATGACAAAATGACTATTTTAAACAGCAGGGGGCAGTAAAATACCACTTATTGGCTTAATATGCCATTATATTCATATCATTTTCACCTTTTTAACTGTTATAGAGGCAAATTTTGTCCGATCTGTCTGAAAATTTTCATGCATGTTCAGAGTGATATTTCACATGTTCTGACTTGTTTTCAAGAAGGTTTGAACATTCATTAAAGAGATATAGGCTTTCGGGGACACTTGGTAAAGGCCACATTTTGAAGTGAACCTATTATAGCTATCCAAATGAAGTAGTTCAACTTTTTCTGACAATTATTGTTCTAGTGAGTCCAGAGAATTGTATTGCACTAGTTTTTAACATTATGATATAAAAAAAAATTATATGATCAGAGATGGAAAAGTCCATTTACAGCCAATACAGGCACTTTACCATAGGAAATATATGGTTTTAAAGCCTTTTAACAGTTATAGCGCCAACTATTGTCCGATCTCCATAAAATTTGGCATGCTTCTTAATGATGTTATGTCACATATGCTCACCAATTTTTGTGATGTTGTGTTTTTTCATTTAGGATTTATAGGCTTTTTAGTGTATTTTGCCACGCCCCTTTTCTTTATGACCCAATTATAGCCATACGAAAAATTCAAAAGTTAAACTTTTTTTTGATAATTATTGATCTAGAGAGTCCAGAGAATTGTCCTAGACTGGTCTGGTTCCGATCGGGCGAAAAACCTAGGACTAGTTCGCAAAAGTAGGTTTTTAACATGTTCGCGAATATTTAATGAACGGTTTGATTGACAGCAATGGTTCTTGAGGCAAAGTTTTTCAGCATGAGCAGATCTATCAAATGATATGCATTTTGTTACGATAAGTGTAACACCACGTGATTACAGAGCCATAAAACTCGTTAGCGCCAACTAGTGGCCGATTTCTTTCAAAATTCTTACAGACCTCTAGGACCATGAGTCGAACATGCCCATCGAGTTTCGTTCCGATCGGCCTCCGTTAACCTTGTCTAATAGGTGCTCAAAATTCATTGGCCGACAGCGGCCATGTTTTTTGAGATACGCCAATGTCCTCATAGAGATACATGGGGCCTTGGACCAAGACACTGCATACCAATTTTCAAGTCAATCGGACTAATGGTCAGGTGGTTATAGTCTGTTTTATGTTTTTTTCATGTTATAGCGCCACCATGTGGCCAATCGCCACGATTTTTTTACTGTGACCTCAGATTGACCTCTTAAATAATTGTACCGAGTTTGGTGAAGATACCTCATTTACTTCTGGAGTTATGGCCGTTTTAGTAAAATAGGCTCCTCCCACAACATACAATTTGGCGCCCCTTAGCGACCGTGAATCGAAATTTCAACTTTTTTTCGATAATTATTGATATTCAAACTCCAGAGAACATTTCTGCACTGGTTTGGTTCCGATCGGGCAAAAAACCTAGGACTAGTTCGCAAAAGTAGGTTTTTGACAAAATTCAAAATGGCGGAAAAATTTGCATACCGGAAATGAAATCGGAGATATACGTTTTGTTTGCCATGAGGTCTTGATTACATTGATATAAGACACTTGAGTCTACGACATACAGTCTAGGAGTTATGAGCAGTTTCGCGCTTTTGGTCGCTGTAGCGCCACCTATGGGCCGATTTGGCTAAGTCCGTGTATCTGAGTAGCGAGCAATACTACTACCATTTGACCAAGTATCACGTCTCTAGGCCTTACGGTTTTGGCTGCACGATGCGTTTTAGGGAAGAATAATAATAATAATAAAAATCAGGGCAATTACAATAGGGTTTCAGCACTTCGTGCTTGAACCCCTAATTAAAGCTGCAAGCAGCATTTATCGGGGTTCAAGCTATTAAGGCCTTTAAGGGTTTTTAAGCACAAAAGCATCAAAAGTTATCAGGTTTTATTTAGCAAGCATGTAACCACTGACATAATAGATGGAAAAGACCATTTACAGCCAATACAGGCAATGTACCATAGGAAATATATGGTTTTAAAGCTTTTTAACAGTTATAGCGCCACCTATAGTCCGATCTCCATAAAATTTGGCATGCTTGTTAATGATGTTATGTCACATATGCTCACCAATTTTTGTGAGGTTCTGAGTTTTCATTTAGGATTTATAGGCTTTTTAGTGTATTTTGCTACGCCCATTTTATAAATGACCCTATTACAGCCATCCAAATGCAAAAGTTCAACTTTTTTTTGATAGTTTTTGATCTAGAGAGTCCAGAGAATTGTCCTAGACTGGTCTGGTTCCAATCGTGCGAAAAACCTAGGACTAGTTCGCAAAAGTAGGTTTTTAACATGTTTGCAAATATTTAATGAACGGTTTGATTGACAGCAATGGTCCTTGAGGCAAAGTTGTTCAGGATGAGGAGATCTATCAAATGATATGCATATTGTGTGGATATTTGTAACACCACGTGATTACAGAGCTGTAAAACTCGTTAGCGCCAACTAGTGGCCGATTTCTTTCAAAATTGTTACAGACCTCTATGGCCTTGAGTCGAACATGCCCATCGAGTTTCGTTCCGATCGGCCTCCGTTAACCTTGTCTAATAGGTGCTCAAAATTCATTGGCCGATGGCGGCCATGTTTTTCGAGATACGCCAATGTCCTCATACACATACATGGCACCTTGGACCAAGACACTGCATGCCAATTTTCAAGTCAATCGGACTAATGGTCAGGTGGTTATAGCCTGTTTTATGTTTTTTTCATGTTATAGCGCCACCATGTGGCCAATTGCCGCGGTTTTTTTACTGTGACCTCAGATTGACCTCTTACACATGTGTACCAAGTTTGGTGAAGATACCTCATTTACTTCTGGAGTTATAGCCATTTTAGTAAAATAGGCCCCTCCCACAACGTACGTTTTGGCGCCCCTTACCGTCCGTGAGTCGAAATTTCAACTTTTTTTCGATAGTTTTTGATAAGCAGACTCTAGAGAACATTTCTGCACTGGTTTGGTTCCGATCGGGCGAAAAACCTAGGACTAGTTCGCAAAAGTATGTTTTTGACAAAATTCAAAATGGCGGAAAATCTATCATGGCGGAAATGAAATCGGAGATATACGTTTTGTTCGTCAGGCGTCCAGCTTTCCAATGATATAAGACACTTGAGTCTACGTCATACGGTCTAGTAGTTATGAGCAGTTTCGCGCTTTTGGTTGCTATAGCGCCACCTATGGGCCAATCGGGGTCATACTTTGATAGGTTCTCCCCAAATTGAGGACTACCATTTGGTCAAGTTTCAAGGTTCCAGCTCTTACGGTTTGGTCTGCACGATGCGTTTTAGGGGAAAATAATAATAATAATAATAATTAAAGCTGCAAGCAGCATTTAGCGGGGTTCAAGCATTTAGGGTCTTTAAGCACATAAGGCAGTTTAGTGAGTTGTCTGAGTTTTTGTTTAGGATTTACAGGCTTTTGAGTGTTTTTTGCCATACCCATTTTCTAAATGATCCTGTTATGGCTACCCAATGGGTAAAGTTAAAGTTTTTTATATAATTAATAATCTAGAGCTTCCAGAGAATTGTACTGCACTGGTATATTTCCGATCGGGCGAAAAACCTAGGACTAGTTCGCAAAAGTAGGTTTTTAACATAATCGCAAGTATTTAATGAACAAATTGATTGACAGCAGTAGTTCTTGAGGCAAAGTTGTTCAGTATGAGGAGATCTATCAAATGATATGCATCACGTGATTACATAGCCGTAAAACCTGTTAGCGTCAACTAGTGGCTGATTTTTCAAAATTCTTACAGACCTCTAGGGCCACGAGTCGAACATGCCCATCGAGTTTCGTTCTGATCGGCCTCCGTTAAGAGCAAACTAACAGCTTTGAATTAAAATGGTGAGGTATCCTGTTGTAAACATCAACCATGCCTGTTGACAGTTTTGTGGGAAGGGAATGAAAAGTTCTCAAATCCACAGCACAGCCTCAGACATAACATTTATATCCATGATCTGCCATTTTCACTATTGTCCTTGCTTGCTTCTTCACAATACCTGCAGATCTTCTGATGATTCGGCTGTGCAGGTCCACATTAACACTGCCTGGCCTAGAACATGGACTGGAAAATGCAAATTTGGGGGGTATAAATATTAATGATCCTGACTCCAACGTCACAGTCGGTGTTATGGTGGGATTCACTAATTTTTCAGCGGTCTTTTGCAAACAGGAGATTTACACAAGAAGGAGGAAACAATGGTGTTTGAGGCTCACGGTATGTCAGTTCCATGTCCAGAACTCTTATCATTCAACTATGCCAAGATAAATACAGTTTTCAATTGTATGGCACCTTTAAAATAGATGATTAGTAATATAATGCTTACTTGGAGTCTGAAATGGCTTTAACAAAAGAAGAAAAATATTCTTAGATTTCTGTTCATTCTAATCATGTACAAATAAAGTAGCACAGTAAGATTACATTTATTTGAATGCATTAGTGAGTGTGTGATTGTGCTGTGTGTGCAGCGTGTCAATACTAAAAGTGAAGGTGTAGTTGATATCTTTGGTGATAATATCTGTAGTAATCATAAAAAAAAACACTTAAG
Organism: Rutilus rutilus; assembly: GCF_951802725.1. Lineage (NCBI taxonomy): Eukaryota > Metazoa > Chordata > Actinopteri > Cypriniformes > Leuciscidae > Rutilus > Rutilus rutilus. The sequence continues at coordinate 10,928,743 of NC_140222.1, read as the reverse complement.
AAATAAAGAATTAAAATTACAAATAATATTCTATTAAGATATGAGTTACAATAACATGATTTGCAATAGTAATAATATCAATAATATATGCACAATACACACAGATTAGACTATCAGGTCTGTGTTTTACAAAAACATTAGTATTGCAGCCAATGTGAGTCTGTGGGATTTATAAACAGACAAAATATGATTTGAAATGTTATTTTAATGATTTTATTAAGTTTAAACAATATTTCAAATGGAAAAAAAAATTAAAAATAATATTTTAGTGAGCAGAATGAACCAATGAGTGTTCTTCTTCTGGTGGTTAAAATGTAAATGAAAACAATAATACTTAAACAATAATACTTAATACACTAACCATGCTTGAACACACACATGCACACACATTTTGTTGTAGATGGAGATATTTAAAATAAAAGATAGGTAACAAAATGATAATTGCAAATCTCCTCTGTATAACACCATTTTCAGATTTCAAATTAATCACTGAGAGGCAGAATTGTTCAAACTGAGAGCTCAGTAAAAATGAAGTGATAAACTTTGACAAAACATGACTGTGTTATAATAGGTGATTTTCATGCAAGTAATTTGATATAGTCCAAAAACTAATGCAAAATCACAGATGAAAATATTTTATTAAGTAGAATGTCCTGCAGAGGGCAGTAGAAGACCACTAATTGACTCACTTTCATTTGAATGACTTTTTTATCCACCAGTAAAACAAAGCAGTTTCTTCATGTTCTTTCCATTAAGCATGCTTACACAGACAGACACACACACACACAAACACAAACACATCCACACACACACAAAGACAAATATGTTTTCAATGTTTTTAGGATGTGATATTGTGAAAATATCTTCATCTCCTCATCTTGAACAACTTTGCCTCAAGAATCACTAATGTCAATCAAACCGTTCATAATCATAATAAAAAAATAAAATATATACAAATATCATAATAAAAAAAAAAAACATCATAATAAAAAAGATTGCTTCTTAAAGCATTTGTTTATTTCCCAATACTGAAGCGAATTAAAAGATCATGCGTAATCCTGCTGCTCCCTCTAGTGGACAACAGTGGTATTATAGCTTACATTTTACAGTTGAAGTGTTTGAATGAATGGGAATTTGTTTTTTTACTTATATCTCAGGAACCAAATGGCGAAAAATTCTGAAACTCAGAGCATAGATAGTGCTTGAGGAGCCCTGTTGAATGAGACCATCAAGGTGTTTTTGGGCGATTGGGGCTGGGAGTTATGACTGTTATAAGGCACATCTGTTCGGGCTATTATCTCTGGAATGCCCAGGGCAGATAACACCACATTTGAATCGAAGCTAGCCAAGGACGTGCCCTTTCCAACGAGCTCTTACACAATGTTCGGGGTGGTCTGGGTCGGGAGTAATGGGCGTTCAAAATCGGGGGTCCCGCGGGCTGGCGATGCGCGGGGGGCGCGCTCCCGAGGCCCGCGACGACCCGTTTCGATCAAGAGCCCGGAGAGGTCCTCACCATCAAAATTTGAGCGCGCAACGACTTTCCGTTTTCGAGTTATGAATGAATTTGTATTCGGGGGCGTGGCTTAAATGCCGTTATACTTTCGTTTCATTTCATTCACTTACTTTCGTCCATTTCCATATCTCAGTGTAACACAATTGTCAATAGTAATACTCAATAGATGAGTTTTGACAAAATGTGATTGTAAATGTTAAAATAATGATTTTATAAAGTCTAAATATGAATTGTATAACAATATTAGGGAGTAGTATGATGAAATGACAGCAGGGGGCAGTAAAATACCACTTATTGGCTTAATATGTCTTTATATTCATATAAAATCACCTTTTGAAGAAGTTAAACTTTTTTTCTGATAATTATTGATCTAGAGAGTTCAGAGAATTGTGCTGCACTGGTTTTGAACATTATGATATGAACATTATATGATGATAGAAGACACCATTTACAGCAAATACAGGCAATTTACCATAGGAAATATATGGTTTTAAAGCGTTTTAACAGTTATAGCGCCAACTATGGTCCGATCTCCATAAAATTTCCCATGCTTCTTTAGCAGGTTATGACACATATGCTCATCAATTTTTGTGAAGTTCTGAGTTTTCGTTTAGGATTTATAGTTATAACTATATAGTTATAGTTTAGCAGTTTTCTGCACTAAAGCAAACCAGTTTTTCCATGTTAACTCAATCATGCATGCTTACACACACACACACACACACACACACACACACACACGAAGACAAATGTTGTTGTTGTTTTTTCAATGCTATTGGGATGTCATTATGAAAATATATTTGAATGGTCTATAAACATTTCACAAAGTCTTTGTTAGCTATTAATCAGAAGATTCAGAATTTATTCAGAAACCTAAGACTACACAAACACATTATGTTTTAGATACAGACATTTGAAATATATGATGTGATAAAACTGTCAATACTAATACTTTAACGGACGGATTTTGACTAAATGTAATTGTAAATGTTAAAATAGTGATTTTATAAATTTTAAACAGCAGGGGGCAGTAAAATACAACTTATTGGCTTAATATGCCATTATATTCATATAATTTTCACTTTTTTAACTGTTATAGAGGCAAATTTTGTCCGATCGGTCTGAAAATTTTCATGCATGTTCAGAGTGATATTTCACTGGCTTTTTAAGAAGGTCTGAGTCATTCATTAAAGAGATATAGGCTTTCGGGGACACTTGGTAAAGGCTACATTTTGAAGTGAACCTATTATATCTATCCAAATGAAGTAGTTCAACTTTTTCTGACAATTATTGACCTAGTGAGTCCAGAGAATTGTATTGCACTAGTTTTGAACATTATGATATGAGAACTATATGATCAGAGATGGAAAAGACCATTTACCACCAATACAGACAGTTTACCATAGGAAATATATGGTTTTAAAGCTTTTTAACAGTTATAGTGCCACCTTTGGTCCAATCTCCATAAAATGTTGCATGCTTGTTAATGATGTCATGTCACATATGCTCACCAACTTTTGTGAAGTTTTGAGTTTTCATTTAGGAATTATAGGCTTTTTAGTGTATTTTGCCACGCCCATTTTATAAATGACCCTATTACAGCCATACAAATGCAAAAGTTCAACTTTTTTTTGATAATTATTGATCTAGAGAGTCCAGAGAATTGTCCTAGACTGGTCTGGTTCCGATCGGGCGAAAAACCAGGGACTAGTTCGCAAAAGTAGGTTTTTAACATATTCATGAATATTTAATGAACGGTTTGATTGACAGCAATGGTTCTAGAGGCAAAGTTGTTCAGGATGAGCAGATCTATCAAATGATATGCATTTTGTGACGATAAGTGTAACACCACGTGATTACAGAGCCATAAAACTCGTTAGCGCCAACTAGTGGCCGATTTCATTCAAAATTCTTACAGACCTTTAGGGCCATGAGTCGAACATGCCCATCGAGTTTCGTTCCGATCGGCCTCCGTTAACCTTGTCTAATAGGTGCTCAAACTTCATTGGCTGATGGCGGCCATGTTTTTTGAGATACACTAATGTCCTCATAGATATACATGGCACCTTGGACCAAGACACTGCATACCAATTTTCAAGTCAATCGGACTAACGGTCAGGTGGTTATAGCCCATTTTATGTTTTTTTCATGTTATAGCGCCACCATGTGGCCAATTGCCGCGATTTTTTTACTGTGACCTCAGATTGACCTCTTACACATGTGTACCGAGTTTGGTGAAGATACCTCATTTACTTCTGGAGTTATAGCCATTTTAGTAAAATAGGCTCCGCCTTCTTCAAACGTTTTGGCGCCCCTTAGCGACCGTGAATCGAAATTTCAACTTTTTTTCGATAATTATTGATATTCAGACTACTGTGAACATTTCTGCACTGGTTTGGTTCCGATCGGGCGAAAAACCAGGGACTAGTTCGCAAAAGTAGGTTTTGGACAAAATCCAAAATGGCGGAAAAATTTGCATACCGGAAATAAAATACCTCCTATATTTCTTGTTCGGCTTGAGCCAAGGATTCCAATGATGTATGACACTTGAAGCTGAGACAAATGGTTATTGAGATATGAGCAAAATAGTGATTTTTTTTTGTTTTTTGCGCTATAGCGCCACCTATTGGCCAATCGGGCTCATACTTTGATAACCTCTCCTCGATTTTTGTACTACCTTGTGGCCAAGTTTCAAGTCTCTAGCTCTTACGGTTTGGGCTGCACGATGCGTTTTAGCGGAGAAGAATAATAATAATAATAATAAAAATCCTTACAATTACAATAGGGTTTCAGCACTTCGTGCTTGAACCCCTAATTAAAGCTGCAAGCAGCATTTATCGGGGTTCAAGCAGTTAAGGCCTTTAAGGCATTTAAGCACAAAAGCATCAAAAGTCATTAAGATTTATTTAGCAAGCATGTAACCACTGACATAATAGATGGAAAAGACCATTTACAGCCAATACAGGCAAATTGCCATGGGATATATATGGTTTTAAAGCTTTTTAACAGTTATAGCGCCACCTATGGTCCGATCTCCATAAAATTGTTTATTGTGACCTCAAATTGAACCCATACACATGTGTACTGATTTTGGTGAAGATATCTCATTTACTTCTTGAGTTATAGCCATTTGAGTAAAATAGGCTCCTCCCACAACGATTTGCCACATTCAAGAATTATTTAATATGATTCTAGCATGATTTACTATCATATACCATGTTCCAGAATGATTTATTAGGATTCTAGCATGATTTACCTTGATACACCTCATTTCAGTATTATTTACTATGATTTACAATGTTTCTAGCATGATTAACCACATTACTAGCAATTATGTGAAGTGTCAGTGCAAATGAGGTGATGAACACTGACAAAATATTATTGTGTTATAATAGTTAGTTATATACGTGATTTTTAGTGTGTGTCCAAGTATGAATGCAAAAGCACATGTAAAATATTTCATTATTAAGTAGAATGGCCAGCAGAGGGCACTAGAAGACCACTTATTGGCTCACTTTCACTTTAAACCAGTTTTCTGCACTAAAGCAAACCAGTTTTTCCATGTTAACTCAATGCATGCTTACACACACACACACACACACACACACACACACACACACACACACACACACACACACACACACACACCATCATTTATCATGATTTACCATGGCTGATACCAATACCAATATGAGAAAATGACTATTTTAAACAGCAGGGGGCAGTAAAATACCACTTATTGGCTTAACATGCCATTAATTCATATCATTTTCACCTTTTTAACTGTTATAGAGGCAAATTTTGTCCGATCTGTCTGAAAATTTTCATGCTTGTTCAGGGTGATATTTCACACGTTCTGACTTGTTTTTAAGAAGGTCTGAGCATTGATTAAAGAGATATAGGCTTTCGGGGACACTTGGTAAAGGCCAGATTTTGAAGTGAACCTATTATAGCTATCCAAATGAAGTAGTTCAACTTTTTCTGACAATTATTGATCTAGTGAGTCCAGAGAATTGTATTGCACTAGTTTTGAACATTATGATATGAAAATTATATGATCAGAGATGGAAAAGACCATTTACAGCCAATACAGGCAGTTTACCATAGGAAATATATGATTTTAAAGCTTTTTAACAGTTATAGCGCCACCTATCGTCCGATCTCCATAGAATTTTTCATGCTTGTTAATGATGTTATGTCACATATGCTGACCAATTTTTGTGAAGTTCTGAGTTTTTATTTAGGATTTATAGGCTTTTTAATGTATTTTGACACACCCATTTTATAAATTACCCTATTACAGCCATCCAAATGCAAAAGTTCAACTTTTTTTTGATAATTATTGATCTAGAGAGTCCAGAGAATTGTCCTAGACTGGTCTGGTTCCGATCGGGCAAAAAACCTAGGACTAGTTCGCAAAAGTAGGTTTTTAACATATTAATGAATAATTAATGAACAGTTTGATTGACAGCAATGGTTCTTGAGGCAAAGTTGTTCAGGATGAGGAGATCTATCAAATGATATGCATATTGTGTGGATATTTGTAACACCACGTGATTACAGAGCCGTAAAACTCGTTAGCGCCAACTAGTGGCCGATTTCTTTCAAAATTCTTACAGACCTTTAGGGCCATGAGCCGAACATGCGCATTGAGTTTCGTTCCGATCGGCCTCCGTTAACCTTGTCTAATAGGTGCTCAAACTTCGTTGGCCGATGGCGGCCATGTTTTTTGAGATACGCCAATGTCCTCATACACATACATGGCACCTTGGACCAAGACACTGCATACCAATTTTCAAGTCAATCGGACTAACGGTCAGGTGGTTATAGCCTGTTTTATGTTTTTTTCATTTTATAGCGCCACCATGAGGCCAATCGTCGCGATTTTTTTACTGTGACCCCAGAGTAAGCTCATACACATGTGTACCAAGTTTGGTGAAGATACCTCATTTACATCGGGAGTTATAGCCATTTTAGTAAAATAGGCCCCTCCCACAACGTACGTTTTGGCGCCCCTTAGCGACCGTGAATCGAAATTTCCACTTTTTTTCGATAATTATTGATATTCAGTCTCCAGAGAACATTTCTGCACTAGTTTGGTTCCAATCGGGCAAAAAACCAGGGACTAGTTCGCAAAAGTAGATTTTTGACAAAATTCAAAATGGCGGAAAATCTATCATGGCGGAAATGAAATCGGAGATATACGTTTTGTTCGTCAGGCGTCCAGCTTTCCAATGATATAAGACACTTGAGTCTACGACATACGGTCTAGGAGTTATGAGCAGTTTCGCGCTTTTGGTTGTTATAGCGCCACCTATGGGCCAATCGGGGTCATAATCTCTGAACCTTTCCTCGATTTTTGTACTACCATCTGTCAAAGTTTCAAAGTTCCAGCTCTTACGGTTTGGGCTGCACGATGCGTTTTACGGCGGAATAATAATAATAATAATAATAATAATTAAAGCTGCAAGCAGCATTTAGCGGGGTTCAAGCATTTAGGGTCTTTAAGCACATAAGGCAGTTTAGTGAGTTGTCTGAGTTTTCGTTTAGGATTTACAGGCTTTTGAGTGTTTTTTGCCATACACATTTTCTAAATGATCCTATTATGGCTACCCAATGGGTAAAGTTTAAGTTTTTTATATAATTATTGATCTAGAGAGTCCAGAGAATTGTACTGCACTGATATATTTCCGATCGGGTGAAAAACATAGGACTAGTTCGCAAAAGTAGGTTTTTAACATAATCGCAAGTATTTAATGAACAAATTAATTGACAGCAGTAGTTTTTGAGGCAAAGTTGTTCAGTATGAGGAGATCTATCAAATGACATGCATCACGTGATTACAAAGCCGTAAAACCTGTTAGCGTCAACTAGTGGCCGATTTCTTTCAAAATTCTTACAGACCTCTAGGGCCACGAGTCGAACATGCCCACCGAGTTTCGTTCCGATCGACCTTCGTTAACCTTGTCTAAGAGGTGCACAAACTTTATTGGCCTATGGCGGCATAGACATACATGGCACCTTGGACCAAAACATTGCATGCCAATTTTAAAGTCAATCGAACTAATGGTCAGGTGGTTATAGCCCTTTTCATGTTTTAGTGATGTTTGGCCTGATCTCCATTTTAAATAATTATTTTAAAGGTGCCGTAGAATGCATTGATATATTTTAAATTGTTCTATGATATCTCTGAAACAGAAATGTCTTCAACAGTCAAGTAGTGGATAAAATCACTAACGTTACTTTCTGCTTGCGGTAGGGGTTGTAATGGAAATATAACATTAGTTGGAACTGCCCCCTTCTTCAGTATCAAACGATGAGCGAAACCTGCTTGATATTGTCCCAGGTTAGAAAAACTGTCAGTGGTGAAATGGGCAGAGCAAACTAACAGCTTTGAATTAAAATGGTAAGGTATCCTGTTGTAAAAATCAACCATGCCTTTTGGCAGTTCTCTTTTGTGGGAAGGGAATGAAAAGTTCTGAAATCCGCAGCACAGCCTCGAACATAACATTTATATCCATGATCTGACATTTTCACTATTGTCCTTGCTTGCTTCTTCACAATACCTGCAGAACTTCTGATGATTCGGCTGTGCAGGTCCACGTTAACACTGCCTGGCCTAGAACATGGGCTGGTATATGCAAATTGGGGGGGTATAAATATGAATGATCCCGACTCCAACGTCACAGTCGGTGTTATGCTGTAATTCACTCATTTTTCAGCGGTCTTTTGCAAACAGGAGATTTACACATGAAGGAGGAAACAATGGTGTTTGAGGCTCACGGTATGTCAGTTCCTTGTCCAGAACTCTTACCATTCAACTATGCCAAGATAAATACAGTTTTCAATTGTATGGCACCTTTAAAATAGTTGATTAGTAATATAATGCTTACTTGTAGTCTGAAATGGCTTTAACAAAAGAAGAAAAATATTCTTAGATGTCTGTTCATTCTAATCATGTACAAATAAAGTAGCACAGTAAGATTACATTTATTTGAATGCATTAGTGGGTGTGTGATTGCGCTGTGTGTGCAGCTTATCAATATTAAAAGTGAAGGTGTAGTTGATATCTTTGTTGATAATATCTGTAGTAATCAGAAAAAAACAATTAAGAAATAAAGAATTAAAATTACAAATAATATTCTGTTAAGATATGAGTTACAATAACATGATTTGCAATAGTAATAATATCAATACTATATGCACAATACACAAAGATTAGACTCTCAGGTCTGTGTCTTTCAAAAACATTAGTATTGCAGCCAATGTGAGTCTGTGGGATTTATAAACAGACAAAATATGATTTGAAATGTTATTTTAATGATTTTATAAAGTTTAAACAATATTTCAAATGGAAACTAACTGGAAAATAATATTTTAGTAAGCAGAATGAAGCAATGAGTGGTCTTCTGGTGGTTAAAATGTAAATGAAAACAATAATACTTAAACAATAATACTTAATACAGTAACCATGCTTCAACACACACATGCAAACACATTTGGTTGTAGATGTAGATATTTTAAATTAAAGATAGGTAACAAAATGATAATTGCAAATCTCCTCCGTATAACACCATTTTCAGATTTCAAATTAATCACTGAGAAGCAGAATTGTTCAAACTGAGAGCTCAGTACAAATGAAGTGATAAACTGACAAAACATGATTGTGTTATAATAGGTGATTTTCATGCAAGCAATTTTATATAGTCTAAAAATGTATGCAAAAGCACAGGTAAAAATATTTTTATAAGTAGAATGTCCTGCAGAGGGCAGTAGAAGACCACTAATTGACTCACTTTCATTTGAAAGACTTTTTTATCCACCAGTAAAACAAAGCAGTTTTACCATGTTCTTTCCATTAAGCATGCTTACACACACAGACACACACAGACACACACACACAAAGACAAATATGTTTTCAATGTTTTTGGGATGTTATTGTGAAAATATCTTTTAATGGTCTAACCATTTTCACATATTTCTTTGTGATCTGTATTATCAGTAATAATAATAATAAATAGCTTTAAGCATTTGCTTGTTGGCCAAAGCTGAAAGCTGATAAAAAGATTAATACTATGTCTAATACTGCTGCTCCCTCTAGTTGACAACAGTGGAATTACAGCCTCCATCTTACAATTGAAGTGAATGAATGGGAATTAGTTTTTTCACTTATATCTCGGGAACCAGATGGCGAAAAATTCTAAACCTCAGAGCATAGATAGTGCTTGAGGAGCCCTGTTGAATGAGACCATCACAGTGTTTTTGGGCGATTGGGGCCGGGAGCTATGACCATTCAAAGGCATGTCTTTTGGAGCAGTTTTCTCTGGAATGCCGAGGGCAAATTACACCACATTTGAATCGAAGCTAGCCAAGGATGGGCCCTTTCCAATGAGCCCTCACACAAGGTTCGGGGTGATCTGGTTCGGGAGTTACGGCCGTTCAAAGTCGGGGGTCCCGCGGACTAGCTTTCCGTGGGGGGGGCGCGCTCCCGAGGCCCGCGACGCTACGTTTCGATCAAGAGCCCGGAGAGGTCCTTACCATCAAAATTTGAGCGCGCGGCCACTTTCCGTTTTCGAGTTATGAGTGAATTTGTACTGGGGGGGCGTGGCCTAAATGGCGGACAAGGTTTTACTTTCGTTTTCTAAATGTAAAACAATTGTCAATAGTAACACTCCAATAGATGCATTTTGACAAAATGTGATTGTAAATGTTAAAATAATGATTTTATAAAGTATAAATATGAATTATATAACAATATTAGGGAGTAGTATGATGAAATGACAGCAGGGGGCAGTACAATACCACTTATTGGCTTAATATGCCATGTTATATCATTTTTACCTTTTTAACTGTTATAGAGGCAAATTTTGTCCGATCTGTCTGAAATTTTTCATGCTTGTTAAGAGTAACATGTTCTGACTAGATCTGAAAGATATTTAAAAGATATAGGCTTTTGGGGACACTTGGTCAAGGCTACATATTAAAGTGACCCTATTATAGCCATCCAAATGAAGAAGTTATACTTTTTCTGATAATTATTGATCTAGAGAGTCCAGAGAATTGTACTGCACTAGATTTGAATATTATGATTTGAAAATTATAAGATCATAAATGGAAAACACCATTTACAGCCAATACAGGCAATTTACCATAGAATATATATTGTTTTAAAGCTTTTTAACAGTTATAGCGCCACCTATGGTCCAATCTCCATAAAAATTCCCATGCTTCTTTAGCATGTTATGTCACATGTGCTCATCAATTTTTGTAAAGTTCTGAGTTTTTATTTATGATTTATAAACGTTTGAGTGTATTTTGACACGCCCATTTTCTAAATGATCATGTTATAGCCAAACAAAAGCAAAATTTTCTTCTTTTTTTCGATAATTATTGATCTAGAGAGTCCAGAGAATTGCCCTAGACTGGTCTGGTTCCGATCGGGCGAAAAACCTAGGACTAGTTCGCAAAAGTAGGTTTTTAACATGTTCACGAATATTTAATGAACGGTTTGATTGACAGCAATGGTTCTTGAGGCAAAGTTGTTCAGCATGAGTAGATCTATCAAATGATATGCATAATGTGACTATAAGTGTAACACCACGTGATTACAGAGCCATAAAACTCGTTAGCGCCAACTAGTGGCCGATTTCTTTCAAAAATTTTACAGACCTCTAGGGCCATGAGTCGAACATGCCCACCGAGTTTCGTTCCAATCGGCCTCCGTTAACCTTGTCTAATAGGTGCTCGACTTCATTGGCCAATGGCGGCCATGTTTTTTGAGATACGCCAATGTCCTCATAGACATACATGGCACCTTGGACCAAGACACTGCATACCAATTTTCAAGTCAATCAGACTAACAGTCAGGTGGTTATAGCCCTTTTCATGTTTCTTTCATGTTATAGCGCCACCTAGTGTTTAATCGTTGTGATTTTTTTACTGTGACCCCAGATTGAACTCCTACATATGTGTACCAAGTTTGGTGAAGCTATCTCATTTACTTTTTGAGTTACAGCCATTTTAGTAAAATAGGCTCCTCCCACAACGTTCATTTTGAGCCCCCTAGCGACTTTGAATCGAAATATCGACGTTTTTTCGATAATTATTGATCTTCAGACTCCAGAGAACATTTCTGCACTGGTTTGGTTCCGATCGGGCGAAAAACCTAGGACTAGTTTGCAAAAGTAGGTTTTTGACAAAATTCAAAATGGCGGAAAAATTTGCATACCGGAAATGAAATCGGAGATATACGTTTTGTTCGCCATGAGGTCTGGATTCCATTGATATAAGACACTTGAGTCTAGGACATACGGTCTAGGAGTTATGACCAGTTTCGCGCGTTTGGTCGCTATAGCGCCACCTATGGGCCAATCGGGGTCATACTCTCTGAACCTTTCCTCGATTTTTGTACTACCATCTGACAAAGTTTCAAGTCTCCAGCACTTACGGTTTGGGCTGCACGATGCGTTTTAGCGGAGAAGAATAATAATAATAATAATAATTAAAGCTGCAAGCAGCATTTAGCGGGGTTCAAGCATTTAGGGTCTTTAAGCACATAAGGCAGTTTAGTGAGTTGTCTGAGTTTTTGTTTAGGATTTACAGGCTTTTGAGTGTTTTTTGCCATACCCATTTTCTAAATGATCCTGTTATGGCTACCCAATGGATAAAGTTAAAGTTTTTTATATAATTAATAATCTAGAGCTTCCAGAGAATTGTACTGCACTGGTATATTTCCGATCGGGCGAAAAACCTAGGACTAGTTCGCAAAAGTAGGTTTTTAACATAATCGCAAGTATTTAATGAACAAATTGATTGACAGCAGTAGTTCTTGAGGCAAAGTTGTTCAGTATGAGGAGATCTATCAAATGATATGCATCACATGATTACATAGCCGTAAAACCTGTTAGCATCAACTAGTGGCTGATTTTTCAAAATTCTTACAGACCTCTAGGGCCACGAGTCGAACATGCCCATCGAGTTTCGTTCTGATCGGCCTCCGTTAAGAGCAAACTAACAGCTTTGAATTAAAATGGTGAGGTATCCTGTTGTAAACATCAACCATGCCTGTTGACAGTTTTGTGGGAAGGGAATGAAAAGTTCTCAAATCCACAGCACAGCCTCAGACATAACATTTATATCCATGATCTGCCATTTTCACTATTGTCCTTGCTTGCTTCTTCACAATACCTGCAGATCTTCTGATGATTCGGCTGTGCAGGTCCACATTAACACTGCCTGGCCTAGAACATGGACTGGAAAATGCAAATTTGGGGGGTATAAATATTAATGATCCTGACTCCAACGTCACAGTCGGTGTTATGGTGGGATTCACTCATTTTTCAGCGGTCTTTTGCAAACAGGAGATTTACACATGAAGGAGGAAACAATGGTGTTTGAGGCTCAAGGTATGTCAGTTCCATGTCCAGAACTCTTATCATTCAACTATGCCAAGATAAATACAGTTTTCAATTGTATGGCACCTGTAAAATAGATGATTAGTAATGTAATGCTTACTTGGAGTCTGAAATGGCTTTAACAAAAGAAGAAAAATATTCTTAGATTTCTGTTCATTCTAATCATGTACAAATAAAGTAGCACAGTAAGATTACATTTATTTGAATGCATTAGTGAGTGTGTGATTGTGCTGTGTGTGCAGCGTGTCAATACTAAAAGTGAAGGTGTAGTTGATATCTTTGGTGATAATATCTGTAGTAATCATAAAAAAACAATTAAGAAATAAAGAATTAAAATTACAAATAATATTCTATTAAGATATGAGTTACAATAACATGATTTGCAATAGTAATAATATCAATAATATATGCACAATACACACAGATTAGACTATCAGGTCTGTGTTTTACAAAAACATTAGTATTGCAGCCAATGTGAGTCTGTGGGATTTATAAACAGACAAAATATGATTTGAAATGTTATTTTAATGATTTTATTAAGTTTAAATAATATTTCAAATGGAAAAAAAATGAAATATAATATTTTAGTGAGCAGAATGAACCAATGAGTGTTCTTCATCTGGTGGTTAAAATGTAAATGAAAACAATAATACTTAAACAATAATACTTAATACACTAACCATGCTTGAACACACACATGCACACACATTTTGTTGTAGATGGAGATATTTAAAATAAAAGATAGGTAACAAAATGATAATTGCAAATCTCCTCTGTATAACACCATTTTCAGATTTCAAATTAATCACTGAGAGGCAGAATTGTTCAAACTGAGAGCTCAGTACAAATGAAGTGATAAACTTTGACAAAACATGACTGTGCAGGAGATTTTCATGCAAGTAATTTGATATAGTCCAAAAACTAATGCAAAAGCACAGATGAAAATATTTTATTAAGTAGAATGTCCTGCAGAGGGCAGTAGAAGACCACTAATTGACTCACTTTCATTTGAAAGACTTTTTTATCCACCAGTAAAACAAAGCAGTTTCTCCATGTTCTTTCCATTAAGCATGCTTACACACACAGACACACACACAAACACAAACACATCCACACACACACACACACACACACACACACACACACACACACACACACACAAAGACAAATATGTTTTCAATGTTTTTAGGATGTGATATTGTGAAAATATCTTCATCTCCTCATCTTGAACAACTTTGCCTCAAGAATCACTAATGTCAATCAAACCGTTCATAATCATAATAAAAAAATAAAATATATACAAATATCATAATAAAAAAAACATCATAATAAAAAAGATTGCTTCTTAAAGCATTTGTTTATTTCCCAATACTGAAGCGAATTAAAAGATCATGCGTAATCCTGCTGCTCCCTCTAGTGGACAACAGTGGTATTATAGCTTACATTTTACAGTTGAGGTGTTTGAATGAATGAATGGGAATTTGTTTTATTACTTATATCTCAGGAACCAAAAGGCGAAAAATTCTGAAACTCAGAGCATAGATAGTGCTTGAGGAGCCCCGTTGAATGAGACCATCAAGGTGTTTTTGGGCGATTGGGGCTGGGAGTTATGACTGTTATAAGGCATATCTGTTCGGGCTATTATCTCTGGAATGCCCAGGGCAGATAACACCACATTTGAATCGAAGCTAGCCAAGGACGTGCCCTTTCCAACGAGCTCTTGCACAATGTTCGGGGTGGTCTGGGTCGGCAGTAATGGCCGTTCAAAATCGGGGGTCCCGCGGGCTGGCGATGCGCGGGGGGCGCGCTCCCGAGGCCCGCGACGACACGTTTCGATCAAGAGCCCGGAGAGGTCCTCACCATCAAAATTTGAGCGCGCAACGACTTTCCGTTTTCGAGTTATGAATGAATTTGTATTCGGGGGCGTGGCTTAAATGCCGTTATACTTTCGTTTCATTTCATTCACTTACTTTCGTCCATTTCCATATCTCAGTGTAACACAATTGTCAATAGTAATACTCAATAGATGAGTTTTGACAAAATGTGATTGTAAATGTTAAAATAATGATTTTATAAAGTCTAAATATGAATTTTATAACAATATTAGGGAGTAGTATGATGAAATGACAGCAGGGGGCAGTAAAATACCACTTATTGGCTTAATATGTCATTATATTCATATAAAATCACCTTTTGAAGAAGTTAAACTTTTTTTCTGATAATTATTGATCTAGAGAGTTCAGAGAATTGTGCTGCACTGGTTTTGAACATTATGATATGAACATTATACGATAATAGATAGAAGACACCATTTACAGCAAATACAGGCAATTTACCATAGGAAATATATGGCTTTAAAGCATTTTAACAGTTATAGCGCCACCTATGCTCCGATCTCCATAAAAATGTCCATGCTTCTTTAGCATGTTATGTCACATATGCTCATCAATTTTTGTGAAGTTCTGAGTTTTCATTTAGGATTTATAGGCTTTTTAGTGTATTTTGCCACGCCCATTTTCTAAATGACCCTATTACAGCCATCCAAATGCAAAAGTTCAACTTTTTTTCGATAATTATTGATCTAGAGAGTCCAGAGAATTACCCTAGACTGGTCTGGTTCTGATCGGGCAAAAAACCAGGGACTAGTTCGCAAAAGTAGGTTTTTAACATGTTTGCGAATATTTAATGAACAGTTTGATTGACAGTAGTGGTTCTTGAGGCAAAGTTGTTCAGCATGAGCAGATCTATCAAATGATATGCATAATGTGACAATAAGTTTAACACCACGTGATTACAGAGCCATAAAACTCGTTAGCGCCAACTAGTGGCCGATTTCTTTCAAAAATCTTACATACCTCTAGGGCCATGAGTTGAACATGCCCATCGAGTTTTGTTCCGATCGGCCTCCGTTAACCTTGTCTAATAGGTGCTCAACTTCATTGGCCGATGGCGGCCATGTTTTTCGAGATACGCCAATGTCATCATAGATATACATGGCACCCTGGACCATGAGACTGCATACCAATTTTCAAGTCAATTGGACTAACGGTCAGGTGGTTATAGCCCTTTTCATGTTTTTTTCATGTTATAACGCCACCTAGTGTTCAATCGTCGCGATTTTTTTACTGTGACCCCAGATTGAACTCATACACATGTGTTCCGAGTTTGGTGAAAATATCTAATTTCGTTCATGAGTTATAACCATTTTAGTAAACTGGCTCCGCCTCCTGCGAACGTTTTGACGCCCCTTAGCAACCGTGGATCGAAATTTCAACTTTTTTTCGATAATTACTGATAATCAGACTCCAGAGAACATTTCTGCACTGGTTTGGTTCCGATTGGCCAAAAAAACCCTCTACTAGTTTGCAAAAGTAGGTTTTAGACAAAATTCAAAATGGCGGAAAAATTTGCATACCGGAAATGAAATTGAAGATATACATTTTGTCCGTCTTGAGACAAGGATTACAGTGATATAAGACACTTGAGTCTGTGACAAAGGGTTAAGGAGATTTAAGCAAAACCGTGATTTTTTTTGGTTTTTGGCACTATAGCGCCACCTATGGGCCAATCGGGGTCATACTCTCTGAACCTCTCCTCGATTTTTGTACTACCTTCTGGCCAAGTTTCAAGTCTCTAGCACTTACGGTTTGGGCTGCACGATGCGTTTTACGGCAGAAGAATAATAATAATAATAAAAATCAGTACAATTACAATAGGGTTTCAGCACTTCGTGCTTGAACCCCTAATAAAAATCAGTACAATTACAATAGGTGTTCAGCACTTCGTGCTTGAACCCCTAATAAAAATCAGCACAATTACAATAGGGTTTCAGCACTTCGTGCTTGAACCCCTAATTAAAGCTGCAAGCAGCATTTATCGGGGTTCAAGCAGTTAAGGCCTTTAAGGCATTTAAGCACAAAAGCATCAAAAGTCATTAAGATTTATTTAGCAAGCATGTAAACACTGACATAATAGATGGAAAAGACCATTTACAGCCAATACAGGCAAATTGCCATGGGATATATATGGTTTTAAAGCTTTTTAACAGTTATAGCGCCACCTATGGTCCGATCTCCATAAAATTGTTTATTGTGACCTCAAATTGAACCCATACACATGTGTACTGATTTTGGTGAAGATATCTCATTTACTTCTTGAGTTATAGCCATTTGAGTAAAATAGGCTCCTCCCACAACGATTTGCCACATTCAAGAATTATTTAATATGATTCTAGCATGATTTACTATCATATACCATGTTCCAGAATGATTTATTAGGATTCTAGCATGATTTACCTTGATACACCTCATTTCAGTATTATTTACTATGATTTACAATGTTTCTAGCATGATTAACCACATTACTAGCAATTATGTGAAGTGTCAGTGCAAATGAGGTGATGAACACTGACAAAATATTATTGTGTTATAATAGTTAGTTATATACGTGATTTTTAGTGTGTGTCCAAGTATGAATGCAAAAGCACATGTAAAATATTTCATTATTAAGTAGAATGGCCAGCAGAGGGCACTAGAAGACCACTTATTGGCTCACTTTCACTTTAAACCAGTTTTCTGCACTAAAGCAAACCAGTTTTTCCATGTTAACTCAATGCATGCTTACACACACACACACACACACACACACACACACACACACACACACACACACACACACACACACACACACACACATACACACACAGCATAGTTAACCATGATTTACCATGATATACCACGTTCTAGTATTATTTACCAGGAGATAAACGACAATCTAGTATTATTTACTTTGATTTACCATGTTTCTAGCCTGATTTATCACATTACTAGCAATTATTTGAAGTGTCAGTGCAAATAAAGTGATTAACACTGACAAAATATGATTGTGTTATAATAGTTATTGCTATATAAGTGATTTTTTAGTGTGTATTCAAGTATAAATGCAAGCACATGTGGAAATATTTAATTAATAAGTAGAATGGCCAGCAGAGGGCACTAGAAGACCACTTATTGGCTCACTTTCACTTTAAACTTCATGATTTTCACCATTTTTCTGTACTAAAGCAAACCAGTTTTTCCATTTTAACTCCATAATGCATGTTTACACACACACACACACACACACACACACACACACACACACACACACACACACACACACAAAGACAAATGTTGTTGTTTTTTCAATGCTATTGGGATATGTCATTATGAAAATATATTTCAATGGTCTATAAACATTTCACAAAGTCTTTGTAAGCTATTAATCAGATTATTCAGAATTTATTTAGAAACCTAAGACTACACACACACATTATGTTGTAGATACAGATATTTGAAATATATGATGTGATCAAACTGTCAATACTAATACTTTAACAGATGGATTTTGAGTAAATGTAATTGTAAATGTTAAAATAGGGATTTTATAAAGTCTAAATATAAATTATAGAACAATATGACAAAATGACTATTTTAAACAGCAGGGGGCAGTAAAATACCACTTATTGGCTTAATATGCCATTAATTCATATCATTTTCACCTTTTTAACTGTTACAGAGGCAAATTTTGTCCGATCTGTCTGAAATTTTTCATCCTTGTTCAGGGTGATATTTCACACGTTCTGACTTGTTTTTAAGAAGGTCTGAGCATTGATTAAAGAGATATAGGCTTTCGGGGACACTTGGTAAAGGCCACATTTTGAAGTGAACCTATTATAGCTATCCAAATGAAGAAGTTCAACTTTTTCTGACAACTATTGTTCTAGTGAGTCCAGAGAATGGTTATGCGATAGTTTTTAACATTATGATATGAAAATTATATGATCAGACATGGAAAAGACCATTTACAGCCAATACAGGCAGTTTGCCATAGGAAATATATGGTTTAAAAGCCTTTTAACTGTTATAGCGCCACCTTTGGTCCGATCTCCATAAAATGTTGCATGCTTGTTAATGATATTATGTCACATATGCTCACCAACTTTTGTGAAGTTATGAGTTTTCATTTAGGATTTATAGGGTTTTTAGTGTATTTTGCCACACCCATTTTATAAATGACCCTATTACAGCCATCCAAATGCAAAAGTTCAACTTTTTTTTGATAATTATTGATCTAGAGAGTCCAGAGAATTGTCCTAGACTGGTCTGGTTGCGATCGGGCAAAAAACCTAGGACTAGTTCGCAAAAGTAGGTTTTTAACATATTCATGAATAATTAATGAACAGTTTGATTGACAGCAATGGTTCTTGAGGCAAAGTTGTTCAGGATGAGGAGATCTATCAAATGATATGCATATTGTGTGGATATTTGTAACACCACGTGATTACAGAGCCGTAAAACTCGTTAGCGCCAACTAGTGGCCGATTTCTTTTAAAATTCTTACAGACCTCTAGGGCCATGAGCCGAACATGCCCATTGAGTTTCGTTTCGATCGGCCTCCGTTAACCTTGTCTAATAGGTGCTCAAACTTCATTGGCCGATGGCGGCCATGTTTTTTGAGATACGCCAATGTCCTCATACACATACATGGCACCTTGGACCAAGACACTGCATACCAATTTTCAAGTCAATCGGACTAACGGTCAGGTGGTTATAGCCTGATTTATGTTTTTTTCATGTTATAGCGCCACCATGAGGCCAATCGTCGCGATTTTTTTACTGTGACCCCAGATTGAACTCATACACATGTGTACCAAGTTTGGTGAAGATACCTCATTTACTTCGGGAGTTATAGCCATTTTAATAAAATAGGCCCCTCCCACAACGTACGTTTTGGCGCCCCTTAGCGACCGTGAATCGAAATTTCAACTTTTTTTCGATAATTATTGATATTCAGTCTCCAGAGAACATTTCTGCACTGGTTTGGTACCAATCGGGTAAAAAACCAGGGACTAGTTCGCAAAAGTAGGTTTTTGACAAAATTCAAAATGGCGGAAAATCTATCATGGCGGAAATGAAATCGGAGATATACGTTTTGTTCGTCAGGCGTCCAGCTTTCCAATGATATAAGACACTTGAGTCTACGACATACGGTCTAGGAGTTATGAGCAGTTTCGCGCTTTTGGTTGTTATAGCGCCACCTATGGGCCAATCGGGGTCATAATCTCTGAACCTTTCCTCGATTTTTGTACTACCATCTGGCAAAGTTTCAAAGTTCCAGCTCTTACGGTTTGGGCTGCACGATGCGTTTTACGGCAGAATAATAATAATAATTAAAGCTGCAAGCAGCATTTATCGGGGTTCAAGCAGTTAAGGCCTTTAAGGCATTTAAGCACAAAAGCATCAAAAGTCATTAAGATTTATTTAGCAAGCATGTAACCACTGACATAATAGATGGAAAAGACCATTTACAGCCAATACAGGCAAATTGCCATGGGATATATATGGTTTTAAAGCTTTTTAACAGTTATAGCGCCACCTATGGTCCGATCTCCATAAAATTGTTTATTGTGACCTCAAATTAAACCCATACACATGTGTACTGATTTTGGTGAAGATATCTCATTTACTTCTTGAGTTATAGCCATTTGAGTAAAATAGGCTCCTCCCACAACGATTTGCCACATTCAAGAATTATTTAATATGATTCTAGCATGATTTACTATCATATACCATGTTCCAGAATGATTTATTAGGATTCTAGCATGATTTACCTTGATACACCTCATTTCAGTATTATTTACTATGATTTACAATGTTTCTAGCATGATTAACCACATTACTAGCAATTATGTGAAGTGTCAGTGCAAATGAGGTGATGAACACTGACAAAATATTATTGTGTTATAATAGTTAGTTATATACGTGATTTTTAGTGTGTGTCCAAGTATGAATGCAAAAGCACATGTAAAATATTTCATTATTAAGTAGAATGGCCAGCAGAGGGCACTAGAAGACCACTTATTGGCTCACTTTCACTTTAAACCAGTTTTCTGCACTAAAGCAAACCAGTTTTTCCATGTTAATTCAATGCATGCTTACACACACACACACACACACACACACACACACACACACACACACACACACACACACTTACCATAGTTTATCATGATTTACCATGGCTGATACCAATACCAATATGACAAAATGACTATTTTAAACAGCAGGGGGCAGTAAAATACCACTTATTGGCTTAACATGCCATTAATTCATATCATTTTCACCTTTTTAACTGTTATAGAGGCAAATTTTGTCAGATCTGTCTGAAAATTTTCATGCATGTTCAGAGAGATATTTCACATGTTCTGACTTGTTTTTAAGAAGGTTTGAACATTCATTAAAGAGATATAGGCTTTTGGGGACACTTGGTAATGGCCACATATTGAAGTGACACTATTATAGCCATCCAAATGAAGAAGTCATACTTTTTCTGATAATTATTGATCTAGAGAGTCCAGAGAATTGCACTGCACTGGTTTTGAACATTATTATATGAACATTATGATTATAGATGGAAAAGACCATTCACAGGCAATACAGGCAATTTACCATAGGAAATATATGGTTTTAAAGCTTTTTAACAGTTATAGCGCCACCTTTGGTCCGATCTCCATAAAAATTTCCATGCTTCTTTAGCATGGTACGACACATATGCTGACCAATTATCGTGATGTTCTGAGTTTTTGTTTAGAATTTATAGGCTTTTGATTGCATTTTGCCACGTCCATTTTCTTTATGACACAATTATACCCATGCGAAAAATGCAAAAGTTCAACTTTTTTTGATAATTATTGATCTAGAGAGTCCAGAGAATTGTCCTAGACTCGTTTGGTTCCGATCGGGCAAAAAACCAGGGACTAGTTCGCAAAAGTAGGTTTTTAACATATTCGTGAATAATTAATAAACTGTTTGATTGACAGCAATGGTTCTAGAGGCAAAGTTGTTCAGCATAAGCAGATCTATCAAATGATATGCATTTTGTGATGATAAGTGTAACACCACGTGATTACAGAGCCATAAAACTCATTAGCGCCAACTAGTGGCCGATTTCTTTCAAAATTCTTACAGACCTCTAGGGCCATGAGCCGAACATGCCCATTGAGTTTCGTTCCGATCGGCCTCCGTTAACCTTGTCTAATAGGTGCTCAAACTTCATTGGCCGATGGCGGCCATGTTTTTTGAGATACGCCAATGTCCTCATACACATACATGGCACCTTGGACCAAGACACTGCATACCAATTTTCAAGTCAATCGGACTAACGGTCAGGTGGTTATAGCCTGTTTTATGTTTTTTTCATTTTATAGCGCCACCATGAGGCCAATCGTCGCGATTTTTTTACTGTGACCCCAGATTGAACTCATACACATGTGTACCAAGTTTGGTGAAGATACCTCATTTACATCGGGAGTTATAGCCATTTTAGTAAAATAGGCCCCTCCCACAACGTACGTTTTGGCGCCCCTTAGCGACCGTGAATCGAAATTTCCACTTTTTTTCGATAATTATTGATATTCAGACTCCAGAGAACATTTCTGCACTGGTTTGGTTCCAATCGGGCAAAAAACCAGGGACTAGTTCGCAAAAGTAGGTTTTTGACAAAATTCAAAATGGCGGAAAATCTATCATGGCGGAAATAAAATCGGAGATATACGTTTTGTTCGTCAGGCATCCAGCTTTCCAATGATATAAGACACTTGAGTCTACGACATAAGGTCTAGGAGTTATGAACAGTTTCGCGCTTTTGGTTGCTATAGCGCCACCTATGGGCCAATCGGAGTCATACTCTCTGAACCTCTCCTCGATTTTTGTACTACCATTTGACAAAGTTTCAAGTCTCCAGCTCTTACGGTTTAGGCTGCACGATGCGTTTTACGGCAGAAGAAAAATAATAAAAATCAGCACAATTACAATAGGGTTTCAGCACTTCGTGCTTGAACCCCTAATTAAAGCTGCAAGCAGCATTTATCGGGGTTCAAGCAGTTAAGGCCTTTAAGGCATTTAAGCACAAAAGCATCAAAAGTTATTAAGATTGATTTAGGAAGCATGTAACCACTGACATAATAGATGGAAAAGACCATTTACAGCCAATACAGGCAATTTGCCATGGGATATATATGGTTTTAAAGCTTTTTAACAGTTATAGCGCCACCTATGGTCCGATCTCCATAAAATTGTTTACTGTGACCTCAAATTGAACCCATACACATGTGTACTGAGTTTGGTGAAGATATCTCATTTACTTCTTGAGTTATAGCCATTTGAGTAAAATAGGCTCCTCCCACAACGATTTGCCACATTCTAGAATTATTTAATATGATTCTAGCATGATTTACTATCATATACCATGTTCCAGAATGATTTATTAGGATTCTAGCATGATTTACCTTGATACACCTCATTTCAGTATTATTTACTATGATTTACAATGTTTCTAGCATGATTAACCACATTACTAGCAATTATGTGAAGTGTCAGTGCAAATGAGGTGATGAACACTGACAAAATATTATTGTGTTATAATAGTTAGTTATATACGTGATTTTTGTGTGTGTGTCCAAGTATGAATGCAAAAGCACATGTAAAATATTTCATTATTAAGTAGAATGGCCAGCAGAGGGCACTAGAAGACCACTTATTGGCTCACTTTCACTTTAAACCAGTTTTCTGCACTAAAGCAAACCAGTTTTTCCATGTTAACTCAATGCATGCTTACACACACACACACACACACACACACACACACACACACACACACAGCATAGTTAACCATGATTTACCATGATACTATGATTTACAATGTTTCTAGCATGATTAACCACATTACTAGCAATTATGTGAAGTGTCAGTGCAAATGAGGTGATGAACACTGACAAAATATTATTGTGTTATAATAGTTAGTTATATACGTGATTTTTGTGTGTGTGTCCAAGTATGAATGCAAAAGCACATGTAAAATATTTCATTATTAAGTAGAATGGCCAGCAGAGGGCACTAGAAGACCACTTATTGGCTCACTTTCACTTTAAACCAGTTTTCTGCACTAAAGCAAACCAGTTTTTCCATGTTAACTCAATGCATGCTTACACACACACACACACACACACACACACACACACACACACACACAGCATAGTTAACCATGATTTACCATGATATACCACGTTCTAGTATTATTTACCAGGAGATAAACGACAATCTAGTATTATTTACTTTGATTTACCATGTTTCTAGCCTGATTTATCACATTACTAGCAATTATTTGAAGTGTCAGTGCAAATAAAGTGATTAACACTGACAAAATATGATTGTGTTATAATGGTTATTGCTATATAAGTGATTTTTTTAGTGTGTATTCAAGTATGAATGCAAGCACATGTTGAAATATTTCATTAATAAGTAGAATGGCCTGCAGAGGGCAGTAGAAGACCACTTATTGGCTCACTTTCACTTTAAACCAGTTTTCTGCACTAAAGCAAACCAATTTATCCATGTTAACTCAATGCATGCTTACACACACACACACACACACACACACACACACACACACACACAGCATAGTTAACCATGATTTACCACATTACTAGCAATTATTTGAAGTGTCAGTGCAAATAAAGTGATTAACACTGACAAAATATGATTGTGTTATAATAGTTATTGCTATATAAGTGATTTTTAGTGTGTATTCAAGTATAAATGCAAGCACATGTGGAAAAATTTAATTAATAAGTAGAATGGCCAGCAGAGGGCAGTAGAAGACCACTTATTGGCTCACTTTCACTTTAAACCTCATGATTTTGACCAGTTTTCTGCACTAAAGCAAACCAGTGTTTCCATGTTAACTCAATAATGCATACTTGCTACATATGCTACACACAATAATGCTACACACACACACACACACACACACACACACACACACACACAAATGTTTCAGTGATATTGGTGTCACATTCACCTTCATCACATTCACCTTCTGTCTTCATCACATTCACCATCTGTCGTCATCACCTGCACCTGCTCCTCATCACCCTCCTCATCATCACCTGCTCCTCATCATCATAACCGTCACCTGTTGTCCTTGTCTTGATCTGTGTATTTAAGTTCCCCTCTCATCCATTATCATTGTCGGTTATTGTTTGTGCACTAGCACTCTGTTATGTTTGTTTTCATGTTGGAAAATAAAACCTTTGTTATATTTGTACCACACACACACACACACACACACACACACACACACACACACACACACACACCATCATTTATCATGATTTACCATGGCTGATACCAATACCAATATGAGAAAATGACTATTTTAAACAGCAGGGGGCAGTAAAATACCACTTATTGGCTTAACATGCCATTAATTCATATCATTTTCACCTTTTTAACTGTTATAGAGGCAAATTTTGTCCGATCTGTCTGAAAATTTTCATGCTTGTTCAGGGTGATATTTCACACGTTCTGACTTGTTTTTAAGAAGGTCTGAGCATTGATTAAAGAGATATAGGCTTTCGGGGACACTTGGTAAAGGCCAGATTTTGAAGTGAACCTATTATAGCTATCCAAATGAAGTAGTTCAACTTTTTCTGACAATTATTGATCTAGTGAGTCCAGAGAATTGTATTGCACTAGTTTTTTAACATTATGATATGAAAATTATATGATCAGAGATGGAAAAGACCATTTACAGCCAATACAGGCAGTTTACCATAGGAAATATATGATTTTAAAGCTTTTTAACAGTTATAGCGCCACCTATCGTCCGATCTCCATAGAATTTTTCATGCTTGTTAATGATGTTATGTCACATATGCTGACCAATTTTTGTGAAGTTCTGAGTTTTTATTTAGGATTTATAGGCTTTTTAATGTATTTTGACACGCCCATTTTATAAATTACCCTATTACAGCCATCCAAATGCAAAAGTTCAACTTTTTTTTGATAATTATTGATCTAGAGAGTCCAGAGAATTGTCCTAGACTGGTCTGGTTCCGATCGGGCAAAAAACCTAGGACTAGTTCGCAAAAGTAGGTTTTTAACATATTCATGAATATTTAATGAACT
This sequence comes from Rutilus rutilus, assembly GCF_951802725.1. NCBI lineage: Eukaryota > Metazoa > Chordata > Actinopteri > Cypriniformes > Leuciscidae > Rutilus > Rutilus rutilus. Next base: position 10,902,809 of record NC_140222.1, on the reverse strand, counting down.
GTTTGATTGACAGCAATGGTTCTAGAGGCAAAGTTGTTCAGCATGAGCAGATCTATCATATGATATGCATTTTGTGACGATAAGTGTAACACCACGTGATTACAGAGCCATAAAACTCGTTAGCGCCAACTAGTGGCCGATTTCTTTCAAAATTCTTACAGACCTCTAGGGGCTTGAGCCGAACATGCCCACTGAGTTTTGTTCCGATCGGCCTCCGTTAACCTTGTCTAATAGGTGCTCAAACTTCATTGGCCGATAGCGGCCATGTTTTTTGAGATACACCAATGTCCTCATAGACATACATGGCACCTTGGACCAAGACACTGCATACCAATTTTCAAGTCAATCGGACTAACGGTCAGGTGGTTATAGCCTGTTTTATGTTTTTTTCATATTATAGCGCCACCATGAGGCCAATCACCGCGATTTTTTTACTGTGACCTCAACTTGAGCTCATACATATGTGTACCGAGTTTGGTGAAAATATCTCATTTCGTTCACGAGTTATAGCCATTTTTGTATAATTAGCTCCGCCTCCTGCGAACGTTTTGATGCCCCTTAGCAACCGTGGATCGAAATTTTAACTTTTTTTCGATAATTATTGATATTCAGACTCCTGTGAATATTTCTGCACTGGTTTGGTTCCGATCGGGCGAAAAACCAGGGACTAGTTCGCAAAAGTAGGTTTTGGACAAAATCCAAAATGGCGGAAAAATTTGCATACCGGAAATGAAATCCTTGAGGCCTTTTTTGTTCGGCTTGACCCAAGGATTCCAAAGATATAAGACACTTGAGTCTGTGACAAAGGGTTGATGAGATTTAAGCAAAAATATGCAATTTTTTTGTTTTTTGCACTGTAGCGCCACCTATTGGCCAATCTAGCTCATATTCTCTGAACCTCTCCTCGATTTTTGTACTACCTTCTGGCCAAGTTTCAAGTCTCTAGCACTTACGGTTTAGGCTGCACGATGCGTTTTACGGCGGAATAATAATAATAATAATTAAAGCTGCAAGCAGCATTTATCGGGGTTCAAGCAGTTAAGGCCTTTAAGGCATTTAAGCACAAAAGCATCAAAAGTCATTAAGATTTATTTAGCAAGCATGTAACCACTGACATAATAGATGGAAAAGACCATTTACAGCCAATACAGGCAAATTGCCATGGGATATATATGGTTTTAAAGCTTTTTAACAGTTATAGCGCCACCTATGGTCCGATCTCCATAAAATTGTTTATTGTGACCTCAAATTGAACCCATACACATGTGTACTGATTTTGGTGAAGATATCTCATTTACTTCTTGAGTTATAGCCATTTGAGTAAAATAGGCTCCTCCCACAACGATTTGCCACATTCAAGAATTATTTAATATGATTCTAGCATGATTTACTATCATATACCATGTTCCAGAATGATTTATTAGGATTCTAGCATGATTTACCTTGATACACCTCATTTCAGTATTATTTACTATGATTTACAATGTTTCTAGCATGATTAACCACATTACTAGCAATTATGTGAAGTGTCAGTGCAAATGAGGTGATGAACACTGACAAAATATTATTGTGTTATAATAGTTAGTTATATACGTGATTTTTAGTGTGTGTCCAAGTATGAATGCAAAAGCACATGTAAAATATTTCATTATTAAGTAGAATGGCCAGCAGAGGGCACTAGAAGACCACTTATTGGCTCACTTTCACTTTAAACCAGTTTTCTGCACTAAAGCAAACCAGTTTTTCCATGTTAACTCAATGCATGCTTACACACACACACACACACACACACACACACACACACACAGCATAGTTAACCATGATTTACCATGATATACCACGTTCTAGTATTATTTACCAGGAGATAAACGACAATCTAGTATTATTTACTTTGATTTACCATGTTTCTAGCCTGATTTATCACATTACTAGCAATTATTTGAAGTGTCAGTGCAAATAAAGTGATTAACACTGACAAAATATGATTGTGTTATAATGGTTATTGCTATATAAGTGATTTTTTTAGTGTGTATTCAAGTATGAATGCAAGCACATGTTGAAATATTTCATTAATAAGTAGAATGGCCTGCAGAGGGCAGTAGAAGACCACTTATTGGCTCACTTTCACTTTAAACCAGTTTTCTGCACTAAAGCAAACCAGTTTATCCATGTTAACTCAATGCATGCTTACACACACACACACACACACACACACACACACAGCATAGTTAACCATGATTTACCACATTACTAGCAATTATTTGAAGTGTCAGTGCAAATAAAGTGATTAACACTGACAAAATATGATTGTGTTATAATAGTTATTGCTATATAAGTGATTTTTAGTGTGTATTCAAGTATAAATGCAAGCACATGTGGAAAAATTTAATTAATAAGTAGAATGGCCAGCAGAGGGCAGTAGAAGACCACTTATTGGCTCACTTTCACTTTAAACCTCATGATTTTGACCAGTTTTCTGCACTAAAGCAAACCAGTGTTTCCATGTTAACTCAATAATGCATACTTGCTACATATGCTACACACAATAATGCTACACACACACACACACACACACACACACACACACACACACACAAATGTTTCAGTGATATTGGTGTCACATTCACCTTCATCACATTCACCTTCTGTCTTCATCACATTCACCATCTGTCGTCATCACCTGCACCTGCTCCTCATCACCCTCCTCATCATCACCTGCTCCTCATCATCATAACCGTCACCTGTTGTCCTTGTCTTGATCTGTGTATTTAAGTTCCCCTCTCATCCATTATCATTGTCGGTTATTGTTTGTGCACTAGCACTCTGTTATGTTTGTTTTCATGTTGGAAAATAAAACCTTTGTTATATTTGTACCACACACACACACACACACACACACACACACACACACACACACACACACACCATCATTTATCATGATTTACCATGGCTGATACCAATACCAATATGAGAAAATGACTATTTTAAACAGCAGGGGGCAGTAAAATACCACTTATTGGCTTAACATGCCATTAATTCATATCATTTTCACCTTTTTAACTGTTATAGAGGCAAATTTTGTCCGATCTGTCTGAAAATTTTCATGCTTGTTCAGGGTGATATTTCACACGTTCTGACTTGTTTTTAAGAAGGTCTGAGCATTGATTAAAGAGATATAGGCTTTCGGGGACACTTGGTAAAGGCCAGATTTTGAAGTGAACCTATTATAGCTATCCAAATGAAGTAGTTCAACTTTCTGACAATTATTGATCTAGTGAGTCCAGAGAATTGTATTGCACTAGTTTTTTAACATTATGATATGAAAATTATATGATCAGAGATGGAAAAGACCATTTACAGCCAATACAGGCAGTTTACCATAGGAAATATATGATTTTAAAGCTTTTTAACAGTTATAGCGCCACCTATCGTCCGATCTCCATAGAATTTTTCATGCTTGTTAATGATGTTATGTCACATATGCTGACCAATTTTTGTGAAGTTCTGAGTTTTTATTTAGGATTTATAGGCTTTTTAATGTATTTTGACACGCCCATTTTATAAATTACCCTATTACAGCCATCCAAATGCAAAAGTTCAACTTTTTTTTGATAATTATTGATCTAGAGAGTCCAGAGAATTGTCCTAGACTGGTCTGGTTCCGATCGGGCAAAAAACCTAGGACTAGTTCGCAAAAGTAGGTTTTTAACATATTCATGAATATTTAATGAACTGTTTGATTGACAGCAATGGTTCTAGAGGCAAAGTTGTTCAGCATGAGCAGATCTATCATATGATATGCATTTTGTGACGATAAGTGTAACACCACGTGATTACAGAGCCATAAAACTCGTTAGCGCCAACTAGTGGCCGATTTCTTTCAAAATTCTTACAGACCTCTAGGGGCTTGAGCCGAACATGCCCACTGAGTTTTGTTCCGATCGGCCTCCGTTAACCTTGTCTAATAGGTGCTCAAACTTCATTGGCCGATAGCGGCCATGTTTTTTGAGATACACCAATGTCCTCATAGACATACATGGCACCTTGGACCAAGACACTGCATACCAATTTTCAAGTCAATCGGACTAACGGTCAGGTGGTTATAGCCTGTTTTATGTTTTTTTCATATTATAGCGCCACCATGAGGCCAATCACCGCGATTTTTTTACTGTGACCTCAACTTGAGCTCATACATATGTGTACCGAGTTTGGTGAAAATATCTCATTTCGTTCACGAGTTATAGCCATTTTTGTATAATTAGCTCCGCCTCCTGCGAACGTTTTGATGCCCCTTAGCAACCGTGGATCGAAATTTTAACTTTTTTTCGATAATTATTGATATTCAGACTCCTGTGAATATTTCTGCACTGGTTTGGTTCCGATCGGGCGAAAAACCAGGGACTAGTTCGCAAAAGTAGGTTTTGGACAAAATCCAAAATGGCGGAAAAATTTGCATACCGGAAATGAAATCCTTGGGGCCTTTTTTGTTCGGCTTGACCCAAGGATTCCAAAGATATAAGACACTTGAGTCTGTGACAAAGGGTTGATGAGATTTAAGCAAAAATATGCAATTTTTTTGTTTTTTGCACTGTAGCGCCACCTATTGGCCAATCTAGCTCATATTCTCTGAACCTCTCCTCGATTTTTGTACTACCTTCTGGCCAAGTTTCAAGTCTCTAGCACTTACGGTTTAGGCTGCACGATGCGTTTTACGGCGGAATAATAATAATAATAATTAAAGCTGCAAGCAGCATTTATCGGGGTTCAAGCAGTTAAGGCCTTTAAGCACAAAAGCATCAAAAGTGATTAAGTTTCATTTAGCAAGCATGTAACTACTGACATAATAGATGGAAAAGACCATTTACAGGAAATACCATAGGAAATATATGGTTTTAAAGCTTTTTAGCAGTTATAGCGCCACCTATGGTCCGATCTCCATAAAAATTGGCATGCTTGTTAATGATGTTATGTCACATATGCTCACCAATTTTTGTGAAGTTCTGAGTTTTCATTTAGGATTTATAGGCTTTTTAGTGTTTTTTTGCCACGCCCCTTTTCTAAATGACCCTATTACAGCCATCTACATGCAAAAGTTCAACTTTTTTTTGATAATTATTGATCTAGAGTGTCCAGAGAATTGTCCTAGACTGGTCTGGTTTCGATCGGGCGAAAAACCTAGGACTAGTTTGCAAAAGTAGGTTTTTAACATAATTACGAATATTTAATAAACGGTTTAATTGACAGCATTAGTTCTTGAGGCAAAGTTGTTCAGCATGAGCAGATCTATCAGATGATATGCATTTTGTGACGATAAGTGTAACACCACGTGATTACAGAGCCATAAAACTCGTTAGCGCCAACTAGTGGCCGATTTCTTTCAAAACTCTTAGAGACCTCTAGGGCCATGAGTCGAACATGCCCATCGAGTTTCGTTCCGATCGGCCTCCGTTAACCTTGTCTAATAGGTGCTCAAATTTCATTGGTCGATGGCGGCCATGTTTTTCGAGATACGCCAATGTCCTCATAGACATACATGGTACCTTGGACCAAGACACTGCATACCAATTTTCAAGTCAATCGGACTAACGGTCATGTGGTCATAGCCGTTTTCATGTTTTTTTCATGTTATAGCGCCACCTAGTGATCAATCGTCGCGATTTTTTTACTGTGACCCCAGATTGAACTCATACACATGTGCACCAAGTTTGGTGAAGATATCTAATTTCATTCTCGAGTTATAGCCATTTTAGTAAAATAGGCTCCTCCCACAACATTAATTTATCACCCCCTGGCGATCAGGAATCGAAATTTCGACTTTTTTTCGATAATTATTGATATTCAGACTCCAGAGAACATTTCTGCACTGTTTTGGATCCAATTGGACAAAAAACCTAGGACTAGTTCGCAAAAGTAGGTTTTTAACTAAATTCAAAATGGCGGACAATTTGCATACAGGAAATGAAATCGGAGATATACGTTTTGACCTTCACGTTTCCAGCTTTCCAGTGATATAAGACACTTGAGTCTACGTCATACGGTCTAGGAGTTATGAGCAGTTTCGCGCTTTTGGTTGCTATAGCGCCACCTATGGGTCAATTGGGGTCATATTCTCTGAACCTCTCCTCGATTTTTGTACTACCATCTGGCAAAGTTTCAAAGCTCCAGCTCTTACGGTTTGGGCTGCACGATGAGTTTTACGGCAGAAGAAAAATAATAATAATAATAATAATAATAATTAAAGCTGCAAGCAGCATTTATCGGGGTTCAAGCAGTTAAGGCCTTTAAGCACAAAAGCATCAAAAGTGATTAAGTTTTATTTAGCAAGCATGTAACTACTGACATAATAGATGGAAAAGACCATTTACAGGAAATACCATAGGAAATATATGGTTTTAAAGCTTTTTAGCAGTTATAGCGCCACCTATGGTCCGATCTCCATAAAAATTGGCATGCTTGTTAATGATGTTATGTCACATATGCTCACCAATTTTTGTGAAGTTCTGAGTTTTCATTTAGGATTTATAGGCTTTTTAGTGTTTTTTTGCCACGCCCCTTTTCTAAATGACCCTATTACAGCCATCTACATGCAAAAGTTCAACTTTTTTTTGATAATTATTGATCTAGAGTGTCCAGAGAATTGTCCTAGACTGGTCTGGTTTCGATCGGGCGAAAAACCTAGGACTAGTTTGCAAAAGTAGGTTTTTAACATAATTACGAATATTTAATAAACGGTTTAATTGACAGCATTAGTTCTTGAGGCAAAGTTGTTCAGCATGAGCAGATCTATCAGTTGATATGCATTTTGTGACGATAAGTTGAACACCACGTGATTACAGAGCCATAAAACTCGTTAGCGCCAACTAGTGGCCGATTTCTTTCAAAACTCTTACAGACCTCTAGGGCCATGAGTCGAACATGCCCATCGAGTTTCGTTCCGATCGGCCTCCGTTAACCTTGTCTAATAGGTGCTCAAATTTCATTGGTCGATGGCGGCCATGTTTTTCGAGATACGCCAATGTCCTCATAGACATACATGGCACCTTGGACCAAGACACTGCATACCAATTTTCAAGTCAATCGGACTAACGGTCACGTGGTCATAGCCGTTTTCATGTTTTTTTCATGTTATAGCGCCACCTAGTGATCAATCGTCGCGATTTTTTTACTGTGACCCCAGATTGAACTCATACACATGTGCACCAAGTTTGGTGAAGATATCTAATTTCATTCTCGAGTTATAGCCATTTTAGTAAAATAGGCTCCTCCCACAACATTAATTTATCACCCCCTGGCGATCAGGAATCGAAATTTCGACTTTTTTTCGATAATTATTGATATTCAGACTCCAGAGAACATTTCTGCACTGTTTTGGATCCAATTGGACAAAAAACCTAGGACTAGTTCGCAAAAGTAGGTTTTTAACTAAATTCAAAATGGCGGACAATTTGCATACAGGAAATGAAATCGGAGATATACGTTTTGACCTTCAGGTTTCCAGCTTTCCAGTGATATAAGACACTTGAGTCTACGTCATACGGTCTAGGAGTTATGAGCAGTTTCGCGCTTTTGGTTGCTATAGCGCCACCTATGGGCCAATTGGGGTCATATTCTCTGAACCTCTCCTCGATTTTTGTACTACCATCTGGCAAAGTTTCAAAGCTCCAGCTCTTACGGTTTGGGCTGCACGATGAGTTTTACGGCAGAAGAAAAATAATAATAATAATAATAATAATAATAATAATAATAATAATAAAAATCAGTACAATTACAATAGGGTTTCAGCACTTCGTGCTTGAACCCCTAATAAAAATCAGCACAATTACAATAGGGTTTCAGCATTTCATGCTTGAACCCCTAATAAAAATCAGCACAATTACAATAGGGTTTCAGCATTTCATGCTTGAACCCCTAATTAAAGCTGCAAGCAGCATTTATCGGGGTTCAAGCATTTAAGGCCTTTAAGCACATAAGCATTTAAGACATTAAGATTTATTTAGAAAGCTTTTAACCACTGAAATAATAGATTGAAAAGTCCATTTACAGCCAATACAGGCAATTTACCATAGGAAATATATGATTTTAAAGCTTTTTAACAGTTATAGCGCCACCTATCGTCCGATCTCCATAGAATTTTTCATGCTTGTTAATGATGTTATGTCACATATGCTGACCAATTTTTGTGAAGTTCTGAGTTTTTATTTAGGATTTATAGGCTTTTTAATGTATTTTGACACGCCCATTTTATAAATTACCCTATTACAGCCATCCAAATGCAAAAGTTCAACTTTTTTTTGATAATTATTGATCTAGAGAGTCCAGAGAATTGTCCTAGACTGGTCTGGTTCCGATCGGGCAAAAAACCTAGGACTAGTTCGCAAAAGTAGGTTTTTAACATATTCATGAATATTTAATGATCTGTTTGATTGACAGCAATGGTTCTAGAGGCAAAGTTGTTCAGCATGAGCAGATCTATCATATGATATGCATTTTGTGACGATAAGTGTAACACCACGTGATTACAGAGCCATAAAACTCGTTAGCGCCAACTAGTGGCCGATTTCTTTCAAAATTCTTACAGACCTCTAGGGGCTTGAGCCGAACATGCCCACTGAGTTTTGTTCCGATCGGCCTCCGTTAACCTTGTCTAATAGGTGCTCAAACTTCATTGGCCGATAGCGGCCATGTTTTTTGAGATACACCAATGTCCTCATAGACATACATGGCACCTTGGACCAAGACACTGCATACCAATTTTCAAGTCAATCGGACTAACGGTCAGGTGGTTATAGCCTGTTTTATGTTTTTTTCATATTATAGCGCCACCATGAGGCCAATCACCGCGATTTTTTTACTGTGACCTCAACTTGAGCTCATACATATGTGTACCGAGTTTGGTGAAAATATCTCATTTCGTTCACGAGTTATAGCCATTTTTGTATAATTAGCTCCGCCTCCTGCGAACGTTTTGATGCCCCTTAGCAACCGTGGATCGAAATTTTAACTTTTTTTCGATAATTATTGATATTCAGACTCCTGTGAATATTTCTGCACTGGTTTGGTTCCGATCGGGCGAAAAACCAGGGACTAGTTCGCAAAAGTAGGTTTTGGACAAAATCCAAAATGGCGGAAAAATTTGCATACCGGAAATGAAATCCTTGAGGCCTTTTTTGTTCGGCTTGACCCAAGGATTCCAAAGATATAAGACACTTGAGTCTGTGACAAAGGGTTGATGAGATTTAAGCAAAAATATGCAATTTTTTTGTTTTTTGCACTGTAGCGCCACCTATTGGCCAATCTAGCTCATATTCTCTGAACCTCTCCTCGATTTTTGTACTACCTTCTGGCCAAGTTTCAAGTCTCTAGCACTTACGGTTTAGGCTGCACGATGCGTTTTACGGCGGAATAATAATAATAATAATAAAAATCAGCACAATTACAATAGGGTTTCAGCATTTCATGCTTGAACCCCTAATAATAATAATAATAATAATAATAAAAATCAGTACAATTACAATAGGGTTTCAGCACTTCGTGCTTGAACCCCTAATAAAAATCAGTACAATTACAATAGGGTTTCAGCACTTCGTGCTTGAACCCCTAATTAAAGCTGCAAGCAGCATTTATCGGGGTTCAAGCTATTAAGGCCTTTAAGGGTTTTTAAGCACAAAAGCATCAAAAGTTATCAGGTTTTATTTAGCAAGCATGTAACCACTGACATAATAGATGGAAAAGACCATTTACAGCCAATACAGGCAATGTACCATAGGAAATATATGGTTTTAAAGCTTTTTAACAGTTATAGCGCCACCTATAGTCCGATCTCCATAAAATTTGGTATGCTTGTTAATGATGTTATGTCACATATGCTCACCAATTTTTGTGAGGTTCTGAGTTTTCATTTAGGATTTATAGGCTTTTTAGTGTATTTTGCTACGCCCATTTTATAAATGACCCTATTACAGCCATCCAAATGCAAAAGTTCAACTTTTTTTTGATAGTTTTTGATCTAGAGAGTCCAGAGAATTGTCCTAGACTGGTCTGGTTCCAATCGTGCAAAAAACCTAGGACTAGTTCGCAAAAGTAGGTTTTTAACATGTTTGCGAATATTTAATGAACGGTTTGATTGACAGCAATGGTCCTTGAGGCAAAGTTGTTCAGGATGAGGAGATCTATCAAATGATATGCATATTGTGTGGATATTTGTAACACCACGTGATTACAGAGCTGTAAAACTCGTTAGCGCCAACTAGTGGCCGATTTCTTTCAAAATTGTTACAGACCTCTATGGCCTTGAGTCGAACATGCCCATCGAGTTTCGTTCCGATCGGCCTCCGTTAACCTTGTCTAATAGGTGCTCAAACTTCATTGGCCGATGGCGGCCATGTTTTTCGAGATACGCCAATGTCCTCATACACATACATGGCACCTTGGACCAAGACACTGCATGCCAATTTTCAAGTCAATCGGACTAATGGTCAGGTGGTTATAGCCTGTTTTATGTTTTTTTCATGTTATAGCGCCACCATGTGGCCAATTGCCGCGGTTTTTTTACTGTGACCTCAGATTGACCTCTTACACATGTGTACCAAGTTTGGTGAAGATACCTCATTTATTTCTGGAGTTATAGCCATTTTAGTAAAATAGGCCCCTCCCACAACGTACGTTTTGGCGCCCCTTACCGTCCGTGAGTCGAAATTTCAACTTTTTTTCAATAGTTTTTGATAATCAGACTCTAGAGAACATTTCTGCACTGGTTTGGTTCCGATCGGGCGAAAAACCTAGGACTAGTTCGCAAAAGTATGTTTTTGACAAAATTCAAAATGGCGGAAAATCTATCATGGCGGAAATGAAATCGGAGATATACGTTTTGTTCGTCAGGCATCCAGCTTTCCAATGATATAACACACTTGAGTCTACGTCATACGGTCTAGTAGTTATGAGCAGTTTCGCGCTTTTGGTTGCTATAGCGCCACCTATGGGCCAATCGGGGTCATACTTTGATAGGTTCTCCCCAAATTGAGGACTACCATTTGGCCAAGTTTCAAGGTTCCAGCTCTTACGGTTTGGTCTGCACGATGCGTTTTAGGGGAAAATAATAATAATAATAATAATAATAATAAAAATCAGTACAATTACAATAGGGTTTCAGCACTTCGTGCTTGAACCCCTAATAATAATGGTAACATAAAACAAAACATTGTCAACCAAACATTAACATATAAACCTCTGTTGATTCTCAATAAGAACTGCAGTAGATGTATGAGAGAAATGGTTAGTAAAGTGAAGTGTAATGCTGTTTGTGGAGTTGTTTAATCAGCAATTATATCATTACAGATTTCACTAAATGATTTAACCTGCTACTCAGATAATACAACTAAAATAAACTATGAACAACTCTATGATGAGAATAAAGCTAATGAACTAATTATAAAACAAATGACACTGAAAAATCTAAGCTATCCAAGATACTGTGGAAATGCATAAATATATAATGCACACAAAAATATACATACACGTCAAATGTTGAGCTCACAGTGCTATAATGCTGTTTGAGGTGCTATTCCTTTCATGGTAGAAGTCAATCTCCCAAGTAATAATTTCAAGTCTGTTTTTCTTTTGTGTAACTGTTCAATCATCAATCCTGCTAATTTCATTCATTTTTACCTTCTGTGAATATGTGTTGTCTTGAGAATGGTGTAGTAGAAGACTTCTACCCTATAGCTAATCCAATACAGTACTTTGATGGAGACTGACAATGGGGCATCAATTGATGTGAAAAAAGCATTGTAGCTATTTTTGTAAATGTTTTCAAGAAAGTAATATCAGTGTCAGTGTTGAGAATTCCTATGGATCACATGACGTAGCCAGTCATGGGAGGAGCTAAGTCTCCTCAGGTGCACTTAATGATTGATAAATCACTCTTGTTTGGTGTGTTGGTGTGTGCCATATGCAATGGAAGCAGACTGTTCTTTCTTTCTCTCCTAATGAGAGCCTTTGTGGAGTTGATATGTTCCTCACAATGTAAGTTTGTGCTCTTTTGATTTGTTTCATAATGTTAATTCTTGAGATTCTGTTTGGGTCTAATTCTGAAATGTTCTATGTGATTGTTTGTTATGTTTGAGTGTTCTTATTATTTTGATGTTGAATTGTTTAGGATTGGATTATGTGATTAATGATTTATTAGTTGAAGTTCTATGGTGTTTATTATATTTAAGATTCTGTTTGTTGTTTATTTGTTTATAGAAACCACCATACAACTCTATATCTGATTCCCATTCTACTATATGGCCTGATTCACGATCTGTTACAATAAATGTGTATGGACTGAGTACTGGACCCCTGTGTTTTAATGGACACACCATCCTGCTAGCACATTTCCTGAACCAAACATTCCCAATATTTTACAGACAGCGCTAATACTGTGACACCAAAAACCCTCAAAGGATTTTTTATTTATTTTACCTTCGATTTAACATTCTAGAATGTGATTTCAACACTCTCTGAAACTCAACTTTCACCTTTTAAATTTTGGGATTCAACCTTTGACCTTTATTAAATCTAACTAGCTGTGCTAGTTCAGTTCTGAACATCGTGTCTGATCAGCTGTCATTAGTGAAAAGATTGCATGGTAAGAGAAGCATGAACGCTCACTCTCAGTGAAAATATGATTGGAAATCTTTAAGTCTTTAAATGTGTCCTTTAACACAGGGCCTGAAAAAAACAAACAAAAAAAAAAAGTTAATGCAGGCTTAAAAAAAATCTGAAAACCTGATCATATTTATGTGTATTGCTGAGAGTCCGGAGAGTAGAAAGGAAAGCTGAGTACACATAGGCAGTCACTTAAGGTGTCCCTATTATAGATGTTGTCAAAACAAAATGTAGGTCTATACATGCATTTCAAGTAAAATGATAAATAAACACGTCTTTCATATGGAGATAAATAACAGTAGGCTTTGGGTATCTTCATATAAAAGCAACAGAACTTAAATTACATCCAGTTTATCATACTAGAAGACTTACAACTGTCAGACAGGTTGCTCACGTCACATCTACGTCATCAAGCTCCGTTTGAGTCTGCACTACTCTCAGCCATCAGGAAGTGAGTGCTTCTAATTTGCTCTTATGGCAAGCCATTTTAACATTTAACAGCTAGACTGGATATGTGTTGCAGATATCTGTAATTCAGTTTTGCCTAGTCAAAAAGAACATTTCAGATATCCGCAACTACATTCTTCCTATCCATAATTGTAATTTCAGATATCCACAAAAACATTCTTCCTAGGACAAATGACGTCACTTTTGCCATTCATTTGTATGGGGTTTATAATTACAGATATCTAAAATTCAGTTGCAGATATCCACTATGTGAATTACGGATATCTGCAATTGAATTGTTGATATCTGTTATTCTAGTTTGAGATATCTTCAATTTGATTCTGACTAGTCATAACTCCAGTTCAAGATATCTTTAATTCACCTCAATTCAAGATATCTACATGTTCCTTTTCAGATATCTTAAATTGAGTTTTGACTAGGCGAAATTACGTTGTAGATATCTGTAACTGGAGTTATGTCTAGTCAAAATGGCGTTGTAGATATCTCAAACTGGAGTTAGGGATAGTCATAATTTAATTGGAGATATCTATTATCAAGTTATAGATATCTTGAAATTAATTTTGATTAGAGATATCTGAAATTTGAGATATCTGTAACTTTCATTCTGCCTAGTCAAAATGTAATTACAGATATCTTAAATTAGAGTTTTGAGTAGGTGAAATGACGTTGCAGATATCTCTATGCAAATTAGGCCCGCATCACCAGAGCATGTTGTTCAAATCATCAAATCACATAGCACCTGTTAACTTGTAATTAGCACTGATTAGCACCATGTCGGAGCAACCAGAGTTTTTAATCGTCTTTTTAATGCTGTTAGATACTGTTTCAAATAAAAAAAATAAAATAAAAAAAAGAACTAATCTGAACTAAGAACTTTTTTTCTCATCTAAGGAAGTTAATGTTATTGTACTTCCATGGCAAGAATAGCATGCATGTCAGCATCTTTATTAAAGTGAATTAGTGTGAATCTCTTTCATGCATAAATCTTACGGCAACAATAACCTACGTAATTTTAAGCATGATCATAAACATAGCATTGCAACATTTTTTTTTTGTATATAAAATATTGTATATCTTTTTTTTTTATTTGTATATAAAAACATTTTCTGGTGTTTTTTTCGATTACAGCCAACGCCATGACTGCTTCTTTCTTCTTCCATTCATAGAAATAAGGAAATGAACCCACTTTTTCTTTGATTATGGCAGGGAGGGGAAATCGATATCTAAAATAGAGAAACGTCATGCACAATAATTTGCACTAGTCATAATGACGTTTGAGATATCTTTAAAGGGATAGTTCACCCAAAAATGAAAATTCTGTCAGTAATTACTCACCCTCATGTTGTTCCAACCCCGTAAGACCTTCGTTCATCTTCGGAACACAAATTAAGATATTTTTGATTAAATCTTAGAGTTGTCTAACTCCTCCATAGGCTTCTAAGTGATTGAAACTTGCTGGCCCAAAAAAGTTATTAAAGAGATCGTTAATATAGTCCAAGTGACTCCAGTGGCTCAATCTTAAGTTTATAAAGCGACGAGAATACTTTTTGTGCGCAAAAACAAACAAAAATAACAACTTTATTCCACTTTTCATTTCCTTCTCTCTGGGCCTCGGATCTTTTCGCGTAGTGTTTAAGCGTAGCGCGTCTGTCCAGAGAGAAGGAAATGAAAAGTGGAATAAAGTCGTTATTTTTGTTTGTTTTTGCGCACAAAAAGTATTCTCGTCGCTTTATAAACTTAAGATTGAGCCACTGGAGTCACTTGGACTATATTAACGATGTCTTTAATACATTTTCTGGGCCAGCAAGTTTCAATCACTTAGAAGCCTACGGAGGAGTTAGACAACTCTAAGATTTCATCAAAAATATCTTAATTTGTGTTCCGAAGATGAACGAAGGTCTTACGGGGTTGGAACAACATGAGGGTGAGTAATTACTGACAGAATTTTCACTTTTGGGTGAACTAACCCTTTAACTTTAATTCTGCCTAGTCAAAACTGAATTATCTGCAATTGTCATTTAAGATGTGTGACGAGTTGAATGTCGTTTTTCAATGAGGTCATTGCAGATATCTGTAATTCAGTTTTGCCTAGTCTGTCGTTTCGACTAGTCACAATTACGTTACAGATATCTTGAATGACAATTCCAACTATCCAAAATGTAATTACGACTAGTCAGAAAGACATTGTTGATATCTACAATGTTAAAGCTGCCGTCGGCAACATTTTTTTGATCATATTCAGTGTAATCGACACTATAATCCGACAGAACAACATAAATAAGGTGGTTTTAGAAAAAAACCCGAGCTTCTAACTCCACCTGGAGCGTGTTATTTGTTTTGCAAAAATCCAGTGCTCCCGCTTCATCAGGTCCAATCAGGGCAGGGGGGTGTGAGATCTGACTGTCAATCACAGGTCGTGCACACGCCACAGATCCCCCTCACTCGCGCACGTTAATATCACATGCACACGCCACGCCTGGAGATTGCATGAAGCGTGATGGCGGAGAGAAAATCTACTAACAAGCTTCCAATTCCTCGGTTATTGCTATCTATGGATAGATTAGCCAGTGCGGCCTACCTCCGAGTCCATGGTGTTGATAGATGCTGAAGAGACGGACGCGTTCACAGAAAATCAGGTACACACGCACAGTGACGCACTGACGAGCACGACCTCGATGGGAGGGTGCTCGCTGGTAGTGGGGAGGGGCATGAGAGTTGTAAACATTCAAAATTTTGGCTAATCGACCCAATCTGCCAGACTTGCCGACGGCAGCTTTAATTCCGGATAGTCAAAATTAGCTTTTAAATGTTAAAATGGCTTGCCATATGCTCTTCACTTTTCTCCGTTGAAGTCTATGGGGTCGCTGTGTCCATTTCTTTTACGGTCTATGGTTTTACCCAATGGTTTTACCCCACGACGACTTCGTCCCAACATAAGCCACACCCCGCCCACAGCTATGACACGTCACCGTCTATAGTCCCCATTATTGCGGAAGTGCGATTTAATCCGCATCAATTTTTCGGACGGAAAGTGGTGAAAATGAAGCTCCTCGAAAATACAAATGAAGCTTCTCGAAAAGTGGTGAAAATGAAGCTTCTCTTTGTTTTGCTCTCATTTCTCTACGAAGGTAACGTTAACAGTCTGTCAGTCTCTCTTACGAAGTCTCCCTTTCTGGTCTTACGTATACAAACAGAACGTGACGCAGTTTATTTTTTTTAGTCCAACTTTGCTTTATAATCGATGTTTATCAACATTGTTTATCACGCTTGTTGTGTTCGTGTATGATAAAACAATCATTAGTGTATGATTAGACACAATCAAATTGTTTTGATCGACATGACGAACGTGACGCAGTTTAATTTTGTACCAGTATAGTCACCCAAAGTAACCTGTTTCTCTGAATTATTGCTGTTTTAAAGGAATTGAAATGAAATGTTTATTTATTAAACATATAGTTTGTTATTATAAGTTTTTTTGTTTGTTTGAAAATCATATAGGCTGGGTAAAATATACCATATAGGCTCAATAAATATATTGAGGTGGTGATGGGGGGCCTTTACCCAACATTCTGGGGTAGCCTAAAATGACTACTTTAACTAAAGTAATATAATATAAATACATTTATACTAGTTCAAAACAATCACTTCAGCCAAGTTTGTACTATTTTACATAAGGAAAGTGCTGCAATTAGTTTAAGATGTGTCTATTGGTTCAGAGGAGAATAAAAATAAATGCACCTTTAACTTCCTGAGTAAGATGAAGTTTGCAACATATTCACATATTCTAACTTCCCGGATCAACAACTCATGAACTAAACATTGTTAAAACACAAATGACATCTATTTCCAATCATAGTAGCAACAAGTACAGACTAAAGTTTCCTCAAAACGAGCTTTATAATATAAATTGATTCCTATGGGCAGGTGGCTGAGAGATATAGGGTGACCACCTGCCTATTGCATCAGTTGCAGGGCAGTAGATGTGATTTTGCGGGACACGAGTGAAACAAATAAATATACTTCATGCTATGTAAATGGGTGAATGACGGATAAGGATTTAAAATGTGAAAAAAAAAATTTTAAATTTGAGGACTTTCTATACTTATTAGAGTGTTGTGTATAATGCAATGATATGTACACATTTCAAGAATGTAATTAACCATTTTTTTGGTGAATCAGATCTTTTTTTTAAAGTAAATAAGACTTGTTTTATCATTAACTCAACAAAAAACAGAATTGTGTAATCTAACACACAAATATGGGTTAAATTAATTAGGACATTCTGCAATATTTTTCAGGATTACCATAAAAACCATCCTCAGTATCATTTTTCTTTCCAACACTCTAACTTGAAACAAAGTAAGAGACATTGACAAGTTTTTAATGATTTAAAAATCTGTAAAATTTACAGTAAATCTGTAAAATTATAATGCTTAATAAACAATGGTCATGGTTATAGTCCCAACACAGCTAAAACATAAAGGGCCCTATTTTAACGTTCTGAAATGCAAGTAACTTTGTGGGCTGGTCTTGGGTGCTGTTGCTATTATACCGTCTGGATAAATGACTCTTGCGCCTGACGCAAATCTAAAATGGGTTGGTCTGAAGTAGCTACCTTACTCATAGGTGTGGTTTGGGCGTAACGTGAAATAAACCAATCAGAGTGACATCTCACATTCCCTTTAAGAGCAGGCGCGCTTGTTCTATAGCGGATGGCGATTATAACGGCGGATTTGCCAGGCGCACACCAGGAGCCGTTCACAGCCGAGGAGACCGACGTTCTCGCCAGGGCCGTAAAACGCAGAGAAGTGACACTGGGGATTGAGAAATCCACCCAAATTAGCTTCGGTTAAACAGGTGTATAATAATTTGGGTAAACGTGTAAGCTGGATCTATGCCTATTTTTTTCACATCTTCATGGACACCACAATGATGTCCCTCGTGTGGTAATATTTTCCTTGTAATTATGTATGGTTTGCAAAAATGTGAATTGCTGCATCTGTGTAGAGTAGAGTAGAGAAGCAAAGTGTATGCGCGATGTGCGCACGCTACATTATGGCCAAGCATGCACCCTTAAAATAGCATCTGACTTTAGACTAGGTTTCTCCTGGTCAGTGGCGGAATTGTTTTCTGAACCTGCAAAATGGCACCAGGGAATGTTTGCGCCGAAACACGCCTCTTTTCGCTGAACCGCCCCCGGGAGCGCAAGTTCATTCCCTAGTTTACTGACTAGAGGGAAAAGTCCAAGATAGCTTCTTCATCTGTGTTTATCCTGGCTCTGAACCGTCTCTGCCTCTCTTTATTAGACACAGGCATCTGGAAGGACAGAATTGACCTTAAAACACCATAAGCTATACTAAAGCTTTAATAAAATGTTGATATATTAATAAATATGATTAGATTATTCATGATTTGACCATTAACATTACAAAATTCAATTCAATGATAAGGACCCATGTGACTCATGAAATCATATGAAATCAAGATGAATGGCAGCAAAAATATGGCAACAAACATACAATTATTGAAATAATGGTAATGTTAATAATATAACTATAATAAGATTACAAATGTTAATTAAAAATATATATTGTTATGCATATGTCATTCTGGATAACGGATGACATGTCGTGGCTAACAGAGGTTTTTTGTTATCCAGGAATGACAAAACAAATATTTATTCTTTATAATCATGCACTAACTTAATCATCACTTAAGGTAATCTTTAAGATCAAATAGATCGTTTTTTAATATAAAAACATTATAAATGTTTTATTAGTGTTATCCAAAAGGACACATGATATTGCTACAAAGTGCGCCAGTGCAATTCGTGACCTTTGCACATATTCTGGTGCTCCTTCTGGGTCTTCTTTTTGATACAAGATTATGTCACATGACATGCCAAAATGCATTATGGTATAAAATGGTTATTGACGTCTGTCAAAGCTTAAGTAACACTTTTCGGGTTTTGCATTTTATAGACCGTCCCTTCAGACTGGTCTCTCAGCCACCTGCTCAGAGATAAATGTATTTTGTCGAGTGCGGAGGAAGCTCGTTTTAAGGGAAATTATGCCTAGTACGTTGTCTATACGCTAGGCTACTACTACGATAGGAAAGAGGTGTCATTGGTGTTTTAACAACGTTTAGCTCACGATTGGTTGATCCGGGAAGTTAGAATCTGTGAATAGTTGAATAGCTAACTTTACCGAACTTTACTCCAGTGTGTAGTCCAGTTGTACCATAGGGATGCACCAAAATTTCAGCGCCAATGGTCAAGATCCCTGGATTTTGCTAGCCTTTCCTTGTTCCTTATTTTTTATTAAACCTTTAATGTACAACTTCCCAATGTTGTTTTTTTGTGAATTAAGGATACACCCAAGTTTGATTAGCGCACAATTTAGCACACAATCTTTAGTTATATTCAACTTGCTCCTGCAGACTTGAGAAGCCATTATTTTCTCCTGGGGAAACCACATTCACACTCCTTTCTCTGAGCAACTGATCATCCACTGCAAACCATAGTGGAGACTACAAGAACATGGAGGAAATGACAGACAAAATGCTTGACATGTTTATTATTAATTTAAACATCTATTGCAGGGTCATTCTACAGAAACGACCACTTTTGGTTTAAAATTGATTTATTTTTCTAACATTTAAACTTAGACCACATTATTAGATTACCCTTTGACGTTATGAATACACATAAATTACAGCTTAATGATTTTATATATATTTTTGTGCATTTATTTAAAGGCCGCATGTACCTTTTTTGTCACTGGTGTTACCTTACTTCTTTGGCAATATTAAAGTTTTTTTTTATTAAATATTATTTTTAATTTTTTTCAGCACATGTAGACAGTTATTGAAAAATAATAATAATGCAACAAATAAGGAGATTGTTTTATTTATTTTAATCATGTTTCCTAAAAGTGTGCTTGAATGAGGTTAGTTCATCTGCACTACCATCTATTTGCTATAACAATACAAATATTTGAAAACCAGTTAAAATCAAGTAATGATGCAATCCTTTAAATCTTAACTTTTGAGTGTAGCAGAATTAAATGGATGTAAAATTAGCATCATGTCACATGTGACATTGTATTTAATGTGACAGAAAAAAAGACAGTAACACACGACCAATGACACAATGAATCACCAATGACATGCAAAAGACCAAATATAATTATTCTTCAACTATAATTAAGTAGATGAGACTAAATTGTTACATTTGGCATACAATCTAAACGAATAGCTTTGAATAATCTATAAATGGGAGTCACTGGTGTTACACTTAATTTTCATGAAAAATTCATTTTACAAAATGGCTGCTGCAAGGTAACAAACCCCATGTTGTCAATCATGGTATACTAACTAAATTAAGTAGTTCAATCCATTTGTATTCTAGATTTTTACAATTCCCTAACAATAAATTAGGTCATACCAGTGAGTTCAACTAAAATCTTCATATGAAATCATGAGATAAATGAGAAGATTTCTGATAACTGAAAAGAGACAGTGGATCTACCATGGGATTTTCTTCATAGATATTCTGGAAATTGGAAGAAGGAAATCAAGTGATGTCATCAGTGTGATTTTTATTTCAAAACGGTAACACCAGTAACACAACTCAGGGGACCACTACTTTCATTATAAATTTTATAATATTTATTCTGCATTTTGTTTTTGTATGTCATTTAAATAATATATTTGATGGTTATGTATACATTATTGTATTTTAAATGGTGTAAAAACCTGTTATTGACCTCAAAATAAAGCATTTTCCCTCTACATGACAGTGGGGGCGAGCACTTCTGTGGTGCTTGGAATTATATAATTAATAAGCAATCAAATATTGCCAATTGATAGCTCAAGAAGGTGTAATAACATATTGTTTTATTTTAAATATAAAATTGTTTTGTAATTCTAAATTGTTTTTTAAGTGCAATATTTCTGTAAAGGCTAGAGACAGAAAAATGGACATTTCCATAGAATGACCCTGCACTAACATTATGTCAAAATACATATTACATAGCCTGAATGATTATTTGTGCCGGCTTACTTAAACAAATATTTTGTTTTATATTTGAATATATTATGCATTCATTAGTACACACGTGCATACGAATTGCAAACATTAAGATTAATTACATTTTACATCTCACTTGTTTGGAATGGATTTTCTAAGACAATCACCTATCACCTGCAGGTCGATCTCCTGTCCTTAGTGAAACCGTGAACATGACGTGATTGCCCTAAACTAACATACACGTTTAATAACAAAAAAAAAAAAAAAACTTTTAAACATCTGCAACACGGTCTTTAACTAAGGTAAGGCTACGTTAACCAGAAATATGTTAGCATGACTGACGACACTAATCTTCAAATAGCTGGCAGATAGATTTTAAAAACAACATTGCTGTAACTACATTCACATGTCGGTGTATTATAATAATCTTCGATGCATTTATTGATTACATATAACCAAAAAAAAAAAAAAAAAATCACACTTCTCTCTAAAACTATCTATTTGAATAGGCCACCAAAGGACTTCCTTGAACTATCTGAAGTCTATACGTGAATCACGTGACGATTGGTCTTCCGTTGACGCAAATCTCAATGGCTCTGGAAAATCTGCAATGGCAAAAAAAAAAAAAAAAAACTATATGCCTCCGTGTTTAGCGCTTAGGTTTGACTCTCGCGAAGTATTTTTTGTAACTTTGCCAGCGGCTCCGCTTCCTAAAATGCACAACTTCGAAGCGACTGTGGTCGAGCAGGTAAGTGTAGCATAGCATAGGCTACCTGTGTCCTGACAGTTCACAGTTCACCCTACGTCACTCCCTACCCGTCAGATTAGGGCATCAATATTTAATGTTTATTTTAAAAAAACATTTGCATTGTAGGTTCAATGTAGGGTAGGGGTAGGTATGGATGTCAATAAAGCCTCAAACCACATGAATATGATGATGGAATATGGAACGCCGTTGGGGACAATACTTATTATATGCAACGCGTGAAATTTGGACGCATTAACACGCACAGTTTGTACGCGTAAATACGAAGTATATGTTCGGGTGTCGCGTCAGACCGCACAACAGCCAATAGCGTTGCTCTATTTAGGATTTAATTTGCATTTGTGATGCGATGGCACGTTGCTGTATACATATATAAACATCAGACGACATTTCTTTCCGTGAGGGATGATGTGCTGTTAGGTAAGCAAATACCTATGCAAACGTCACACGTAACATTTGTTCGTGAATGAGATCGTAATTTTACGTTGGCATGTACATAGGCAAGCGTAAAACTTTAGAGTCAATGATGCATTTATACGTTGGTTGTGATGTCAGTGCTGTGTCATGCTGTGTCATCTCATCCCGTTTGTACTCATGCAGGTTTTTTGTCTCCGGTAACGTGGAAAAGTGGATTGCTGATGGAGTTTTCGGTTCCTTGCCACTGTTGTCTTTGGCTTGCTCAGTTGGGGATATTTTGGGAATATTTAATTTAATTTTATCAATCAATAAATTTACACTAGAAACAAACCTTGTTGTGTTATTTTGGTTTATGCTGTGAAGCTGCTTTGATGCAATCTGTATTGTGAAAAGCGCTATATAAAAATACTTGACTTGACTTGATGGCTCTTAGAATTTTTTTTATTAAACTGTCAAAGAACTTTTACAGACTGCGTTCAGTTGGCATCCTCTTATAACAGGCTATATGTATAACATATGTTAACATATACAACATACAACACTGGATACGGCCATAGCCAGGGTTTAATAATTAGTGAGGTCCACGGTGGGGTGTCAATAATTATACATAATAGTGCCAATAAATGCCATAAATCATTCAACTTTAATAAATACAATGAATAATAAAGTTAGCAAAGGCTAAACACTAAATACTGTGGCTATTGTTTTTTCAAAATGACTGGAGTAATCTCCGAGTGGGCCAGCATCAATCTGGTATGAGAGACTCTGGAATGCTCCTTGAAGTCGGGATGTCAGTTTGACTGGAAATAATTAATACACATATACTGTATGTATACTGTATATGTCAGATAAAAAATCTAATAACAACAATATATTGTAACAATCACAAATTTAACAATTATATTATAACAAAAAGGCAAATACAAAAGCAGAAAACAAAGCACCAGTAGCCTATGACAATTTACAAATCTTTATTCAACATTTAAACACAGACACAATCATACGACACATAAACATTACAGAATCACTACAGCAGGCGGACCACGTAAACTGTGGGGCAGCCAGTCCAAGTCCAAGTGTAAATAGCAACAGTTGTGGATTCAGTAGACATTTAGATGCTATTTACTTATAAATAGTAACAGATAACGTTACTATTTGCTCATCAGTATTGTTGTGCATTAAACATCCTACAATATAACTGACAGTAGATCATTAGATTTATAAAACAATATTAAAATCATGGCAACTTATTGAGATATTAAAGACCTAGAGCTACCCCGAACCTTACCCTAAATGTAACTTTTATGAATTAAAATGAATTTTAATTCAAATCATTTTTATTGAAAACAAATGCGTTTAATAACTGTAAAGTTATATAAAAAAAAAACGCTGTCAGTGGGAATAGAACCCCGGTCTCCCTTTACACGTTACGCCACAGAAACCGCTGACTAAAGAGGTGACTTTTTCCACATATAGGGTAGACTGGCCTAGTGTAATTAGTTCTGCCAACAAGTAGGCTATTTGCAGTGGTCCAAATAGACACCTCGAATGTACTAACCAGAAGGGAAATATGGTCGTTTACTTTACCTACAGGACAAATTCCTTTAACGTTACAAAAGAATATAATGTTAATTCATGCAGTCATTGAATGTATTTAATCATTGACTCTAAATTATCACCAGTTTAACTAAAACAGAAAAAATTGTATGTGGGTGGGAGACATGACATGCAATTGTCATAACCTATTAAAAATGGGTATTTGTTAAAAATATATATCTTCATGTTGTTCCTCTGACAAGATATTATTACAGCATACCATAGCTGTAGTAGGTGTATAAAGACCTCTACTTCAAATTTTTATCTAAACATCAAAATTGTCATGTGGTGTGACTGTCCGAGATATGTGTGACCTTACTAATATGACAATATATATCAGCAAAGTATAAATAATTGATATTTACAGTTTAAGTAACAGAATTAGGCCATTTCAACAGACACAGAAAGTGTTGATGTCTGTGTATGATTTTAAAGCAAGTTCTGGACAAATACATTTTGTCCGTAAAATAGGCGTCAAATGGTGTGACACTGCAATCTATATTTTTAACGGGCAATAATTTGGACATCATTATGATGAAGAGGTCCACACTCAACCAGGAAGTTGCAGTGCCATCTCTGGAGTGGTTTGCAAGGTCAAGAGTTGAGTTCTGGCATTTTCATTTTTAATTAAAAAGCTCTGTATCTGATATGCAATGTTTTGTGTCTTATGGTGTGACATTATTTACATAAAAATTAAACACTTTTATACAAATTTAACTTATTAATTCTTAAAAATCATTCCTGCCATGTGGCAATTTACATGCTAAGTATAAGCTAGCTGTTTTTAGTTAACCAAGAGATTAGCTTAACTGAACAAAATGTCAGATGGTGTGACACTGTATCATACGGTGTGAGTGTTTTTCTATAGGCACACCATATGATATATTTGTCACACAATATTACATACACCTTTTTTAATGATAAATAAATAACTATTCAAAATATATTCAATAATAATAGTGAATGTTTAATAGTGAACATTAAATTACCTATACAATTAATGTATTTCTTTTCAATTTTATACTTAATTTAATGTTCTTGAAGTGAGATGGTGTTTGATTTACTCATTTTTATGAGTTTATTATAATTTTAAAAGTTTTAAAACAATGTTAGTATGTTTTTTTTTATTAATGTTAACTGAATTGAATTAATTGAATGATTAATGCAAATAAAAAACAGGTTTTTTACATTGACAAATCGTGGAGTGTTGCAGTTCATCATATAGCGTGACACTATATAATTTGGTGTGACATTCAGAATTGTGCCAGTAAAAATACTTTCTTAATCATAAATCATAAAAAAGACAACGGAACACAAGAGAAATAGTATCAGCAAGAGTCACAATCATTTTCATAGATTTATAACCGGGTTTAACATAATTAATCTAAAATATCTGGAAAGGCTGAGGAGAGATGACTTACTTTGCATGATGATTTAGAAAAACAATACAAAATCTAATTAATATGCACAAAAGAAATGTTAAATCTTAAGATAGTAATGAAAAAAATGTATGTTGAAGTTAGTTACTTAGGGAGAGTATAGGCCTATCCCATTTTCATTTTATATAGAATAACGTTTATGTCACACCATATGACAATTTTAGGCACGAATGCAACTAATTGGTGAATAAATCCCATTTCAAATACAAAATCTAAAAGACCACATATATTGTGGGAAATGCAAGAGTCAGTACAACACAACTCAATATTTTTTATGCCTAATATTTGAAGTAAAAAATAAAAAAAAAATTCAGGCGTCTCCCACCCATGTCGCACATCAAATAAGACTCAGAAATCTTACACGTTCAAAAATGTCATGTTTACACGACGAAAACGTTCGTCTAGAAACACGTAACAAAAAATACACGGCCATAAATGTTGCGTTAAGGCGATACAAACGATCGTGTCTTTAAATAACATGACAAAAAACTTCGCGTTTAGACGTACAAAACGTTCGCGTTTACACGGACCAAAAAGACGCGTACAAACTGTGCGTGTTAATGCGTCCAAATTTCACGCGTTGCATATAATAGGTATTGTCCCCAACGGCGTTCCATAATGGAAGCGCAAGCTGATAAGTAGCCTGCTAGCATTGTCGGATCTGGAGGTAACGTTAGCTAGGCAGGACCAATCGAAACACTTTGCCTGCTCCGTGAGTGCGCTTTCTGCTTATTGGCTCACGGCACAAACGAACACTCCACTCATGTAGGTTATGCTCACCGGAGTCTGATAAAATAACGTGCCTGACATGAAACTAATTAAAAGTAAGAAATAGAAAAAAAGTTATTTTCGATTTCGTTTTTCGGTCCAAGTGCATCCCTAGTTGTACCCAAATATACAAAATTGGTATTCATGATAACATGAAAATACTTGGTTATATGAATGCAATAGCATTATGCATAGAGAAAGCGGGTAAAATATGAATCTGGGTGTGTTGTACGATGTTAATCAACTTTTATAGATTATCCTTAAAGCTCATGTTTGATTGAAGAGTGAATGCTTAAATGCTTGAATGCTGTATTTTTGCGTGTGTCATGAATTATATTCTGAATCCAGGCATTTTTTATTCCTAAGGCTGAATCTTTATGATCGTAAGTGAAACGATTAACTTTTTCTTTTCTGTTTTCAGGTGCATCTTTTGCTGATTCAGTGGAAGTGTCTGTGAAGGAGGGAGATACAGTCACTCTACACACTAATGCTAAAAAAAACCAAGAAGACAGAATTAAATGGTATTATAATGACACTCTCATTGCTCAGATCAATACAGATCAGAGTAAAACCTGTACAGATGTTAAGTGTAATGAAGGCACTGAGAGATTCAGAGACAGACTGAAGCTGGATCATCAGACTGGATCTCTGACCATCACAAACACCAGAAACACAGACTCTGGAGAATATAATCTACTGATCACCTGCAACAACAGCGACAGTGAAAAGATCTACAGTGTTTCTGTCGAAGGTGAGGCAATTAATGAATGTTTAAATAAAGGTTTTATGTGTTTAATCACATAATATCACACCAGAACAGTATAAATTAAATCTAAACTCTATCCACTGGCAAGCTGATAGTTTTAGCAGATCAATATCCTTGTGGGCATCACTGTTCCCATCTCCCTCTTCTACCACACATTCTCTTATCATCTGTTTAAATGGGTCTAATATTTTATACTCATTGGGTTCCCAGTTAACCAGGAATCCAAAAAAAAAAAAAAAAAAAAGGTCATATATGAATAGTTTACAAACTTGGAGCAGCTGAATACTTCAATTCAATTAATTATTCAAAATAATTTGAATTTGCCTTTAGACCTGCAAAAAGTGAATAACAGTAATCAACCTAGATGTAATAAAGGCATGAATAAGCATTTCTGCATCATACATAGAGAGAAATGATCTAATATGGTCAATATACCCAAGATGGGAAAAATCTACTTGAGTAATATCAACTGTGCATCAAAAATTTGACTCAAATTCCACACCTGCATATCTGGGGAGATTGGCCAATCTTCTACAGTGAGTTTAGATTCATTACCTGCAGTAACAGCAGTTGAAGAGCTAATTAACACAAAAAGGGATACATTGATAGTATATAATTTGTGCAAGGATTACACATTAATCATACGGTAATAAAGTGGTGTTTACTGTTATTTCACAGAAACAAAGCACACACATACTTATTCAGTCTCGTTTGTAACTGTTTATTTTTAATCAAATAGACAGCAGAATCAGAATCAAGGACTGTAACTAACCATTTATAAGCGGAGATAAAGATAGATATCAGGAAGTCCTGTATGAAGAGATGAGACGTATTGATGGATAAAATATGTAACCAAATAAATACACTATTGTGATGTATGATTTGTCTGATTTCATCAAGCGGTGTCTGTTATTTAGTATGTTTACTATGGTAATATGTAGTCTTTTGCATCACATATAAATAATATATTTCAGCCTTAAGCTGTGATCAGAATCCACATCAGATCACAAACTGAAGTTATCAAACACCCGCTGCTCAGTTTTGAGCTGAAATGATTTTAAAAGTCTTTAATGCTGAAATGATTCACGGCACTGACCCTCTCCAGACTCACATAAACTGTATTATGCACAATTAATTTCATGCACGATTTTTCTTGTTGTGGAGTTTCAAAGAATCAAGCTCAGGTTGGTTTGTGTTTCAGGTGTTTCTGCTGCTGAACGAGATGAAGTGAAGAGAAAGACAGTGAAGGAGGGAGAATCTGTTTCTTTAGATTCAGATGTCAAAAAAAACCCTCATGATGTGATGACGTGGTATTCTGATGATACTCTCCTCGCTGAAATCACTGGAGATCAGAGGAAGATCTGTACAGATGTTCAGTGTAAAGAGAGATTCAGAGACAGACTGAAGCTGGATCATCAGACTGGATCTCTGATCATCACAAACACCAGAAACACAGACTCTGGAGAATATACTCTACTGATCAGCAACATCAGCAGTCGTCGTCGCCGTCGCAGCGTCAGCAGTGTAAAGAGATTTGAAGTTACTGTCGTTGGTGAGTGTAATTTAATCATTCAGGCATTTGACAGAGAAAACACCATTACATAGAAATATAAAGAAAGATGGTATAGTTACATCTCTTTATTTTAGTCCCTTGTCACTGATGAAACGATACTTCTGACATCACTTTATGAAACAAGTGATCACCTTTAAACAGAATCAGATTTAGATTTACTCTCTCAGACCGTCTGATATCTCATTGTGTTTGTTATAGATCAATCTGACAGATTCATTCACACTAATGTCTGTTTGTCTTTATCTGATCCAGGTTCAGGTCTGTCTTCAGCTGCTGTTGCAGGAATAGTTGTTGGTGTTCTGCTGGTGTCTGCTGTAGCTGCAGCTGGTGTTTGTGTTGGTGTGATTTACTATCGCTACAGGAGCTCTAGTAATGGCAAGTATCACCTACAGTTACTATAGTGAGAGGAAAACATCATCTTTATTGTACAAAATTTGTGTTTTATTGTGTGTGTGATTGTTTTTCAAAGCAGGCATACGTTTTGAAGCAGTTGTGGAGGAAAAAACACCCGAAGCTTCTGTACAACCCAGTCCAATCGATCAGGTAAGATACTGAACTACTGTAGTTTGTGTTTGTAGTTACTATGAAATTACTGTGTTTGATGTCACCTTCACTGATATAATCATCCCGATAGGAAATAAACATTTCAAACAGAATCTCATTCACTGATTAATGACAGATGTGCTGATTTCTGGAGCTTGAAACGATGAGGGGCCGTATAGGCCATAATTGTTGAAAAGCCCGAACACTAGTGAAATGAAAACATTGATCAACCTTAGTCAAATTCATTCATCGCTTTACTGAAATTAGGAAAGATTTCAGTAGTTGATGAGAGCTAATGTCACTTGAAAAGGAAGTTGTGTCCGCTCTTCCGTTTAAAGCGAAACTCTCGCCGAAATGCAACCTAGGGTCTTTTTGTGAATCTACCCGAGTCAAACTTTCGTTTAAAGCATAATTAGGATGTAAACGCCACTTTTAAAGGAGAACTCCGGTCAATTTGAACATTGATTGTCGAGTTCACGCGCATAGGTTTAGTACCTATGATCACGCGCGTGAACTCGACAATCGATTACTAAGGACTTCGACCGAAAACAGGATGTAAATACAGGTATGTGCGCTGGCTGAATAAACATCATTTTTATTCATTTCTTTTACATCTACTGCAGTCAGACTCACCCGTGTTCACTCTGAGGGAATCACTCACATTAGCTGTGCACTTGTAATGACACATCAAGGATGTTAAGAGACTAAAAGCAGGTTTAAAACTTGCCCCATTGAAGTCAACAGGGTGCAAATTTTAAAAAGAGGATAACACGGTGTAGGCAACACCGATTTTTGTCGTTGTTCTTTGTATTGACAGCACTCCAAATTTACAAAAAAATTAGCTCAATGTTAAAATTGACCGGAGTTCTCCTTTAAGTTTGACCGTATTTTCGTTTTAGGAAAATTAAATTAGTTTAAATTGTCTTTTGAATGGGAGTGCTTGGGGCACGACAAAACACTAAAGAAGGCTCGACATAACATGAAACTTTGCTCAAAGTATCACCAGGGGCTCTACACATGAACTCCAGCATTGAGAACATTGTTTGTGTACACAGAGTTTACTAAAAAGAAAGGTTTTGAACAACTCACTGCAGCTGTTGTTGTTTCCGGCCGCTGGCATTTTGTCAGTCAAAAATATTCGATATGGCATCACAGGGAGGACGTGTTTGCACCGAAGTAGCCTGTCAAACACTGCTAATGTTCTACTATGAAAGATAAAAAGCAAAAGAAATGTAACAACTTTATGCTGTTCATATGTACAGGGAAAAACACAAAATTCTGCAGAGCAGTAATGAATTAAGTAATATGCTGCGCTGTTCATTCGTTGTCGCTAGCAAACATGTCCTCCCTGTGATGACGAGTATGTCAGCGTGGCACAAGCTCTGTAACACCGCACTGTTTCGTCCCACTTCAGGTGTGTTTGGCTTCCCGTACAACTCGTTACGACTAATCACCATTGCGTAAAAGAGTTTGTGACTTCCTTTTTCAAGTGACATTAGCTCTCATCAACTACTGAAATCTTTTCTCATTTCAGTGAAGCGATGAATGAATTTCACTTAGGTTGATCAATGTTTTCATTTCACTAGTGTTTGTGAGAGGCTTTCAATATTTGTGGCCTATACAGCTCCTCATAGTAAATTACGCTGTTTTTTTTTTCTCTATTTCACCTTCTGTGATTTGTTGTTTTCATACAGATGGAGACAGACAGAGGTCATGTGATATGAGAGGATCGCAGCAGCTTCTGCAACATTTTTCCCATTAACTTAAATCATGTAAAAATGAGCCTAAACATGTTGAAATGCAGGCTTCTTATTAATGATAATAGTTATATTAATGATAAAGCACTTACCAGTAGCGGAGTGGCAATCGGGAGAGTCGGGACTTTTCCCGGTTAACCGGTAGTGTTTTGAGGCCGCGAGGGCCGGTCTGATAATAGTTATACATTGAAAGTTCTTAGCAACACCATCCGGCGACCTGGTGTGCGGCCGCTGGTCAAACTGTGCAGCCTCTCTGCTCAACCCGTACGGCGGTCCGCAGCAGCCTCTTAGAGACACAGGCTAATCAGAAAGCACTAACGAAGTTCAGGTCCAACCATGTCTAGGATTTTCAAAAATATAGGGCGATTAGTGAGCGGCCCCTCCCCAAATGACATAACCTGTGAAGTAAAGCCATCGAACACATTCTTTTTTTCCTCATCATGTTTTGGAAGTCTAACGTTAAAGGGATGGTTCGGAGTAATTTCAACCTAGGGTCCTTTGCACCGTGACCTCGAGCCAAACACCCCCCTCAGAAGCTTTTTTTTTTCCTTGGTCGAACATTATTAAAGTTAGAGCTTATTTAGAGATATCAGCCGGATGGCTTAGTGCAGGCGCTAATGGATCCAAGGATGTATCTCATAAATTGCCCCACTAATAATGCCCAGAATGGTACCAAACTTCTCCAGTAGTACAAATAGATTCTGTACTCATAAAACGAGGCATTGGAAAGTTTGTAAATACATCAGGAGTTTATTTAAATAACACATTTGCCTGATGGCTTATGCTACCGCTAACCTGGACGTCGAGGTCACTTCAGTGATTTGGGAAAAGCCCGTAAAAGTCCTGGCAGAAAGCGATGCATAAGGATGTAGTGTAACGACGCCCAGTTCCAGGAATGCACTAATATTTTGTTGGTAGTACCAGTTTGCTAGAGTTATTAGTTAACACTAAGTTGTCAATACTTTGGAAAAAATTATAATTTTTTTGGGATATAAAAAACTGTCAGGATTTTTTTACGATTTAAATTGGAGGTTCATAGTTTGGTTAATGGCTTATAACTCTTTTAATTAAGTTCTTATGGAGACAATACACTGGAAAAATACTTCCAGACTGCTGGAAAATGGGTCTGTCACTTACACTGTATTTCCTCCTGATAAACTTTTGTTATGATGTATACTCTATATCTGTGTGTGTGTGTAACAGGTACGGAAAGTTTACTGTTAAAACGTATATATGTATTGTTTATTTTAATTCACACAAAATGGTTTATTTTCATATATCTGGTATACTTGCCTGAAGAATGAGTTTTTTTCTCCTTTAATTGCTGTGATGTCATCATGAGCCTACACAATTTCCTGTTTTGTCTCCTCCTCTTCCTCTTGGCATTGTTAATGCACTGAAGAGGTGCGTTATTTTTTGGCTCCTGTTAATCTTAATTAATCTTTATTTTAATTGTTGCTTTTGTGTCTGTATCTTCACTGCAATTTATGTGTATTGTGTTATTTTGCTTACCTGTGTGGTTATATTTTTTGTCTTTGGCCTATATATGTGGAGATGAAAGCACATGGTGATTAAATGTACATCACATTTGTTTTATAGAAGCAACATATGGGTGATTCACTCAGAGACTGCTTTTATTTTAGTATATCAGATTAAATCCAGTGAAACCGCCTCCTGTTGTCCCTTGTCTGTCTCCACAACGCAGACAAGTGTTTTTATAACTGGTGTCGCGAGCCACCGGTTACATGTGGTTTTAAATAAACACTGAAAATGGGTTTCTAATCAACTGTCATTATTCATAAAAGTCATAGTTTATTTTTATTATGACAATTTGATTATGAGATGTAAAGCAGTTTATATTCAGAATTTAGTTAAATTCTACAGTGATTTATTGGCGTGACAAATAGTTTTACATTTGTATGCGGGGTTGCTGCTTATGAAACAAACGGAAAAAAAGCTAAATAACAATGATTAAGAAAAATGAAAACCGAAACCAAAGGAATATAAAATGGATGGTGTAGCGACAAATGACCATCTTGTCACTTAGAGGTGTTTGTAAGGCTATCTGACGCGTGGCTCCAAACAAATATACTTCCAGTCCTGGGGCCGCATTCACAAAGCATTTTATCTTACCACTAGGAGTACTCCTAAATCGCACTAAAAGATTTTAGCTAGGAGTTTTCTCTTAAAAGTTATTCACAACGCCTTTCAGACCTAGTAAAGAAAAATGACAACTCCTAAACTAAGAGTGAGTCTTCGTTGCTATGGATGACGTCATTACTCATGCACGAGCTTGACTGAAGTGACCACCTTGATTGGCTGATGATTGTAACGCGGAAATTATTCCAAACCCCTCCCCTACGATGATGAGTGACAGGTGACAGGTCTCAGAAAGCGTGCGCTTCACAAGTAGTGCGAAGGACGGAAGATGATGAATAACTGAATAAATAGCCTAAATGAATAAACAGTAAGGCAAAACAAATAGCCTAGTAGCCTAATGAAACATATGGATTGATGCAATATCTTTGCAACATTATTGAATTAATCTGTCACTATATGCCTCTGCCTACATTTGCAAAGAGAAGAACATTTTAATTTGATTCACAATGAAACGTTACAATTAGTTTACATGCAATGAGTAGCCTAGTTTTGCTTGTTGTTGGTGGCGTTATTGCATCATCCCTACAATGCAAAATTGTTCCCTCGCGATTGGAAGCTCCTGTAGCCGTCGCGTACACATTTCAAAACATCGCAACGTGAAATGTCACAAAAAGCGGTTTGTGAACAGGTCTTAGTGAGTTAGGAGTCCTCTCGACTTCTTTTAAGCTGTCCCAGGCTTAGGTGCTACTTTTAGGGCTAAAATGCTTCGTGAATTACTCTTAGTCAAAAAAATTAGGAGTCCTAAAGTTACGAGTGACACGCCCATTATTTTTAGGAGTTGCTCCTAAATTCGCCAGTTAGGAGCTACTTTTAGCCTTAAAATTCTTTGTGAATACGGCCCCAGGGCCCGTATGTATAAAACTTCTAAGAAATGCTCTTAAGAATAGTCTTAAGCTTTGACTTAAGTGTCAGAAAATACTTAGTAAAGAGTAGGACTTTTCTAAGAGTAGGAGACTTTTATAAAGCAGCTAAAAGCAACTTTCAGTAAAGTATAAGACCTTTTATTAATCTTATTAATATTAATCGTTATATTAATCTTTGCAAATCGCTTGCACGCTTCACGATGAATGCGGCTATTTTTACACTCAGGTACATTACGGCATGTTTTCTATGTACGACATTCTCAATATAATTCATAATCCCACGTTTATAATGAACGACGCGTTATGGTTATTGTGTTACAAACGACGGTGTACGCACAGAACAGAGGGGCGGGGTGAGCAAAGCTCATTATCATTTAAAGACACATGCACTTAAACTGCGTGCTGAAAACAGAGCTGTTTTTGACCAGGTAAAATGAGTGTTTTCTTACAATACTAATGAGAATTTTTAATTAAAGTATATTACAAACTTTTAATTTAGACCCTAAAGAATCATATTAGCTTGTACAAAAATGACATTATATGACCCCTTTAAGATTTGTTGAAAGACTAAATGAACAGTTTTTATCAACTAAGAGAAAACCTAAAATAGTATAAAAGCTTTACTCAGTGTCAAGTGTACAATTTGTGCTCATTCACTATGTTGAAATTATTGGTGACTGCTGAATAACATTTTATCTCAGATTTACAATCATGATGCCGAGTTGATGTCCATCATGACACTTTCTCTGGCATTCCATCCTCTCTCCTTGGCAAACAGGTACACACTCCCAAAAAGATCAGGGAATTCAGTCATCAGGTTGATTTTCACAGCATCTGCTTTACTGTGGAGAGAACGTCACACAAACACCACAATCATTGTGCAAGTCTTATCATTTCAAATCTATGATGCTTCTTCCCTTCTTGCTGTTGATCATTACTGATCAGGTGTTACTTTATTTGTACTCCATTTTGCATTGTAAACACATTACCAGCTCGGGCTGTTCATTTTTATATATACAGTACTGTGCAAAAGTCTTAGGCATGTTAATATGTAAATATTGATATATTTTCATAGGTTTTCATCAGATTTCTATAGACAGGAATAATATTTATTGAATTTATGCCCAAATGCGTCGATGTAATCATTATGAGTGCTGGATACTGTGATGTATTGTGTTTTCAATCCATACCAACAGCCTGAGGGCGCTACATGCACAATAATAGTCCATAGAACATGAAGAAGAGGCATGATCATGTGACATTCCAGGAAGTCTCGAACACATTCAAAGCTATCAGAGATCGCTGTAACATGTTTTGAAGACAATAAACATGATTGAAATGATATTTGGTTTACCTGTGTTCTTCGAGTAATGTCAGGTATTTCCATAATAATAGATTATATTTATAATGTAATGCTAATCGATATAGACTTTATCATTGTGCAGAATAAAATATATATATATATATATATATATTTTCTGTCTGATTTTTTTATCTGAAGCGAAATTATATCACAGAAGATTATTTAAAACACTCGACTTGCGTTATAAATTAAGTTTGGAGCACAAACATGGTTTTAATCTCATAAATTGTCGTGTATTGATGGTGTGCTAAGCTAACATGCTAGCTAGCCCTAGGTGCACCTGCCACATATAGCAGTTATCCTTTTATGTTTTTTTTTCTAAATATGCTTACTGAAATTCAAGCAGGGCATTTGATCCAGTTTTTAAATGTTAAGTGAGAACTTTGATAAAAGAAATTAGGGATTGAAACCCTATGAATAGCTTGTGAATAGCCAGTCGTTAGTAACTATAATGCAGACAAAAGAAATGCATATTTCGAGTCATAACCAGGCTGGAGAGGTGTGAATGTGTGCAGGGGGAGACTGAGACTGAATGGGGCTCGTTTGCACCACAAAACAATAGAGACAATATACTGAATTGATGTTTAGAAGATGGCAATAAACATCAGTAGCATTTTAAAGTAGCAAATCAAAATAAAGTCATTGACATGGTCTTGAAAAACATTTAACTAAATACAGAGTTTTGGGCTTATTATCTTCAGATTTTAAATATAAAATGTTGAGACATGTGGCCTTAGCTGTAGTGCATTTCTAGATTGCTCCAGTGCCAACTTCAATTTTATTTTCATGAGGATGTTTCATAAAAATTAATTTCTAATAACTTTACAAAACTTTGAAGCTATTTATAACAATTTTTTTCATTATGACAATAATTAATTCTACATTTACAATAAACTGCCAGGTGTCAGCTTTCAAATGAGATCATACTTGTGCTTTTAGTACAAAGGGTTCATGAACTGTATCTGTTTAAGTTTGGGTATGTCATTTCTGGGGATTTTTCAAAAGTGGCGTTGCAGCTTAACAGGTTTGCCTAAGACTTTTGCACAGTACTGTGTGTGTATATATATATATATATATATATATATATATATATATTTTTTTTTTTTTTAACAATATGTCGTTAGTTATTTCTGTAACTTACTAATGCGTGTGTAGGTTGCGTATAAAACGCAGCAGGCCCAGTGTGTTTTCAGGATAGACTTTCTTCTTGCCATCCAGTTTCTGGACAAGCTCAGATGGCAACTGACTCTGAGTACACAATATTTTGACACATTAAAAAGAATAAAAAAATAAATAAAGCTGCAATGTATCTGTAGTTAAACTTTAACAAGAAAAGCAATTTCAATTATATGTCTTAAGCCATAAGCAGGTTTTCCTGATTGATCCTTCACTTCAGGTTGCTCCCATGTTGAAGCACCAGTCAAAGAAGAATATAAACTGCATGACAAAACATATTAATTTAATGTATTCATATGTTATATGGACTGCACTGAGGTTATACTTACTTTAGTTTTCCATTCAGAAAAGCTTTTCCCCTCTGTGTATTTTGCAATGGCAGTAAGGAGCTCCGTATCAGCATTACGACAGTTTTCAGCCTCTTTCTCATTTCCCAAGATTTTCAGATACCGCACTCTCCTGAGATGATTTCAGAAACATTATACAATAAGCTTTATCATCTACAGCTAGATTATGACAGCTTTGTCATCTCTATAGTATCTCTAATAAATTGTGATTAAAAACATATTTAGGCTTAAGAGGAATATATTTGGATTAATGTTTCATGAACACTGGACATTTTCATTAAAGTTTCGTACTGTATTTCACCTGTAAAATGTCATCAAGATCATATTCTACCTTTCATCAGTCCAGAAGAAGGGGTGTGCAAGGGTTTGCTCCACTGTTGGTCTCTCCTCTGGAGTTTCATTGATCATCCACTCGACGAGATCCTTCGCTACTTCATCATTCAGATGTTCCAGTGAGTATCTTCCTCTTAAAATATTGTACTCACATTCCACATCTTCACCAAATGGATGGTGTCCTCCAGAGAGAATGTAGTACACTAACATCCCAGCAACCTTCAAAAAGGTGATGACAAAACATAATGAGTCCAAACTTGAATGTGACACTGTGTACATCGCATTCATAAGTTTTATTTAATATTAATGTCAGAAAAATTAGAAAATGTTATTTTGAAATTGTTTTTCAAAATAACGAAAAACAAGAATTTGTTTTTATATTCAGGGGTAGAAAATGGATAAACAGCTTGAATATTCCATTTCAAATCATAGGTATGAATGAAACACCCTTTTTCGCTGATTAGTCAACCAAACTTTAGGCCTGTTTGAGATGAGCAAAATCTGCGCAGAACCGATCACCGGTGATCACCGCGAGATGCATGCCGGGTTAGAAATGTGTCCTATGCGTTCCAGTCCAAAATTGTCATACCCTTAACTCGCTAACTTCCCTCCATCTCGTTCAATCAGATGTATGTCATTGCTTATGTTGCACGAGTGCCCACTACTGGCGGAAACTGCAATGGGCTGAATTGAAACGTCCTAAGCCCTTGATCACTTGGAATGAGCTATGGAGTTGATTTATTATTTATTTATTTTTTCCTTTAAGAATTTGTTTAATGCAGCATCCAAATGTTTATAGGTGTGTTTGGGCTGTTTTAAATAAAAAAATATATAATTAATATATCATAGAGTTGTCTGTTGTGGTGGTGATTAGACGAGATATGTGGTGACGTCACTTTTGTACTGCATTGTGGGACATATAGGTGCCTAAAGTGTACATTTGAAGTAGAATCGCTCCCTCGGTCAAAATCGAGGGAACGAGGGTCTGTCCATATAAACTTCCCTCATTCATTCACGAAGTGGAACGCACCTCAAAATGGCGGCCGGGATTCCCCCAAGGGGAAGTGCTTAGGGAAGTTTGCAAGTGCGTGTCTAAACGGTACGGTTCGGCATTTTGGTACCATTCACAACTTTTGATAGTGGAAACGCAAACAAATGCGCACCGTTCCGTACCGCTCAGTGGAAAGGAGCCTATGGCAAGCCATTTTAACATTTAAAAGCTAGACTGGATATGTGTTGCAGATATCTGTAATTCAGTTTTGCCTAGTCAAAAAGAACATTTCAGATATCCGCAACTATTCTTCCTATCCATAATTGTAATTTCAGATATCCACAAAGACAATCTTCCTAGGACAAATGACGTCACTTTTGCCATTCATTTGTATGGGGTTTATCATTACAGATATCTACAATTCAGTTGGAGATATCCACTATGTGAATTACAGATATCTGCAACTGAATTGTAGATATCTGTAATTCTAGTTTGAGATATCTTTAATTTGATTCTGACTAGTCATAACTCCAGTTCAAGATATCTTTAATTCACCTCAATTCAAGATATCTACATGTTCCTTTTCAGATATCTTAAATTAAGTTTTGACTAGGCGAAATGGCGTTGTAGATATCTGTAACTGGAGTTATGACTAGTCAAAATGGCGTTGTAGATATCTCAAACTGGAGTTAGGGATAGTCATAATTTAATTGGAGATATCTATTATCAAGTTATAGATATCTTGAAATTAATTTTGATTAGAGATATCTGAAATTTGAGATATCTGTAACTTTCATTCTGCCTAGTCAAAATGTAATTACAGATATCTTGAATTAGAGTTTTGACTAGGCCAAATGACGTTGCAGATATCTGTATGCAAATTAGGCCCGCATCACAGAGCATGTTGTTCAAATCATCAAATCACATAGCACCTGTTAACGGTTAACTTGTAATTAGCACTGATTAACACCATGTCGGAGCAACCAGAGTTTGTAATCGTCTTTTTAATGCTGTTAGATACTGTTTCAAATTGAAAAAATAAAATAAAAAATAAGAACTAATCTGAACTAAGAACTTTTTTTCTGATCTAAGGAAGTTAATGTTATTCCATGGCAAGAATAGCATGCATATCAGCATCTTTATTAAAGTGAATTAGTGTTAATCTCTTTCACGCATAAATCTTATGGCAACAATAACCTACGTAATTTTAAGCATGATCATAAACATAGCATTGCAACATTTTTTTTTTTTTGTATATAAAATATTGTATATCTTTTTTTTTTTTTGTATATAAAAAACATTTTCTGGTGTTTTTTTCGATTACAGCCAACGCCATGACTGCTTCTTTCTTCTTCCATACATAGAAATAAGGAAATTAACCCACTTTTTCATTGATTATGGCGAGGAGGGGAAATGGATATGTAAAATAGAGCAACGTCATGCACAATAATTTGCACTAGTCATAATGACGTTTGAGATATCTTTAACTTTCATTCGGCCTAGTCAAAACTGAATTACAGATATCTGCAATTTCAGTGGTGTAGTCTAGTTTTTTGTAGTGAGTATACTCTAATACCCCTGAACACATCCCCCCCCCCCCCCCCCCCAACCGCCGCCGCCGCCTCATACTCACCAATCCCAGAGCGTCACCCCATAAGCACCACCACACTCACTAATGCATACAGTAGGCCTATGCATCGACATGTAATTGAGAGCATTATGAAATATGAAGATGAAGTGTTAATCACTATCTAACTCAGTCAGTTGAGCTACATTTAGCCTTAGATGTTATATGAATATGGTCCTTATCAGCTGACAATTTACTTTTAGAAATGGTGTTTTTGAAAAAAAAAAAAAAAGTGTTATTTTAAAATACATTTTACTGTGCAATTTCTTTCTAATTAATTTGAGTTAGACCGGACTTTTATTTTGGTGGGTTGTAGACATTTGAGTTTCTGTGTGTTTTAATAAACTATTATTATTATTATTATTAGGCCTGAAGTATACTCTACTGTGCAATAGTAATATATTTCTGTTATAATTTCTTCAAGTTATACCTAACTTTTATTTTGACAGGTTGTCGTAAAGACAAACAGTTTCTGTGTGAAACGAATGAATGACGATAGTTTTATCAAATTCTCGTCAAGTGACTCTCATAGCAGCTCTGCGATGAAATGCACATGTGTAGCTGTAGCCTACACATCATGTCTCAATACAGTGAAATGTTGAAAACACCACGAGCGTGAGTCACCCGTGCTTCTCTCTCTGTGTGTGTGTGTGTGTAGTGGAGCACACATTGAGCGCTCATTCCCAGAGACGCGTATCTCTTTTAGCTTTAATATTTATAGACACTAGTCCATATCGAGGTGTGATTCATTGTACAGCCCTACTTTTGATTTATTCATTCAAAAATAGCCAAAATCCGTGACGTTCTGCTTTATATAGCAAGTTCCATTTGTGACTGGATTCCGCGATTCGATCCGTCGCTTCGCAAACACAGACGGGGTAAATTTATAAATGAAAGTGTGAAAGTTCTGACACAAAACGAAGTTGATACGTATCCTCACGCTTTTTTAAGTGGGTATACGCAAATCCTTGGCCTTTTCTAGTGGGTATACGGCGTATACCTGCGTATCACGTAGACTACACCACTGTGCAATTGTCATTTAAGATGTGTGACGAGTTGAATGTCATTTTCAATGAGGTCATTGCAGATATCTGTAATTCAGTTTTGCCTAGTCAAAACTGAATTACAGATATCTCTATCTGTCGTTTCGACTAGTCACAATTACGTTACAGATATCTTGAATGACAATTCCAACTATCCAAAATGTAATTACGACTAGTCAGAAGGACATTGTTGATATCTACAATGTTAATTCCGGATAGTCAAAATTAGCTTTTAAATGTTAAAATGGCTTGCCATAGGAGCCAGGACTGGAACGCAGCCATAGTGCGGTCCGCCTTGCTCTGATGTCATGCTGACGTATGTCAAAAAACTCTCGCGAGCGCAAGGCAGACGTGTCAAATTCTGCAGTCGAGCGCAGCTGCTCTCCACCGACTGCGCTGATCAAAAGCTGAAAAGCATGATGGCAAATGACTTGCTGATAACTCAGCTTAATGCTCATTGGTTTAAACAACCGTGATGTATTGTTCTCTTTTAAACTATTTGATTTTAAAACTCTGATCTCATGTTTTAGTGTATAAGTTATGTGTTAGTATTCCCAAACTCTCTGACAGTGTGATCTATGGGTTATTTGATTGTTGTCATATTTCTATATTCATACTTCTTTTGAAGCATTGGTGCTTAATGTAAAAATATATAGTGTAAACGATAAATCACGTTTGAGATTTGTGCTGGCTACTGTATACAGGCCACCAGGGCACCATACAGACTTTATCAAAGAATTTGCGGACTTTCTATCAGAATTAATATTGACTGCAGATAAAGTACTAATTGTTGGTGATTTTAATATACACATCGAAAATGAAAAAGATGCATTGGGATTGGCATTTAAAGACATTGTAAATTCAATTGGAGTTAGACAACACGTGTCAGGACCTACTCATCGTCGTAATCATACTCTAGATCTAATATTATCACACGGAATAGATGTGGATGCCGTTGAAATTCTGCAGCAGAGCGATGACATCTCAGATCATTACCTAGTCTCGTGTAATTTGCATTTAGCCAAGGCTGCAAAGCCGACTCCGTGTTACAAATATGTGAGACCTATCACTTCTGCTACTAAAGATTGCTTTATTAATAATCTTCCTAATCAGTTTCATCATCTCAGCATCTCAGATAGCTTAGAAGAACTAGATATTACAACAGAAACGTTTAACTCTCTCTTTTCCAGCACTTTAGACACAGTTGCTCCGTTGCACTTAAAGAAGATTAAAGAAAATAGTCCAACGCCGTGGTACAACGAGCACACTAGGGCCCTTAAGAGAGCAGCCAGAAAAATGGAGCGCAACTGGAAGAAAACAAAACTAGAGGTATTTCGCATTTCATGGAAAGAGAGCTCAATTACTTACAGAGAGGCTTTAAAAGCTGCTAGATCTGCTTATTTTTCAACCCTATTAGAAGAAAATAAACATAATCCTAGGTATTTATTTGAAACGGTGGCTAAACTAACGAAAAAAATAAAGCTTCAAGCACCGAAGTTTCCAAGCAACACAGCAGTAATGACTTTATGAACTTCTTCACTTATAAGATTGATAATATCAGGGACAAAATTATAACTATGCAACCGTCTACTACAGTATCACATCAGGCAGTGCATTGTAGTCTCCCTGAGGAAAAATTTGATTCATTCGTTGCTATAGGAGAGGAAGAATTTACTAAACTCATTAAATCATCTAAATCTACAACATGTATGTTAGACCCTATACCGACTAAGCTGCTGAAAGAAATACTTCCAGAGGTCATAGATCCTCTTCTTAATATCATTAATTCGTCTTTGTCTCTAGGATACGTACCAAAAAACTTTAAGCTGGCTATGATTAAACCGCTTGTTAAAAAAACGCAACTTGATCCTTCAGAATTAGTCAATTACAGGCCGATCTCGAATCTACCTTTTCTGTCAAAGATATTAGAAAAGGCAGTATCCTCACAACTGTGTTCCTTTCTTGAAAGAAATGATATCTGCGAGGATTTCCAGTCAGGATTTAGACCGTACCATAGTACCGAAACAGCTCTCGTTAGAGTCACAAATGATTTGCTCTTATCATCCGATCGTGGTTGTATGTCTCTATTAGTGTTACTCGATCTTAGTGCTGCATTTGACACCATTGACCACAACGTTCTTTTAAATAGATTAGAACATTATGTTGGCATTACGGGAAATGCACTAGCATGGTTTCAATCATACTTATCTGACCGTTATCAGTTTGTAGCAGTAAATGATGAGATGTCTCATCGATCACAAGTTCAGTATGGCGTACCACAAGGCTCAGTACTAGGACCGCTGCTGTTCACTCTGTACATGCTACCATTAGGAGATATCATTAGGAAACATGGCATTAGCTTTCACTGTTATGCCGATGATACTCAGCTCTATATTTCTTCAAAACCTAACGAAACTTATCAATTCACAAAATTATCGGAATGCATAGCGGATATAAAAAATTGGATGACTTGTAATTTCCTACTTCTAAATTCTGAAAAAACAGAGTTTCTAATTATTGGACAAATAACTTCCTCACGTAATAATCTAGAATACTGTCTAACACTTGATGGCTGCTCTGTTAAGTCTTCGTCGTCGGTTATGAACCTGGGTGTGCTCTTTGATACCAATCTTTCATTTGAAAGTCACGTGTCTAGTATCTGTAAAACTGCATTTTTCCATCTTAAAAATATATCTAAATTACGCCATATGCTCTCATTGACAAATGCGGAACAATTAGTTCATGCGTTTATGACCTCAAGGCTAGATTATTGTAATGCTCTACTGGGTGGTTGCCCTGCACGCTTAATAAACAAACTACAGCTAGTTCAAAACGCAGCAGCTCGAGTTCTTACCAGAACCAGGAAGTATGACCATATTAGCCCAGTTCTGTCAAAACTGCATTGGCTCCCTATTAAACATCGCATCAATTTTAAAATATTGCTGATTACTTACAAAGCACTGAATGGTTTAGCTCCGCAGTACTTGAGCGAGCTCTTAACGCATTATCGTCCGTCACGTCTATTACGATCTCAAAATTCCGGCCAGTTGATAATACCTAGAATATCAAAATCGACTGCTGGCGGTAGATCCTTTTCCTATTTAGCACCAAAACTCTGGAACAGTCTTCCTACCATTGTCCGGGAAGCAGACACACTCTGTCAGTTCAAAGCCAGATTAAAGACACATCTCTTTGACCTAGCTTTCACATAATACATTATAGACTTCTATAATTTAATGTTAGGCTGCATATAGTAGGTCAGCCGGAACCGGGAACACTTCCCATAAATCCTGATGTACTCGTTACATCATGAGAAGAATGGCATCTACGCTAATTTTAGTGTCTGTGTTTATCCCGAGGTTTTCCTGCAGCCTGCCGGATCCAGGCCGTATCCAGATCTGACGAAGGACCTTCGCCTGGACCGATGACAACGCAGTGCTGAAGTGCCAACTAGTCTCTCCCTATGGAGGATCCCACTACCACTCTACAGATAAGGCTTTGTCGGGAAAATTCGTCTCGCGGTCCTACCCCAAAGCAACAAATAAAATAAAATTCCTTATCAAAATTTATAAGGAAAGACAAGTATTTTGTTTAGGCTTGGCTTGTAGGGAATTCCAAACCTGCGTATATTCAAACGCACATAACTATAGAACCCATTCTAAATGCGCATGTGAACGCCATCAGCGTTTCTCACAGGTTCGCGTTTAAAGTCTGTGTAGAGAGAATGGTGTCGTCTTAGCGGCCCCTAATTTAATAACAAATGATCATTGCGACGGAAGCAAATCAATTAAAACTAACTTTAGATGGAAATAACTTAACTCTGCTGTAAAGCCGAAACAATCTCTGTTACCTTAAATTATACGCTTATCTCTGTAAAGCTGCTTTGAGACAATCTACATTGTTAAAAGCGCTAAAGCGCTATATAAATGAAGATGACTTGACTTGACTTGACTATATATAAAACATTAAAGTAATTAAAGTAAAAATGATTGATAAACACGTCTTTGGTATGTAATTAAATGGGTGTCTTGTTCATTATAATTATTTTCATATAAAAGCAACAGAACTTAAATTAAATCCAGTTTATTAGCAACACTGTGCACGAGCGTGAATCCCGCGACAT
Organism: Rutilus rutilus; assembly: GCF_951802725.1. Lineage (NCBI taxonomy): Eukaryota > Metazoa > Chordata > Actinopteri > Cypriniformes > Leuciscidae > Rutilus > Rutilus rutilus. Next base: position 10,858,013 of record NC_140222.1, on the reverse strand, counting down.
CCATCTTTGATCTCACAGGTGTCTGATCCACTGCGAGAAGAGAGAACTGTCTTGCCTGCGCTTTTTTCACTCCTCCCCTCACTGCAGCCGCCTACTCTCGCATACAGTTCAGGCTTTTACGGGCCATAACGTAAGATACAAGGTAATGGAGCCTTTTATACATTTTCGTGTTTCTTTAGAAATAATGGACAAATGGATTCTTTAAACGCCTAATGTAAAGTTATTCGCTGTCAAAGTGACGCCAAAATGAATGGGAGTCAATGGAATGCTAACAGCAGGTGATGGTCTGCTAATCAGTGGCGGCCCCCGGGGAAGCTTCAGTTTCCGACTGAAAGATTACCCCCTTGATTAAACCGCAGCGTCGTCAGTTCCTTCTCAAGCCGCCTTTCCACTGCACACGACATTCGCATACGATTGTCGCATTTCGCTCCCTAGTGTCAGTCGCACGGAACTTTGAAATTGGTCGTGAAGCAACCATTACCCTTGGCTATTCACAATGGTAAAATTAATGATTTTAATGAATGTAATGTATGCATGAATATATCCACAGAAAACAAATGACCTTCAATACATCTAAAATAAAAACAGTAGATTTTATTGAGCTAATCAATATAAATATTGATTTAATAATTATAAAATCATTTTTTCTGCCATAATTATATCCGATGTTGTGGAAAAAAATTATCTTTTCTTTGTATTTTATTTTCAATGATTTAGCAAATGAATGCCATGCGTTCTTTGGATGTATTTTGAGTTTCTTTTATGATGCTGATACAGCTGGAAGGTGTGTGTGAGACTTCAGAGGTGAGAAGACCCCCGGGCTGGGGAGGGTTCAAGGGGGGGGTCCCTTTTGTTATTTTGTTTAGTGGGGGCTGTAAGAGATAGCCTTTGAATAGAACACTATAAAGTAGCTGGTCAACCTCTGCTCTGGGTCTCACTCCGCCTGCAGCTGGACTGTGGATGGACTGGGAACATTCTTGCAAGAATAAATATATTTTAAGGACAATTTGAATCCTGATGTCTCTTATGCCTGATGCTGTTTTGTTAGTTATTTGTTTTTGCCTCAACACCGACATTTTACATAAATAGCGTTTACAGAATACGTCACACATTAAAATATTTTAAAAAATATTGGTAAATTCTAGCTTCGCACTCATAGTTTTGATTAGAATACATCATATACGGTCGACCGGTCGCTTACGTTCTAGCCGCAGAAGTTCAGATATTTCAACGCATCCGAAGCTCAAATCATATCCGAAATTTCCGCATACACATATGTGACGGAACTCCATATCCGATCTATGCGCTCCCGTACTACTGTCCAATGGAAATTAATGACTAGACTGGCACAGAACTGAAGAAGAACCGACGACGAGAAATAAGCTGAATTCTTGGTTGTTGTTGTTGTTTGTATTTAAAAAAAATGGAAAAGGAGTCATTTTCAAATTTTTCTGTTCTCAACAGAATGTAAAAAAAGAAAAAGAAAAAGGATTGCAAAGGATGGACTGAATATAGGCTACTTTGAGTTAATTGATTAATATTGAAAATATACCTGAATGTCGGAGCTCCTCTTGTACCCAGTGTTGACCTTCTCCCTTATGGTCTCTTTTGCCTTCCAGCATCTGGTTCCAGCAATGCTTGTTCGTATGGTGGTTTCACCCTGTTTTAGTCGGCGACTTATGCCAAAATCAGCCAATTTAGCCTTTCCTTTTATGTCTATAATAAACAAAGTTCAAATTAGTTTTTATCATTTTAATTACTGAGATTTAACTCCTACCAATCAGAACATTCTGGGGTTTGATGTCCCGATGAAGCACTTTTGTCTGTGGTTGGTGTAAAACCTGTAAGCTGCAGAGAACTTCCTTCACCAGCTTCTTCAGAACCAAACTTCTCTCAGTGTTATCACCTGGTAAATGATCTTGGATATATTCCTCCAGTGTGTACTCACAAAGCTGAAGAGCAAGATATCCAAAATTATCATCTTCTGCAAAGTCCACATATCGCACAATGGAGGGACTGTCAAGTTCTGGAAGTTGTAGAAATTCCTCCTCATTTTTGAGAACTTGGTAATTAAACCGAATCATTCGTTTAACAGCCACTTCTGTGCCGTCATCCCTCAAACCAAGAAAAACTTGTGTTCCATCACTTCCATTAGCAATCAGAAATTCAGGGTCCAGGACAAGAGTAAGATTTGGCAGCTTATATGTCTTGTTAGCATCCATGTTAGCTAGCTTCTCAAGCTTTGGCCTCCAACGAACACTGGTTTGATGCCACCTTCTTGAGTTCTCAGCAGGCTGTGTGAACGGCTGCACACTTGAGTTTGATTCCTCAATGGATTTCACTTCAGTGTCTGGATACAGTTCCTCTTTATCTTGCAGCTCACCTTCTTGTGATCCCACTTCTTGCTGGATTTTTTCCTTCTTTTTCTTTTTCTTCTTCTTTCTGCTTGTTGATAGAGCAGCAGTCTCCTCACATAAACTATCCACTGCACTTGAGTCTGTTGGATGTCTTAGTGATTCATCAAACTTGTGCAGCTTTTTTTTCATGACTTCATCCATCTCTGTCTCTGCTTTTATAAGTATCCTCTCTGGGATGGGAGACAATCCACACAATGCAACAAGTTCAGGAGCAAAGTCATTTATATTGGCGAACAGTCCATACGTCCACACTCCAATTAGACTTGAATAATCAGGACGTGTGAGAGGCAATAGACTTTTGCATAACTTCTCATAGACAGAATTGTTTGTACTCAGTTTCTGCTCAGACGTCTTCTGCATCATGACATTGAGTATCTTTAGTATCAGATGATTCACTATTTCTCCTTGTGCATTTCCAAAGCGCTGAAGGCTGTTTGTTAGAACTGGCGCAAGCCCACTGAATACCCGAGGAGAGATGCTTTCACTGACACACAAAGCAACATTTAAGCAGTTCAGTGCACTCTGCCAGTTTTCCTGAGGGATTCTTGGGAAGCGCTTGGTGAGTCCCTCAATGTATCTGTCTGCACTGTTTGTGTCTTTTAACCACTTGATGGCGCTCTGACGATACTGCTCTGCACTTGGACCAACTACACTAAAGTATTGCTCAAAATAAATCAAAGGAACAAAAGGATCCTCTTGAAAGAAATGTTCTTTAAAGTCTCTGTAAACTTCAGTCTGGTTTTTCGTTGGTACAGCACAAGGAAAAAAGAAAGATAAATGTACTTTCTCAGACACTTCACCCTGTGAATACAGTCGATTAATCATTCTCTCCACCTTTTTAGCAAGTTCTGGATTTACCCCATAGTTCCTTCCGGGTGAAGCTCCAGCCTTTATAAGTGCTTTCACAATGTCTTCACGGCCATGATCAACAGCACACTGAAATGGAGTAAAAAAATTTAATCCATGTCCATCTGGGTTAGCTTTTGCTGCAAGTAATCTTTCCACAATACTCAATGGAACTCCAGTTGTTAAAGCAGCATAATGTAGAGGTGTTCGCCCATTTGTTGAGGGTTTGTTTGGATCAGCCGACTCTTCAAGTAGATAAGAGCAGATTCCTTCATTTCTGCATATAACTGCTGCTGTCAATGGTGTAACATCATCATTCCAGACTTCAGAAGAGTACAAACCATTAATATCTCTACCTTTTAACAATTTCCAAAGTCTCTCTGCCTTGTTGTCTATGATACATTTTATTATGGGGTCTGTTTTTCTAGGTCCTACTGGAAATACTTGGAACTGGACTTCCATGGATCTTCAAATACTGATTAAAATCTGTCAAAAAATGTTAAACACTTGAAATTCAGGCACTGAGTAGATTATTACTTATTTTCTTATTTATTTACATTGATAAGAGACACAGTGATCATCTTTACATAGTTTTTTAGTCCGTTTTTGTGATTAGATGAAAATCTTCAAAGTCTGTCAATATGTTGTCATGGCATAGACGTGAATTTTACGCTCTATTCGCGTTTGCTGTGAACGCAGCATTACTAGTTTGCATGTTTTCATGAAAATTAAACTCGGGGATGGGCGGACCGATCTGGATCAGAATCGATAGGCTACTTTCGGTGATGGGTTCTTACTTAACGAAAGTTCCTCACTTAAATTATAAATTCATTTGTTACAATATTATAGGCCTACAGTAGTTTGTAGGCCTGCAATGCCTCCTGCACGTCTGAACACACCTGCTGTACATGCAGTCGATATTGTTTTACAACAAATGGAAATGTGACATTTAATAAACTGGTTTGTAGCCTATGATATTTGTTATGTTCAAATTAAAAGTTGCTCAAAGATAGGCAATTATCTGTGATTGCTGATAAATGATTTAAAAATTATGGCTTTCAAATATAATCTTGCTTAAATGGTTATAATTAGCCTACCTGTTTTATTCCCAGAAATCGCAAAAAAATTAATCAAAAATCAAATCAAAAGAGATTTGACTAAAAGAGAGATTATTGGTATTGGTATATTTCTCGTTGATACCAGGGCTGCGTTCAGCCCCGACAAAACGTTGCACAACGTTTTTTAAACAGAAACGGTGATGCGTTGAACACACTGTTCTGATGACTCAAGAGTTGCAACTATGGCAGCTGAGAAGGCCATTCTTTGTGTTCTTTGTGAAGAATTTTCTGAGCCTGATGAAGTCGGTATAAATATGTGTTTAATACTACAAAATATGCCCGATGTTACAGTTACTGCACTTGCCGCCCAGAACAAAAGAGAACATCCCAATCGAGTGAAGGGATTGCTGAAACTGAAATGGAAGCACACATCTTACCTAATTCAGACTAAAACACATCTATTTAGCCTCACATACTGACTTTATTTGTAGTTCATACTGTTTTAATACCCTGTATTTTCTTTCATTTTTAGGAAAAGCACTTAATTACCATTGTTTATTTCTATACCAAATGTCATACACTTACAATGAAGCTAAAAATATAAACAACTACATCATTATGTTGATATCCTATATTTTTACAATAAAACTTACGACAAACATGTCTTCTAATATCCTCAGTTGTTGCATCGAACACATTTGTAAATGACTTTCCTTGAACCCATTGTGCGAGTTCACTTTAATACCGCGTGCTTTATATACATGTTGCTGCTGATTAGACTGCAGTTCTGACACACCCACCAAACAAGAGAAAACGTATCTCAAACCCCGTTGCACACCGGTGCACGCCGTCCAGGAAACATGACGTTCAACCCGGAAACCGTAGCAAAACGTTGCGCACCGTTTTGAACTTGAACGTGCCCCTGGATGGTGTCCGACAAAAAAAAAAGAAAAAGAAAAAAGAGGTAAGGTCTTCCTGGTGGTGGTGGTGGGGGGTGGTGGGGGGTGGTGGGGGGTGGTGGGGGGTGGTGGGGGGGGGAGTGGTGGGGGGGGGGGGGTTGGGGGAAGTAACCAATGAAAAAAAAAAAGAAAAAAAAAAAGTAACCAATGAAATGTTTGGCAGCTTCCTGTATAATACACTGTCGATCATGCTACATTATGCTAGTATAATATGGATAAAAATGAAACATCAAAATTAACACACTGAAATAATTCTATGTGCTTTGTAATTCTTTTTCAGTATTTGTTAAATGCACCAAATGAAGCAGAAAAAACAAGCTTTTGATCAGCCTATAATGCTTATAACGAAAATGAATGCAGGCCTTCAGCCAGTTTAATCCATTTGTCTTGAACCAGTAATGTTTATTATGGCATAATTCAATGTAATCTTTAATATCACCTGCATCATTGATGAAACATCCCCCCACCCCCTTTCTGAAAACTAACCATTTTCATTCTTTTTGTCAGAAACCAAGAGTGATGTAATTTTATAAACAGCATATATTTAAAAATGTACTTTATTAATTATTAATCAAATGCTAATCAGTGTTCATATACGCATTTATTTACAATAGTTTTCAAAAACATATGCCTAACATTCAAAAAACAAGTCATGATTTACAAAATTAAAATTATATTTTTGCATATGAGATTAAGCTAAAACTGGAATGAATAAGGACATTATCAAGTAATAGTTGTTCTTTATTGAGTTTTTATAAGACTTAAAGGAACATTAATAGCTATCATGCTTTAGCAGGCTGCAATAATTATTTAGGGTTGTGTTCTTCTCTCTGTATCCCAGCTTGCAAAATATGGAAAAGAGGTTCTTATTTTCACACACTTGTTGTCAAAATAAGTCAGACATTCAACATTTATATCACTAGTACTTAAAGGTGCAGTAATTGATATCTGAGAAACACTGTTGATATTTGAAATCAATCTAAACAAACACACCCCTCCCTTAAAGTCTGCGTGAACCGGAAGTTGCAAACGACTTTTCTCCAGTGTTGTGACGTATTTCCTAGTGAAACGGAATATTGAACAGAGGGCAGGGTTTTACTCTAGCGCTCCTCCTCTCCATCTCTGCTCATAACAGACTAACGGTTTGAGGGGAGTGGTTAAGCGTTTCCCAAACCAAGCCGTCAAACATACGTCATCAGGGAAGGTCCTCCAAAGCAGAGGGGAGGGGCATTTTCAGATTTTGATTAAAGATTCAAGGTAAATAAAGTAAAAGTCAAACAAAGTAAATATGGTCAATTTTGATTTCATGTGGACTTCAAAGGGGATCCATCTGAAAGATCCATCCATCTGCTCCACCCTTAAAATGCACAAAAATGCAATGCAAGATTGGATGTCTCTTTATCATAGCTGAAGCTGACAAACTAATGACAAGAACAAAAAATGAACATACAAGAGTATACAAGCAATAGATTACTAAAACCAAAGTTACTCACATATGGAGCAGAAACAACACAACCTACAACTGTTTTCAGGCCTTCCCGCTTCTGTCTCTCTAGTGCTGGAAAGTGTTCTCTAATATTATTGCGGATCCTAAAGCTCTTGCCTGATCATAACCCTTCTTTTTCCAGTGATATTCCTCTGACCTTTCCTCTTTTGTAATGTATGCATCTTTCAAAGAAATGCATCTTTCTTTCCACGGTCTTTCTTCAAATAGGTCGATCATGAACAATTCATTCATTTTGACACAAGAACAACGAGTTGTCTCAGAGAGTGATTCATTCAATTTTTGTTGACCGCACATGCACAACATCCTAGGTTCTGTACCAGAAACAGCAATAATTAGTTTTGGGTTTGAGTCGTTCGTTCATCCTGTGACAGCACCATAGGCTGTCAATATTGCAATCAATACATTTTATACATTTTTGTCATCCTTTCTGTTGAAATCTACCTTCATATAATTGACCTTTTCCTATGACATTGTGAGTTTTATTTTGATTACCTGTTCAACCAACAGCTATAGCAATACGATTAAAATTTTAGTTTTACAAAAAAAAGATTGTAATTCATTAGGCCTATATGAAATTGTCAATTTCATAGAAACATAGAACATAGCAATTTAGATTAGTGTGTAATAGATTCAGTTTTATTTAAAATAGAGCCAGCCACATCTTTCAGTATCATGGGAACAACATTTTTGTTTCCCCAGGCATAGCGAATAAATTGAATTAAACGGATGTTGCACTTACATAAATATGCATTTTTTATTTGTGCCAGTAAATAACATTTAAAATAAAAGGAGCAATTCTAATAGGGTCCTCACACATCTGTATCGGGCTCTAAATACAGGTTAGGACTTTAAAGTCTGCTTTATGACTGGCACGTCCACTTTTATTAACTATTCATTGTTGATATCATCAATTAATATAGCCTTTAAATATTTTGCTGGTCATCACTGCATCCGATTTTAAAGAGGCAAATGTGCTCTGTTTGTGATGCGTTAAGGAAATAGTAAAGTCACTTTGTGTCTTAACACACATTCATTCTTTAAAGTTTAAAACAAACAAAACTTGATTAAAAACAAGAAACAATACTCGAGTAGCCTGTAACAACGACAAATAAAAAGAATACTTACGCACAATAGTTTCGTACTTTTTGAGTGTAATGGCGTTACAAACACTCTTCAGATTTGCGTGGAAATGAAACTATACGCACTTCCTCGTTCTCACACCTGAAAGAACATGTAATTTATTACAGGATCACCTGAACAAAACAATGTGTTCGACAATTTGTTGAATTCACCATACTGTACATTTAAAATATAAAAAGTAAAGAGTAAAAACTATATCTTATTTAGGGGTTCACAGAATTGCGTAGACCACATGTTCTGCATTAGTTTAACAATAACAAAAGGATTAGAAAATATATGTTAAAATAATATAACAATGGGATAGATAACTGCTCCCCTGCTCCGTGCTGCAGTCCTGTGTGTTGAGTTAGCTGTTATCATCGAAGCTTTGCCTTTTACGGTTGCTCAAACCACACTTGTCCAAAGTTCTCCTTAAGCAAAGTTTAAAATAAGTAAGAGTCAAACCAGTTTTATCTGCAACACTGAAGAGACAATTGTAGGATTTTTCAAAGATGGGTTAGACCTACACTTCATTTCAGTCCACTTTACACATTCTACTAAATATAAGTAACTTTGCATGTCAACTAACTCTCATTAATTTCCAACTACATGTCAGCTAACTCTTATTAGAGTATTAGTAGACTGTTAGATTAGGGTTAGGGTTAGGAGAATAAGTTGACATGTATTTGAAATGTTACTTATAGTAAGTAGTGTTTGTTGGGGAGCATCAAAATAAAAAGTTAGCAGAAATTAAGCAGACAAACTTCTAATACTCTAATGACTGATAGCTGATGTAGTTGCAAAGTTTCTTATAGTTAGTAGTGTCTAAAGTAAACTATCGAAAGGCTTACCGAAAGATAAAATGAAGAAAATGAAAAAATGGACAGAACGACATTAATATTCCTATGTTATATATTTACAGTATGATTAGAAAAGGACAAAGTTTGAGTTGGTTAGTGGGAAGTTTCACATTGATAAACTGATAACTGACTGCTGCAATTCATGGTGGGTTGTTTGATTAAAGTTTTTTAATAGGTAATTTTCATTGCCATTAAAATAACTGAACATAAACATACAAGCTTGATAAAAATGATAATTTTGGAAGAAAATTTCAGATGGCACTTAGAGGCTTTTGCATCTGAAGTCTTCATATATACAGTATATATATATATATATATATATATATATATACTGTATATATGAAGACTTATATATATAAAGTTACTTATATATATATATATGTGTGTGTGTGTGTGTGTATTGATATATATATATATATATATATATATATATATATATATATATATATATATATATATATATATATATTATTGTTATTATTATTATTATTTTTTTTTGTCAAATTCAATTTAAAACTTTTGAAAGTTTTAGGGTTTGCTGTGCCAGCCGAGGAATTGCCATTGAGGTTCACTCAACCATTCTGTGTAGATGTGCACTGGGTTACTGTGTGTAACAGATATTTACATATTTTCCGCAAGAATAAAGGAAGAACTGAAATTACCCTGTTTAAAAATGTACTACTGACATTTTTTATCAGTCAGTGTTTTTCAGATGTCAGGGCCTCATTTCAATTCAAAATCAATGTACATTTAAAAATAACAACAATCAAATCTGTGGAACTGAGCTGAAGAACTTTTTCAGACTCGCCCTGGAGTTCCATCCTCTCTCCTTTGCAAACCTGAACACACTCCCAAAGAGATCAGGGAATGAATCCATCAGGTTGATGCTCTCTGCGTCTTCTGGACTATGTAGAGAAAAGAGACACCAAAAAACATGGTCTGACACACAAAAACACTAAATTATTTAACAAATGTGTGTCACATGTAACTCACTAATGCTCGTGAAGGTTGCGTATAAAACGCAGCAGGCCCAGTGTGTTCTCAGGATAGCCTTTCTTCTTACCATCCAGTTTCTGGACAATCTCAGGCGGCAACTGACAAAAGAAATATTTACTTTATTACTTTTGCTTTACTTTATTTTAAGTAAAGCAGGCCATGAACTACATACAAATGATTTGTAACAAGGAAAATCTTGAAGACATGAAATCAGATTCTTTAAGTTGTTACTATTTTCATTTATTTAATTATATTTAAAATGTTTATATTTACATATGTATATAAGTATGTTTGAATATGTCTGCACAGAGTTAGACTCACTTTAGTTTTCCATTCAGAAAAGTTTTTCCCCTCAGTGTATTCTTCAATGGCATGAAGGAGCTCCTCATCAACATTACGACAGTTTTCGGTCTCATTCTGGTTCCCCACTTTTTTCAAATACTCCACTCTCCTGACAGGATTTCAAAAACAGCACAATCTCTTCAGATGATAAAAAAAGTATCTACAGTGGATGAAATTTCCTCTTCATTTAATATAAAATCATATTAAGCAAGTACTATAAGTAGTACTGAACCTTTCTGGCTTTTTTAGACTGATAAATGTCATTGCCAAATCCATGTAATTTTCTACCTTTCATCAGTCCAGAAGAAGGGGTGTGCAAGGGTTTGCTCCACTGTTGGTCTCTCCTCTGGAGTTTCATTGATCATCCACTCGACGAGATCTTTCGCTACATCATCATCCAGATGTTCCAGTGAGTATCTTCCTTGTAGAATGTTGACTTCACAAAATGGACCTTTACCAAACGGATGGTGTCCTCTAGAGAGAATGTAGTACACTAACATCCCAGCAACCTTCAAACAAGTTACAGTGTTAAGTTTAGAATTTATCAAGTACAATTTAAATTAATTGTATTTATAATTGTGTATTTAAGTCAATAATTGAATTTCTAATAATATATTTTTAATTATTTAATTTAGTTCTATTAAAAACAATATTGTTGACTTAAAAGAAAGGAGAGACTACCTGAATGTCAGAGCTCCTCTTGTACCCAATGTTGACCTCCTCATCTAGGGTCTCCTTTGCCTTCCAGCATCTAGTTCCAGCAATGCCTGTTCGTAAAGTTGTTTGGCTTAGGTTCAATCGACGACTAATGCCAAAATCAGCCAATCTAGCTTTTCCATTTATGTCTATTACAAAAAAAAAAAATTCAAATTAATGGAAGAAGAAAAAAATCTGATCATTTTAATTAATCAGGTTTAACTCCTACCAATCAGAACATTCTGGGGTTTGATGTCTCGATGAAGCACTTTGGTTTTCGGTTGGTGTAAAACCTGTAAGCTGCAGAGAACTTCCTTCACCAGCTTCTTCTGAACTAAACTTCTCTCAGTGTTTTCATCTGGTAAATGATCTTGGATATATTCCTCCAGTGTGTACTCACAAAGCTGAAGAGCAAGATATCCAAAATGCTCATCTTCTGTAAAGTCCACATATCGCACAATGGAGGGACTATCAAGCTGTGGAAGTCGTAGAAATTCCTCCTCATTTTTGAGGACTTGGTAATTAAACTTAGTCATTCGTTTCACAGCCACTTCTGTGCCGTCATCCCTCAGTCCAAGGAAAACTTCTGTTCCATTACTTCCCCTAGCAATCAGAAATTCATCACTAGGAACAAGAGTAAGGTTTCTCAGCCTATTTTTATTGCTAATATCCATGTTAGCTAGTTTCTTAAGCTTAGGCCTCCAACGATGGCTGGTCTGTACCCACCTTTTTGAGATATTTGAGCTCTTGGCAGGCGGTGTGAATGACTCCACACTTGAGTTTGATTCCTCAATGGATTTCACGACAGTGTCTAGATACGGTTCCTCTTTATCTTGCAGCTCACCTTCTTGTGATCCCACTTCTTGCTGGATTTTTTTCTTCTTTTTCTTCTTCTTTTTCTTCTTTCTGCTTGTTGATAGAGCATCAGTCTCCTCACATAAACTATCCACTGCACTTGAGCCTGCTGGATGTCTCAGTGATTCATCCAACTTTTGCAGCTTTTTTTTCCTAACTTCATCAATCAATGTCTCTGCTTTTATAAGCATCATCTCTGGGATGGAAGACAATCCACACAATGCAACAAGTTCTGGAGCAAAGTCATTTATAATGGCTAACACTAGATAGGTCCAAAGTCTAATTTGACATGAATAATCAGAATGTGTGAGAGGCAATAGACTTTTGCATAACTTCTCATAGACAGAAATGTTTGTACTCAGTATCTGTTTAGACGCCTTCTCCATCATGACAATGAGTATATTAAGTATCATATCAATTACGTTTTTTATTTGTGCATTTTCATAGCGCTGAAGACTGATTGTTAGAATTGGCACAAGCCCACTGAATACCTGAGACGAGATGCTTTCACTGACACACACAGCAATATTTAAGCAGTTCAGTACAATCGGAAAGTTTTCCTGAGGGATTCTTGGGAAGCGCCTGATGAGTCCCTTAATGTATCTGTCTGCACTCTTTGTGTCTTTTAACCACTGGATGGCACTTTCCTTTGCATCAAGACCAAATAAACGATAGTAGAGCTCAAAATAAATCAAAGCAACAAAAGGATCCTCTTCAAAGAAATGTTCCTTAAAGTCTCTGTAAATTTCTGTCTGGGTTTTTGTTTTTAAAGCAAAAGAGAAAGATATATGTACTTTGTCAGACACTTCACCCTGTGAATATAGTTGACAGATCATTTTCTCCACCTTTTTATCAAGTTCTGGATCCACCCCATAGTTTCTTCCAGGTGAAGCTCCAGCCTTTATAAGTGCTTTCACAATGTCTTCACGGTCATGATAAACAGCGTACTGCAATGGAGTAAAAATGTGTAATCCATGTCCATCTGGGTTTGCTTTTGCTGCAAGTAATCTTTCCACAATACTCAATGGCACTCCATTTAAAGAAGAATAATGTAGAGGTGTTTGTCCATATGTTGAGGGTTTGTTAGGATCAGCCGACTCTTCAAGAAGATACGAGTAGATTTCTTCATTTCTGCATATAACTGCTGCTGTCAATGGTGTAACATCATCATCCCAGTCCTCAGAAGAGTACAAACCATTAATATCTCTACCTTTTAACAATTTCCGAAGTCTCTCTGCCCTGTTGTCTATGATACATTTTATTATGGGGTCTGTTTTTCTAGGTACTGCTGGAACTGGAACCGAAACTACCTGGGGCTGGAATGCCATGGATCTTCAAATACTCATTCAAATCTGTCAAAAGATGTTAAACACTTGAAATTCAGGCACTGAGAAGCATTATTACTTATTTTCTTATTTCTTTGCAGTGATTATCACAGTGTTAATCTTTACATAGTTTTTTAGTCCGTTTTTGTGTTTAGATAATCTCAGTAAATTTTACTCTGATTGTCAATGAAAAAAAAAATGTGATTAAATCATTTGATCATTAAACATTTTGAAAATGTATTAACATTTACAAAAAAACACACACATTCCAACTAAAGATTCATAAACATGAATCTGTGCTTGTGAAAACCTGAGCTCCTTAAATAATAGCAGGAGTACACTGAAGAATTAGTTTCGGCAGCAGCTATTTCCAATAAGTGAAAATAGCTGTATTTTCTTAGTGATATGCTTACACTAAGAGAATATTATATATATATATATATATATATATATATATATATATATATATATATATATATATATACTATGTAAATATAGCAGTATTTTCTTTGCAATAGGTGTAAATAGTAGTTAAATATTTGCACCACAGTATGTTAGTACATAATAAAACAGTATGCAATAATAACACATTGAGTGTAAATTATATATTTATTAAATAAATGATGCCTTGTTGGGACAATAAATCCCTCACTACACATACCCCCCTAACCCTACCCACTAAACACTTTATTGTTAAATAACAAGACACTTTAATTCCACTTTTTTATTGAAAATAAATGCCTTTCCAATCTGATATGCGTTGGGAAAAGGAAGAAGGAGTTCGGCAAAAGGCGGATTCGAACTCGGGTCGATCGTGTTAAAGGTATCAACTGCGCACCTTACTCCCTACGCCACTGCGGCTGATAACATAATACTTGTCAAAATGAGACATTGTTGGTTGGAGTCAGTGTAAATAGTTTCTACCAACAACGTAACGTAAATAGACACTCCAATTACTTTTTCTTTTCTTTTACTGGTGTTTAAATGTGCTTGCTTTAAGAACATTATCAATGTTTCATGTTTTAGTCTGATTAGGATATTGCACTTTGTGTAGCCACTAGAGAAATGCAATATATTTAAAACTGTAACGTATACACATAGCCTACTCTGTCTGTGCATTCCCTCCCAGTCTTCACTGTTTAGTTACAACTTTGTCTCTAATAATATAAATAGCCTATTAAAAAATATAGGCCTAGGCCAGCAGCCTAAAACTTTGCATGTTTTCATGAAAATGAAACTCGGGGATGGGCGGACCGATCTCGAAGAATCGATAGGCTACTTTCGGTGTTGGGTCCTCACTTATAACGAAAGATCACTTAAATGATATATTCATTTGTTACATTATTATAGTACTTTGAACAATGCCTCCTGCACGTCTGAACACACCTGCTGCACATGCAGTCGACAACAGCGCGCTATTCACATAGAAATAGTAGGCTTGGGCTATCTGAAATTGTTTTACATTGAATAGCCACGAATGGAAATGTAACATTTAATATAACTGTTTTTTGTGATGTTTGTTATAAGTTCAAATTAAAAGTTGCTAAAAGATAGGCAATGATCTGTGATTGCTAATAGCCTACATCCTTAAGTCTGTCTAATTAAATGTTAAAATTACGGCTTTCAAATATAATCTTACTTAAATGGTTATAATTAGCCTACCTGTGTTATATTCCCAGAAATCGCAAAAAACTGAAATTCAAATCAAAAGAGATTTGCCTACTATAGTTAGGTTATCGTTGACGCCTGGATAGTCTACATCAAAATGCGGCTTCCTGGTTCTTACCATAGACTGTAAAAAAATAGGTTCTTACACACTGTGCGTCATCCAGCGCGCGAAAGGGTTATGTAAGTAACCAATGAAATGTTTGGCAGCTTCCTGTATAGGCTAATACACTGTCGATCATGCTACATTATGCTAGAATAATATGAATTATAAAAAACATCCTAAAATGATGTGATAATATAAGAATTCTATTTGCTTTGTATATATTTGTATGTAATATTTTAAGTTTGTTTTTTATATATTTTTTTATTAGATCAGATAACATCTGTATTCTAAAAAGCGACTTGAAATAATTTAGTCAGATAAATATCTTCACTAAGTTTATTTTTATATATATATATTTCAAATATTGTAAAATATGAGGGAAGAACAAAACACCATTTTCCTCATATTTTGATGGTTTAAGCAAACTTGTAGGGTCATTAAAAAATTAAAAATAAAAACTCCGCACATCACTTTTAGCCACTACTGTATTTGATGTGGTCAGTGCCACAATAGTGCTATTGAGACCCTGCTTACAGTGGACTGATGAGCTCAAGTCATCACCGGTGCACTGCTGCTTTTTTCCAGTCAGCAACAATGTAATTATTACTACTTTCCTTTAATTTCATTGCTATAAAATTTCTTAAAAGTCAGTTCAAAAAAGGATCCCTTGATGATCAAACTTTTATTGTTTGATCAACTCCGTCATCATTTACTGTAACTCCAATACATCATATTTTCATTGAAAAGTGCGTGGCCTCCTCCTCTCTGTGGCCATCTTGTTACTCCTAACTAGGTTAGGAGACCTCTTCAGCTCTCTTAAGTAATTTAGAAGCTGAGACCTAGTCTTGACACTTAGGAACCTTTATGAATCACACTTATTTTTAAGTCTAGGAATAAAAGTAAAGTGACGTCATTCTTAGAATTTTGAGAGACTTAAGACTAAAATTTTACTCTGAGTGGCTTTATACATACGGCCCCAGATCTCCAGTGGAACTACAACAGACATTTAAATAGAGCATAATGGCTCTTACAGATGGCATTAAAGGGCACCTATTATGCAAAATCCACTTTTACATGGTTGTTTGAACATAAATGTGTCTTGGCAGTGTGTTTACACAACCACCCTATAATGATAAAAATACATCCAGGGCTTTTTTTATAAATTAGTAGATTTGTTTTATTCAGGGGCCGTATTCACAAAGCATTTTATCTTACCACTAGGAGTACTCCTAAATCGCACTAAAAGATTTTAGCTAGGAGTTTTCTCTTAAAAGTTATTCACAACGCCTTTCAGACCTACTCTTAGTAAAGAAAAATGACAACTCCTAAACTAAGAGTGAGTCTTTGTTGCTATGGATGACGTCATTACTCATGCACGAGCTTGACTGAAGTGACCACCTTGATTGGCTGATGACTGTAACGCGGGAATGATTCCAAACCCCTCCCCTACGATGATGATTGACAGGTGACAGGTCTGAGAATGCGTGCGCTACACAAGTAGTGCGAAGGACGAAGATGATGAATAACTGAATAAATAGCCTAAATTAATAAAGAGTAAGGAAAAACAAATAGCCTAGTAGCCTAATGAAACATATGGATTGATGCAATATCTTTGCAACGTTATTGAATTAATCTGTCACTATATGCCTCTGCCTACGTTTGCAAAGAGAAGAACATTTTAATTTGATTCACAATCAAACGTTACAATTAGTTTACATGCAATGAATGAGTAGCCTAGTTTTGGTTGTTGTTGGTGGCGTTATTGCATCCCTAGTTATGCCTACAATGCAAAATTGTTCCCTCGCGATTGGAAGCTCCTGTAGCCGCCGCGCACGCATTTCAAAACATCGCAACGTGAAATGCCACAAAAAGCGGTTTGTGATTAGGTCTTAGTGAGTTAGGAGTCCTCTCGACTTCTTTTAAGCTGTCCCAGGCTTAGGTGCTACTTTTAGGGCTAAAATGCTTTGTGAATTACTCTTAGTCAAAAAAATTAGGAGTCCTAAAGTTACGAGTGACACGCCCATTATTTTTAGGAGTTGCTCCTAAATTCGCCAGTTAGGAGCTACTTTTAGCCTTAAAATTCTTTGTGAATACGGCCCCTGATGCCTTATGTTTGCACAAATCATTTTACACCAGACTACTTTTGTGAACTATAGGATCCAACAACAAAGCAGCCTTTGCTAAAAAGTTGTTACTTGAGGATCTATCTGCACCAACTGTTCGTGAACCAGCTTACAGTCTTCGGAACGATAGGCCTAACTGATCACGGCAGAAGGGTCATTCTATGGAAATGTCCATTTTTCTGTCCCTAGCCTATACAGAAATATTACACTTAAAAAACACTTTAGGGTTACAATTTCTTTACATTTTAAAATAAAACAAAATGTTATTTGAACAATTACACCTTCTTGAGCCATCAATGTGGCAATATTTGATTGTTTATTAATTATATAGAATTCCAAGCACCACAGAAGTGCTCATCCCCACAGTCATGTACAGAGGAAAAATGTTTTATTTTGAGGTCCATAACAGATTTTTTCACAATTTAAAATACAATAATGTATACATAACTATCAAATATATTCTGTAAATGATATGCAGAATAAATATTATACAATTTATAATGAAAGTAGTGGTCCCCTGAGTTGTGTCACTGGTGTTATCGTTAAACAAATATCTCTTATTTTGAAATAAAAATCACACTGATGACCTCACACTTCCTTCTTCCAATTTCCTGAATATCTATGAAGAAAAGTACTTTATTGTTAGGGAATTGTAAAAATCTAGAATACAAATGGATTAAACTACTTAATTTAGTTAGTATACCATGAATGACAACATGTGGTTTGATAACTTGCAGCAGCCATTTTGTAAAATTAATTTTTCATGAAAATTGTCACTGGTTACTGTCACTGGTGTAACACCAGTGACTCCCATTTATAGATTATTCAAAGCTATTCGTTTACATTATATGCCAAATGTAACAATTTAGTCTCATCTACTTAATTATAGTTGAAGAATAATTATATTTGGTCTTATGCATGCCATTGGTGATTCATTGTGTCATTGGTCGTGTGTTACTGTCTTTTTTTTCTGTCACATTAAATACAATGATGATAATTTTACATCCATTTAATTCTGCTACACTCAAAAGTTAAGATTTAAGGGATTGCATCATTACTTGATTTTAACTGGTTTTCAAATATTTTCATTTTTATAGCAAATACATAGTGCAGATGAACTAACCTCATTCAAGCACACTTTTAACAAACCTGATTAAAATAAATAAAACAATCTTCTTAATCTTAAACAATAATCTTTCGGTAACTCTGTCTACATGTGCTGAAAAAAAAAAAAAATAGAAATAATATTTCATAAAAACCTTTAATATTGTCAAAGAAGTAAGGTAACACCAGTGACAAAAAAATGGTACATGCGGTATTTAAATAAATGCACAAAAAATATAAAAAATCATTAAGCTGTCATTTATGCATATTCATAAAGTCAAAGGGTAATCTAATAATGTGGTGTAAGTTTAAATGTTAGAAAAAGAAATAAATTTTAAGACATCTTGCCCTACCAAAATTGGACGTTTCTGTAGAATGACCCAGAAATGAAAGTTAGAGCGCACACACAACAGAGTTGTTTTACGGATATAAAGTTTACCAGTCCCCCTGAAAAGGTCTGTATGTTTACTGTTAGAATTCGCTGTGTATGTTGATGATAAAACAAGGGGGAGAGAGTTTATGGATAAGACTTTAATGCGCACTTGTTGTACCACCACTTGTACACCAGATTCGGGTAATGAACCTAATTTAACTTTATGATCCATTTCAAAGTAAAGCACTGGTAAGCAAAGCCTCTTTTTGCCATCACTAAACAATTAGACCACACATATTTTACAGACCACATATATTTTACTTAATCATTTATTAAAAATCCAGTATATGTTACAATATTTATAATATCTGTTTTATCCTGTTAACCTCTTGAAGCTCTGACGTCATTGACCAGAAGAACAGCTGCAGCCGCAGCAGCCACGCCCATCAGCGCAGTGACGACCAATCGCAGCACAGCTTCAACTGAATCACAACAGGGGCCTCTGAAAAAATCAAATGAAACAAATGATAATAGTAGTATAGGTATGTCACTTTATAGGCCAACTACACTGGTTCCCTCTACAAAATTATCGCAAAAAAAAAAAAAGAAGCTCTGTGATCAACAAAAGTTTATGATAGCCTATACTTGCATGTTTTATCCATCAAGATGTTATCAAAGGTGAGTACAACTTTTAAAATTTTGAAGCCTGCAGTCCCCAGAAGGAAAAAGCTAATGGT
Source organism: Rutilus rutilus (assembly GCF_951802725.1). Taxonomy (NCBI): domain Eukaryota; kingdom Metazoa; phylum Chordata; class Actinopteri; order Cypriniformes; family Leuciscidae; genus Rutilus; species Rutilus rutilus. The sequence goes on along the minus strand of NC_140222.1, from coordinate 10,838,925 downwards.
AACCTAAACCAGGGGTCACCAAACTTTTTTCTCTGGGGGCCACATTATCGTTCCTGACTGTGATGGGGGGCCGGGTCAGCTATATAACATAGAATTGTATGGCCCAGACCAAAATGACCACCAGCAGGCCTCATTGTGTAGTAGAGATTACTAGCCTGGCACAGCCATCCCCACTAATATATCCACACTACTATATCAACACTTGATTCCTGGCACATATTTGTTATCTTTACTAGTGGTTTGCAAAAGTTGTAATCGAGTCTTAATACTTTGTTTTAATTAAAGTTATTCTTCACAAATAATCGTTGGTCCACTGTTCTTTGAAAACTCTGCACTCTCTTTTAGGGGTGGAACGGTACACAGAAGTCACGGTTCGGTTCATACCTCGGTTCAGACATCACGGTTCGGTACGAGTTCGGTACAATGGAGGCAAAAGCAAAACAAAAATGCAGAAGACTTGTGCATGTCTTAGGCTGGACCACCAAAAGAAAAATAAATGTCTTAAGCCTTGTATTTTATTTTAAATAAGTTTTATTAATAAAGTAAAGGCATATAGAACCAGTTTATTTGTATTGCACTGACAATAGTTTTATATAATTAGTTCATTAATTCAATTCATAAAAATACCTGATATGTTTGGTAATTGTACCTGAATGAATTGAAAATTAATCTGCTACATTTCAGATTAATTTGTTTTCCTTAAAAATGTAATTAACAGTAACAAACACTTTGCAGTTTGAATGATGTCCTGCATAAACTAAATGACGGAGTATGTTTTTATGTTTCCACTGTTCGATCGCGGCCGCGCCTCACACACACACACACACGCACGCACACGCACAAATATAAGTAAACACTTTACGACTTTTCGATCGCGCCCACACCTCTCTCTCAACATATTCCAGCATAGCAATCTTTACATCGCAGTCTGCTTCAGAGCTAAGGCGGAGCTACAGATTAGGTGTCCCTAAAGAACCCGCGTATCTAACAGTAGTTCCGCATTACATTAATTAAATTGCACGCGAGTTTTATTTATTTTTATACCGTGTATTCTCCGTGTAAATGTATGCACTAAACCGTGACGCCCGTACCATGACGTAATCTGATCAGATATTCCTGCTGTGTGTGGTGTGTTAAGACTGCTCTCGTCTGCTCGGAAGGACGTCGGGACCACTCCTATCTCAAATCGGGGATATCCAACATGTTGGATTTTTTTGGCCCGATTTCTCCTTGTGTGTGGTGTCCCCCGGGGACAAACGAGCACGCAGCCTGTGGACTGTGGCGTGTAGCCAATCAGTAAGCGAGGTGACGAGGCGGCGAGGAAGCACCGGGAAACAAAATCAAAACAGGCGGCGGTAGCTCGCGTTGTCTCCACTTCTCTGATCATCGCCTTTTCTTTTGATAATGTTTTTTTTGGGGGTTAAAAACAAACTACAAACCTGACCTGGGAATGCTCGGGAGTCAAATCGGTTTGTGTGAGATGTGTTGATTTTGCCATGTGGTTGCGCACCACACACTGTACGACCAAAACTATTAGACCCGTGATTTTTTATCGCCGTGTGTGGGGTCTCTCAAGTTTGGAAAATCGGCCAACAATTTTAAAATCGTCCCGTGTGAACCAGGCTTAAGCGCTAGCTGTGTCCCTCCATGTTCTCGTCCTATGTCAGAACTGGATAGGCCTACTGTTTTGTTTGTTTGGGGAAAGAGCATGCTGCCCTTGCGTTTGAGCATGGTGATTGCAAGCACAGTGGAATGTTCACGGTTAAAGTGCTTCGCGTTCGCTTTGTTTATTTCAAAGGGGTAGCTCCCACAATGATTGTGGGGCTCGCGTGTTGATCTGGCTGAGAAGCGAGAGATGGTGCGTCCCTGTCGCTCGCTCTCTCTCCAGATCACAATGTCCTTTTGCTTGACTACCGAAGCGTGCCTCTGCGCTTCTTCGGCTCGGGCAGACGACATTGATTCTCATGTGTTTGCCGCCTCCGAGCGTTTCTCCTGTGATAATAAAAGGAGAACTGCTTGGGGCGATCGCTCGTGCAGTGGCCAGATTATAGGCTACTGATCACAGCAAAAAGATTCCCATAAAACACTCACAGTTTATAAATAAAGATTGTAAATATATAAAAGATATATGTGTCTTGTGTCCTCGACATCGACCCATTCGACTATCACGGGTGCGAAGGCACGCGATTATATGATGCTGCCTCAGAGACACGCTAGTGGGCTATCTCTCCCCTGGGATCACATTATCAGACGCATTTTCAGCGGGTCAGGCTGGTACTGCGCTGCACACCATGGCTATTATAGGCATACCAGGCTGATCCTATGAAAGATTTTAAAACACAGCCTGTCATCCACATTTTTTGCTGGGGGACTCATATTGTATATATGTAATATTTTACATAATTATATATAATATGCATATTGTAGCCTATATAATATAATATTGTCTGGCTGTTCTTTGGCCACATTTAATTCTGAGGAATTAAAGCCGCCTCCGAGTACTCCTCTCGTTATGATAAAGCATGTGAGGGGTTACTTGAGGTGGTGTCTCGTGTAATGGCCAGATTACAGCTAGACTGCCCTCCTTGAGGATCTCCATGACGTTAACTTGTTAATGTGGAAAACCTTATTCTTTGTGCGTCTTTGTGCTCTCAAGGTCAACTTATTAAGAATATCGTGGGTGCATGGGCGTGTGGTTATACGATGATGGACCAGTCCGAAGAGATGCTTGCTTCTCTTCTCTGTGCTCATCGTCATTTGAGTCAGCACTCCCCACCAAGCCGTGTATAATAACATCCATGCTGGTGGTGGTCAGACTGGTGCTGCTCTGCACACTATGGCTCCTACCTGACACCCTCACGAAACCACTGTACATCCTCGCCACATCTGGTGATTCGGGGGGCAGCGGTTCCCAGCGAAATGTTAGATGTTCCATTGATTCCTGCTGTCATCCAGGACACGGAACATCTACGCAACATGGGGGTTGCGTCCAATCTTAGATCTTCAAGGCTTAAACCGTACAGTCAAAGCACTCAAGTTCAAGATGTTAACTGTAAAGACGACCGTGTCGCAAATTCAACATCACATTTGGTTCGTCACGATCGATCTGAAGGACGCATACTTTCATATAGAAATATTGCCACAACACAGGAGGTTCCCAAGGTTTGCTTTTGGGGGCGAAGCTTACCAATATCGGGTCCCTCCATTTGACCTAGCCATGTTACATAGACGATTGGCTGATACTGGCCCAGTCTCAAGAGGTTGCGCTTCGACATCGAGATCGATCCCCGCTCATCTTCTCTCTATGGGGCTGAGATGCAACGCCAATTAGAGCGTTCTCTCTCCCGCCCAGAGAGTAACGTGCTTGGGGGTTAAATGGGACTCTGTCACCATCGGGGAAACAACTGTCTCCCGCTCGTGTCAAGACCAATTTTAAACACCCAAAGCAACATCTGGCTATGTCAGGACATTATATAGGTCTCATGGCAGCTGTGTCCACAGTGATCCCTCTGGGCCTTTTGCACATAAGACTACTTCAGTTGTGGCTCAAAGCAGGGGATTTCATCTATACAATCCCCAAGGGCAAATAAAGGCAAGAGTACTCGCTGAGTGCTTCATGTTGAAGGGGGTGGATTGGAATCCACTGCTGCTTCAATGTATATGTAATGAGTGATTATAATCAAGGTATTAATCAATATTTTTCCTTCTAAATATCAAATGAGAATGACTTCCTGGAGATTTTACTTTGTTATAGAAGTTACCAGTGTGATTACTGAAATGTTCATTTCATGTATTCTTTAATGTCTGTATTTGAAATCTGAATGCAGTAACGGTGCTTGCTTATTTAGCCCAGCTTCCAGAAATAAAATAGAAACTTGTTTTGTTTTTGAGAAAGGTCTTCAACATGTTAAAACATACATGAAGCCAATAATTTAAGGGACCATTTCTTTGTTAAAGCCTTACTTTCCTTTTAGACTAAACAAGTGTAGCTCTTCTTGAAAAAGAACGTATTATCTTCATGTTTTGAGAAGACTCTCCTGTTTATAGTTAGAGCCTGGCCAAATCCAACCTTGGGAAAGCTGTGTGTCGGTGTATGTGTTAGTTTTCTTGGTTAGGTTAAGGAACCACTGGCATTATTGGAAATTGACTGAGTTGTTGTTCTGGACATGTTGGCACCCAGTAACCCAAATCTCCGACCTGGAATGTCATGACGTGCCTAAACTCAGGGTCTGAGTGTCAGCTGCCTAAGCGATGGAGATATGCTTCTGTCTATCTGTATATCTGTGGAAAATTACTATGTTTATCTATTTCTTAGCTAATGAGAATGATTCAACCTGTAAGCAAGGACGTAGCTTAGACCTTGGAAATGGTATAACTGCTGTGATCTTTGTAACTGTAAAACGGGGTGGCATACAAACTCCTGTGTGAGTCTTGAAGCTGACTCCTGTTGATGAAACTGCAAACTATCCTCATTAAAACTTTTCTTCAATTTATTATAATTCTGACTCCGGGTTTTCTTTCAAACATCTGGTCCTTGGGTCCTAAACTGTTACCCCCTAACAATGTCCTTTCTAAAAATCCATGTTTATGGTAAGTCATGCGCTGAATGCTTCATGCACTTTATAAAATCAATGTTTATGGTAAGGGTTACGCGCTGTGGCTTCGTTCCCTTTCTACGTGGTTCAGACCCCGGTTCCTTGCCTTGGGTCCCACTCTAGGTGTGTCTTGCCGTCGCAGAATGCTAACGACAGACGCCTCTCTGATGGGCTGGGGAGCGGTCTTAAGTGGTCGTCCAGCTCAAGGGGAATGGGAGGGTCATCAGCTCGATTGGAACATCAACTGCCTCGAGCTGATGGCTGTATTTCTGGCCCTGAAATACTTTCTACCTCAGTTGAGAGACTGTCATGTCCTAGTGCAGGTGTCACAGCGGCAGTCTCTTACATATATCACCAGGGAGGTCTGCGCTCACGCAATCTGAACAATAGCGAGGCAGATTTTTCTCTGGGTCCAGGACAAGTTCCTGTCACTGTACATTAACAGGGCAGTGTACATCCCAGGGCATCTGAATGTGGGAGCGGATTTACTGTCCAGACAGAAACTACTGATAGGGGAATGGAAACTCCACCCAGAAGTAGTCAAACAGATTTAGACCAGATTTTACGAAGTGGAGGCGGACCTCTTCGCCTCTTATCAGACAGCGCAATGTCCCCTCTACTTCTCTCTGAGTCACCTAGCCCCCCTGGGTCTGGACGCGATGGCGCACACATGGCCCAAAATGCGCCTGTATGCGTTTCCTCCAGTATCTCTGCTCCTGGGAGTTCTAGCCAGAGTTCGCCAAGAAGGGTCTTGCCTCTTACTGATAGCACCATGTTGGCCGAACAGAGTTTGGTTCTCGGAGATAATGTCTCTCTTCGACGGCTCGCAGTGGGCGATTTGCCGGAGAGGAGGGACCATCTGTCTCAGACGGAGGGCACGATATTCCATCCCAGGCCCGACCTGGGGGACACTGGGCTTTCGCCTGATGTCGGTGAGAACATTAGCACAGAGAAGTGCTAGGGCTTCCTCCACTAGAAAGAGTTATGCCAACAAATGGGGTGTTTTTGAAAGGTGGTGTGTTGTACGTAATGCAGATCTGGTCAACTGCCAGATTGCTTCAGTTCTGGACTCCCTGCAGGAAAAGTCGTCGACAGACACATGCCCCTCCACTCTCAGGGTTTATGTGGGCGCTCTTTCGGCTTGGAAGGGGCGCTACTCTGAATACATCCTCTGCTCGCTCGCTTCATTCGTGGGTCCAGACGACTGAGGCCGCCTGTAAGAACCAAGATCCCTTCATGGGACTTCGCTATAGTCCTCAAGGGTCTGGTTGAGACCCCTTTTGAACCTCTAGAGTCAGCGTCTGACAATCTTCTAAACCTTAAGATGTTTTTTTTCTAATGGCAATAACTTCTTTAAAAAGAATCAGGGTTATGCAGGCTCTGTCGATCTCGCCATCCTGCTTAGACTTTGCCCCAGGACTGGTGAAAGTGCTTTTGTATCCAGGCCTACGTCCACCACACTAGCCAGTGGCGTAAGTCAGAGTAACTGTTCGTCTGTTATGGGGGCTGTAACAAAGGGGCGGCCGCCACCAAGCAGGCCATGTCACATTGGGTCAGGGATGCTATTGCTCTTGCCTATGAGGCGCGCGGTCAAGTTTCGCTAATGGGTCTAAGGGTTCACTCCACCAGGGAGGTCGCCTCTTCAAGTGCTCTTGCAAGGGGTGCCTCTTACAACTTGTTTGTGATGCGGCAGGCTGGTTCTCTCCGCACACATTCATAAGATTTTATAGTTTGGATGTTCATGCCACTCCGGGCTCTCATGTCCTTGAGTCAACATCACAAGCTAACGCCGATGACATCATCAACCGAGGCTATATTACCTCCAGGTCAATTCTGTTGACGTGTTTACACACTATATTCACAGCTGGTCACGTTTAAAGACGTTCCCAATGCGCTAAGCAGTGCAGCATCTCATTCCGCTTTTTCAGGGAACAGGGTTATGGTCAAGTAACCCAGAACGTTTTCAACAAGCCGACTTTATCACTTTGTCACAAACTCAAAACAATAATAATAAAAAAAAGCCAAAACGTCTGCAGATATCTCCTATTGTGCTCCACAGAAGAAAACAAATCCAACCAGTCAAGCAAGGACATACCTGATGACAGAAGCTCATTATTAATTTCCGGAATCTTAAGTTATCAGTCACGATAAAATCAACAAATTTAATCAGTGAATATTATTATCAGTGCTGTGGTACCTGCACATGTGTGACAGAGTGTGTTGATGTCCAGATGTGTGGTCTGGTTGCTGATGGGATTGTTCAGCACACAGCTGTAGGTGTTTTTATCCTGATATTCCACCTCCAGAGGTAGAGAGAGACTGATGCTGAGATCACACACACTGATGCTGGACAATACACTGATTCCTGCGTACCAGGAGAGAGTCGCATCACTCACATTCAACACTGATGAACACACCAATGAACAATTTGATGATGATGAAGAACAGTGTGAAGAGTTACTGATGATGACAGGAACAGGCAGACAAGCTGAGAAACATGAGAGAATAAACAAATCTGGATAAATATAATCAACAATCTATATGTTCAATTGTCTTTAGTAAGTGTTTCTGTGATCTCAAATGATAAGATTTCAGTATGTGAAAAATAAAATAAGAATATCTGAAGAACAAGACAAATGATCTCTACTCACCATAGACAGAAACACTGAATGTTTTTGATGATCGTTTCCCTCCCCTTATCTCTATTTTATAATCTCCAGTATGTTCAGTTCTGGTGTTTGTGACGGTCAGAGATCCAGTTTGATCGTCCAGCTTCAGTCTGTCTCTGAATCTCCCATCAGGACCATCAAATGTGGAGAAGATTCCAGCAGTTCTACTGATTTGAGCTATAAGAGACTTTTCAGCTCCATATTTCCACAATATATCTTTATCTTCGTGTATTTCAGTAAGATCTGAGTTTAGAGTAACCGAATCTCCCTCCATCACTGACACTGACTCACCAAACACACCTGGAGAACAAACAGATGAAGGTTTCCGTTTAATATAAATCCTAAAATTAGCTGTAGTTTGTAATCTTTAGATGTGAATTAAAGAACAGAGGCAGAAACACAAATTGTCTCTGCTGATGCAGGAACAGGCCGCTGGAAAACATGAGAGAAATAAGAATCTGATTGGAACAAAGTGTGGTCAATGCTGACACTGACAGTCCTTTTTTTTTTGAGCTGTCACCACACGTTCACCACAGAGGAAGGAGGAGAGCTGGGTGGAGGAGGGACATTTCCACTACAAGTTCAACAAAACTGAAGATCATCTATGTTTGTGCGTGAAGAATGCGTTGTGTACGAGTCGCAGGTGGCAAATGACACCCTAAGAAAAAGTATTGCCATCCTAGAATTATCCTTGTAAAAAAATATAAATTTAAGCAGTGTTTCCTGTACTTTCAGCAGCGGTGCTTCAGTGTGAAAAAGGTTGTGAAAAAATGGCCAGAAATCATACAAAATCGAACACTTCTCTAATATATATTATGAAATAGTATGTTTGAGTACATAGTATTCTATCATATTTTCATATCCCATAAGGCCACAGGAGAGGATTTATGAATGACAGTGAAGCGACGAAACTGTAGATCACATGACACTGACAACATGGTGGATGTAGTTCAGATTACTGTACACTCATGCTATATAGAACATACAATAGTATGTGACAGAGAAAAATAATCAGCTTCATTAAAGGTACACTATAGCTGAGTCCCAAATCAGAGGCTGCATCCTTCGAAGCCCGATTGCGTCACAGTGGTGCGACGACTGTCCCAATTCAAACGCTCCTTCACATGTGGCCTCCAAATGTGTCCTTCGTTTGTGAAGAAAAAGTACATACTTTTGAGTGTGTAGCAGTAGAGTAGACAAGCTTTGGCACCCTGAGGAAGGCAGCAGAGATGTATCTTTAACTTAATTTGATATCCCACAATCCTGTGCTTTCCAATGAGATAAAAAATAAAGATATTGAGGTGAGACTGCTGAATCTATATATACAACTCTTATCATTGATTGCTGAGTGCTCTCCCGGACTTTGTTAATAAAACATCATATAGCTTATAAAGTTTTGGATTTCATACATTAATTTCTTATTCAAACAAAATCCTGTCATCCAGCCATCTCTTTCATCCTCATCCTTTTTACCAAAAATGTGTTTTAGGTGGACAGATCAATACAGTAGCCTACAAAGAACATAACAAATTTAAGATGTTGGAAAAAACTATTTCTTTTCTGTTAACCAAATGCTTTTTAATCTTCGCTATTGCTTCAATGTAAATAAACAAGTGCACCGTTGTTGTGTCGTGACAAGTATGTTCAAGTCAGATATGCACAGATTCTGTGCAATACGCTGTTTAATATCATGATGACTCACAAATTGAGTAGCCTACGCTAAATCTTCGCAGATTTGGCTTAGGCTACACGAACTTCCCCAGCAAAAAGAGTAAACATAATAACACACCAACTTGGCATTGGCAAGTGATTTGACAGCGTTACCCACATTTGGCAAGAGTTAATTTCAAACACTGGATAGATACCACATTCCACCGCTCCCAAACAAATCGGCACGACCGCCATCTTAGAACGGTCAGCGTGTCATGCACAGTAAGAATCATGACACAACAATCTGCAGCTTCTGGTTGTGAAACCACCAAGATTTTAATCCCGGAAGGAATGGGATAACCTTTCACAGGTGAGAATGTGTTGGTGTTTTTATCTACAGTATCAACTCATATTAGTTTTATACTATGGTAACTCTTTAATTTCGTGTTAGCTGACGCTTTCGTCTTGTATTGTGTATGTTTGTATGCCTTCGTCTATAGTAGGCTTTTGTGTTAGTTTGCAAAATCATCTGCTAAAGTCTATTCCAAATATAAATATTCATAAATACGTCTGACTACAGTTGCAGACACTCAGTTGCAAAATGGTGGATGGCTCTGTTTGTATTTCACAACCAAAAAAACTCTATAGCGGCATTTAAGTTATATATTTCTAATGGAAAATGTATTTTACTATTTATAAAAACAATAATAACATGATTTAATGAATAATAACATTTCATAACTGTGCAAAAAACAACACTGACTTTTAGATGATTATACTTTTCGACTGCCTGCAGAAGCTGTCATCATTTACACATCAGATTCATCATTAACGATGGGCAATGAGTAAAGCCATGAACTCTGAAATTATCGCAATACTTTTATTCTAAAATGTCGTTGCACAATAGAAAAAATAAATGCAAAAAGAGCAGAATCAATTTTATTTCAGCTTAACTTGTGCATCTTTTCTATAGGATTAACAGAGAATGCAAATCCTGACTGATTAAAAAAGCAGCCAATTGCTTTGTATAAAAACTAAAGCAAGATTTAATGACTTAAAATAAATATAACTTACCAATATGCCACATGTAGCACAAAATAAACAGATGAACCATCTTCAAATAACAGTGCTTGAAATATGTGAACACTTGTGTGACAGACAGATTGTGAACTGACACAACGGTGTTAAACTGTGATATTAAGGTAGAGTTGCGTGTGTTTCCTCCTCCACCGGATCTGAACACTAACCACATGTGTGAGTTACTCTGGCATGTGGTGATTCTTTCTCCTTTTAAGACTTGTTCTTAGTAGCATTGTTTATTTTACAAGTTGTACCATTTTAGTTTTATATTGTTTTCGACTATTAACCTGAACTCTGGCCTGACTCTATTAGTGGTGTTTTTCATATACTAGATGAGGTGTGCTTTGACTTTTTTAAGCGATCAGGTGACGATGTTCGCATTCAAAAGATTGCATTGACTTAACATGGGGATGAACTTTGATAGGTCATAGCTCCGAACAAGGATTTTGTGGAAATGTGTGGGTTTCCACATCTGAAGAGGATATCAAGTTCTGTAAGAACAGAACCTCGCAATGGGGTGTAAGTTGTAGCCCTGGGTCGCAAGAGCTGCCCAGATTTACATAGACATATTATGGTTAAGCATAACTCTGGATCACAGTATCACAGAGACATATGGGTGGGCTCATTTCACTCAGGCAACCAATCAGTCTCTCCGGATCATTGTGACGCTATCAAGCCACGTCCTAGCAACCATTTAGAGCACCCTAGCAATTGATCCCATAAACTGCCATTATAAAGGCCAGGATGGATATCTTTGCAGCACATGAGGGTGGGCTCGTTTCACTCATGCAAACATTCAGTCTTAAGATTCTTCTTGGACACTCTGTATCAACACCCTAGCAACAAATTTCCCAAGAAACAAGTTCCATAGAGTTCCATTCAAATAGATAAAAAGGGATATCTTTGGATAGAAGTGTAATAGAAACATGAGAGTGGGCTTGTGTAGTTGCACACAGCAAGCACCATTCACATTCTCTTCAGAAAATCGGTTTAGTTTTTGTTGTTTTTCCACACATTACTGTTGATGGATTAAGGAATCAAGTTTCTTTTCTTTTTTTTTAAAGCAACTTATAAATTATAATTGCTCTATTTTTCTGTAAGCTCTATTTGTCGGTCCAGCCATCAGCTCAAACCACATCTCTGTTCAGATGTCTCTATATCAGACCACTGCCGGTTTCACTGTGACTCACAAACTGAGCTTGAGTGTCTTATGGATTCAGTGAATCATGTACCGTGCGTTTCATTCGGCATGAAAAAACAAACAAACCACTTTGAGGCCTTTCTGTGACTATTGTGGAATTTGCTATTATTATAATATTTGCATGATAGTTAAAGATTAATTTAAATGACATGCTTCGAAACCTGCTGCTTTTAAGGTCACAGATTATTGACAATTTAAATTCACATGCAAAACACTGTTTTGGCATTTACCTTCTGCACTTGATAACAATGAGTGTTTGGTTGAAATGATGGCACCTTTTACTGAAAAAAGCTATATGAAGTCCACAAGTCCTGTAGTTGTTGTTATACACCATCCTTCATAACACTAAAACACAGGAAGTGTTATTAGCTACGTCACCCTGTGTGTGTGTGTGTGTGTGTGTGTGTGTGTGTGTGTGTGTGTGTGTGTGTGTGTGTCATTTCTTTGGGCCTGACCCAGTTCACACACTTGTGTTGTTTGCTACTTGAACACTGGAGCCTAATACTGAAAATATACGACATATAGGAAGTGGTCAAATGGTCCAAGACCTCAAGTGTAGGAAAGAGTGGAGGAGAGAGAGTGAGTTGTTTGGCCTTAACGCTTTTTTTCACAACCTGAGGTAAATATTGGTATCTTTTATATTATCACAGGAGATTCAAGTGGTAAAATTTAAAGTAAAAGGCATATGTTGAATAAAATAGTATTACTCAAGTCCTAAAGTATAGTGGAAAATTACAATAAATGAATTGATTTTCCACCCCTCTGAAGGAGTGATATTTATCTGTAAAGGTCTGTGAAAATACGCTGAAATCACTACTTTATTTGTATGAATGCACAAATATATGATATATGCACTGAAATATGTGCACTTATCCATGACACACATGTTAGGGGTCGAGCTTACAGCTGTGATGCTGTTCTTCATAAATCCACCAGATGACTCCATTTATCAGTTAAATCAATATCATACCACTGATCAGAGGAGACATATGCAAATATCAGTCAAAAACATCAGTAAACTCAACAGGTTTCAGCACATACAGTAACAGTGAATGAAGTGATGCGTGAAAAGACATCATACATCATGTAAAAGTGTTGATTCATAAGTTACAATAAGATAACAAGGTCGCTGTCCAGAACTCTGAAGATTGCAACCTTAAAGGGATAGTTCACTTTGAAATAAAATTTTGGTATGTTTTAACTTACCTCAAGGGCATCCAAGATGAAGGTGTCTTTTTTTCCGCAGTAGTTTCAATTTTGATATTTTTAGGTCAAAAACTTGACTTGTCTGTCAGTCATATAATGCAGGTCTATGGTCACTGTCTCAAAGAGCATGCACAAAGTCCAAATTAAAACAATTCCCCATCGTCCAAATGAAACAATTCCCCATCGTAAGTACACATTGATGGCCTAAGACACGAAACGAGCGGTTTGTGTGAGAAAACGAACAGTATTTTTATCGTTGTTACCTCTTGAACACAGCTGCGTCCAAATGATCTGACGGCGCGGGCGGGTATAGATATATACACTAGATGTCGCTTGGCTACGGTTTCGTTCCAATGAAGTGCAGTAGCGAAGGCGAAATCTAGTGTATATATCTATACCCGCCCGCGCCGTCAGATCATTTGGACGCAGCTGTGTTCAAGAGGTAACAACGATAAAAATACTGTTCGTTTTCTCACACAAACCGCTCGTTTCGTGTCTTAGGCCATCAATGTGTACTTACGATGGGGAATTGTTTCATTTGGACGATGGGGAATTGTTTTCATTTGGACTTTGTGCATGCTCTTTGAGACAGTGACCATAGACCTGCATTATATGACGGTTTCAAGAACGGTTTGACCTAAAAATATCAAAATTGAAACTACTGTGGAAAAAAAGACACCTACATCTTGGATGCCCTTGAGGTAAGCTAAAACATACCAAAATTTAATTTCAAAGTGAACTATCCCTTTAAGTCCCTTACTCAATAAAAAAAATATATATATATAAATTATAATAATGTTGCACGGTTACAATTTACTGTACATCAGTTTACTGACTGGATACTTTTGCAACTTTTGCAAATTGCAGCACTTCTGTTACTGTATAAAGCATAAAGACTGTTAATGAGGAAACACTACAAAGTTCATGACACTGCAGTGTGACATTAAAAACAGATCTGATTTTCTCACACACAGAGCAATCGCATAAATATACTTAAAACCATGGAGGGGAGAGCGGGGCACAACCGTGTAACCATAGACTGTAAAAACTTGTTGTAAATACTTCCACACATTCAAACTTAGTGTATTTACTAGTTGCAATATCAACACTATTGTAGAAAATTAGCTCTATTAAATATTAATAATCAATAATAACTGGTTATAATTGATTATGAATATTTGGATCAGTTAATATAATTAATATATAAATTAATATTACAATCAATTAACCTGTTTGTCCCGTGAACACTCTGTGTTAATTGTTTATTAATTCTAAGAAATGTGCATTTCCGTGGTATGGGAAATGTCTTTCTTACTTTACACTACTTCTAAAAGCAAGTAGTCAAGATCTATGATTAGAGACTCCAGATATGAGCTTGAGACATGGACAACTTTATGTGCGACATGAACAAGACTTTATTAACTAGTCTAAACACTTAAACTACTCTAACATACACACACATACATGCATACAGTTTACCAAGGGAAAGAGAGCTGAAGCAGAATACAGGAAAGCAAGAAGTTATAGCATTGTTTGGAGTTCAGCAGATCAACAGCCTTGAGCTAACCATCAGTTTAGTTCTAACACGCCCTTCTTTAAAGGGGTAAGGATACTTAATGTATCAAATAATGAGACCAAGTTTGATACTTGCATGTCTCGCCCATTTGGCCCACCATAGCCCCACACAGCTGCACCAAATAGCCTAACAACTTGATGGATTTCATGAAATCACAATCTGGAAAAAGGTTATTAACCTGTTACTTTAATTCGGCTGACACTTCCAGCTCAAAGCTGGAGCCGGTCCTGTGCTCAAATATTTGTACAGTGTTTGCAAAATTATTAGGAACGTAGATTTTCTGATCATATTTTTTTTCCAGGCACATTTTACCAATTCCAAACCAAATTGATCTTAATAATTTTGTATTTAATCAAAAAAACATGTAATTTTCCTTTCACATACACATATGAAACCAAATTCATTCACATACTATCATAGCCGCGGGAACATATTTTATCAGGGGGGTGATGGGGGCGGGGCTTAATGGGCGAGGCTTGAGATTGCGGGGCGGTGCTATGGTAGTCTTTTTTAAACAAAATCTTAATATTAAACAGCCCAAACAAAAAGATGATCATACAAATGAATGAGCACAGAGTTGTGACAACGCTCAGAACTCATGATACATTTTAAAAAGCACAGCACACAAATCTGCATATTACCTTATGATACTCACTCAGGAGTGCCAGTTCAACACAGAAAGTATAATCTTTTAAAGCGAAAACGCAAGACGCAAGACGTCAAACGCGGGCAGTGGAACGAACGGAGGAAAAAGCAAGGTCTCGAGGACAACATTTAAACAACGAGTAGCCTAGTGCGTTCACACTGAAAAGCAATGGAAAAGTAGCAGAGTGGAATGGTTGACGTTCTGTGTGAACAGCCACTAATGCCAATGAATGCTTTAATCAATACATCTCTATATTTAATTTTTTCACATGCATTAAATGAGTGTCAAATCAGTTCTGATGCTGGTCCTCAACCAGTGTCACGTCACTCACTCCATGCGAGATTGGCTTATTTCCTTATGATAGCCTGGCTATTCATTTATTTTAAACATAAAACCCTATTCGACAACATATAAAAACGAAATAATCTTTAGAGTAATTTTATAAAGGTTGAGGGTGTTCTTAAAAAACATGCTGAAAAACAAAAAGTTATTTAAAAGTTTCAGTTGTGTGAGTGAGAGCGTTTCAGTTGTGTTTGTAAAAGCATTTCACTTGTATGTGTGTGAGCATTTCATTATAGTATGTGAATGAATTTGGTTTCATATGTGTATGTGAGAGGAAAAGTACATTTATATGCATGGTAATTCGACTAATGTCCCTAGGGGCACCTCATATATTAAGTTATCAGTCTTGATACAATCAACAAATTAATTAAGTGAATAAATGTGAATAATATCATTAGCGCTGTCGTACCTTGAGTTGAGTCTGGCTGTGAAGTAGACTGAACATCCAGCTCTGTAATGATAAAGAAAGAAGTGAACACATCAGTCTGATCTACAACAGAAGACAGAGATCAAGTCAGTAAACACACACACATATCATCAGTGCTGTGGTACCTGCACATGTGTGACAGAGTGTGTTGATGTCCAGATGTGTGGTCTGGTTGCTGATGGTATTGTTCAGCACACAGCTGTAGGTGTTTTTATCCTGATATTCCACCTCCAGAGGTAGAGAGAGACTGATGCTGAGATCACACACACTGATGCTGGACAATACACTGATTCCTGCGTACCAGGAGAGAGTCGCATCACTCACATTCAACACTGATGAACACACCAATGAACATGATGATGATGATGATGAAGAACAGTGTGAAGAGTTACTGATGATGACAGGAACAGGCAGACGAGCTGAGAAACATGAGAGAATAAACAGAAATAGGTAGATCTAATCAACAATCTCATTTTCATTTCATTGTGTTGAGTGAGTGTTTATAACGTCTGTCTTCTCAATCTACAAAATCTGTAAACTTTACAGTATGTAAAAATGAAAATAAGAATATGTAAAGGACAAATGATGTCTACTGACCATAGACAGAAACACTGAATGTTTTTGATGTTATTTTCACTCCCCTCATCACTAGCTGATAATCTCCAGTATGTTCAGTTCTGGTGTTTGTGATGGTCAGAGATCCAGTTTGATCGTCCAGCTTCAGTCTGTCTCTGAATCTCCCATCAGGAACATCATCATATGTGGAGAAGATTCGATTCTCTTTGCTGAATTTAGCTATCAGAGAGTTTTCAGCTCCATATTTCCACAGTACGTCGTCGTCTTCATGTATTTCAGTAAGATCAATGTTTAGAGTGACAGAATCTCCCTCCATCACTGACACTGACTGTTTTTCAGTTGTCTTAGTGCCAAACACACCTGGAGAACATAAAGAGGTTTTGTTGGTTTAAATCCTAAATCATCTGTATAGTTTTTATTATTTTCATGTGAACTGAAGAACATTCACAACAGCAGCAGAAACACAAAATGAAAGGTGAGATATGACAGATGTGTGTGTGTGTGTGTGTGTGTGTGTGTGTGTGTGTGTGAGATGCTTTGATCTTTATTTGTTTTAAATGCATCTGCTGTACAGCAAAATCAAGTTTAAAAAGTTTACTTTTTCATAAGATAGATATTTCATAAGACACTTGGACGAGTATAAAAAAAATCCCTTTGTATCATCATCTCTCATACTCTCGGGGTCCCTGCACATTTTGGCTTTCTGAGCCTCCATGCAGATCATAAACTTAGACATTTACATTCACTAGAGATTTCCATTACTTTCCATGACTTTTAACATTTTATTTTTTATTATATTTGTAGACCTGGAAATTTCATTGTCTTCAACAGAGACCTGAATTCAAAGAAATAATAATATTCATAATATTCATGATCCATTTGTACAGCTATAGCCATCGAAAATAGCAGCTTTTTCACTAAACTAAACCAAAAAATAAATGTATAACTTACCGATCAGACACAAACAGAACAAAGCAAACACGTGAAACATTTTCTTCCGTTGTTCAGTGTCTGATGAAACTGTGCTGAAACACTCAGTCTGATGTGAATCCTCCCAGTTTGACCCTCCTAGTTTCACACACTGTATTTGCACATGATATAATGTTATAGATCATCTGGTCCATATCAAGACTTTAACGCTTCTTAATGGATTCTTTATTTTTGTCATTTAAAAAACTCTTTGTAACTGTCCGACTGTTCAATGGCTAAAAGTAGAATAATATTGTTAATTGTGTTTAAGCAACATTTCATGGTAAAATAGAGCCTAACTAAACTGATTTAAAAATTGTGTTTATTTGCATATTTATTCAATTCTCAGTGTACAGAATAATGAAAATAAATAGTTAAACCCGTCTGCCATCTCACAGTATCAGTTTTACTGAAGTTCATCGTCAGAGTCAAACTGAAACCTCTTGCCGTCTGATTCCTGTCATCAGACACTCTTCACACTGTTCAACATTATCTGCTTCACTGTTCAATGTTGAATTATTAACTGTTTATTCCAGAATAATACTACACATGAATCTACAGGGGTTTTGTAGATATACATAGAAGTGTGTAAGGGAACACAGAACGATAAATTCATATTTTGTAAATACAAAAAAAAAAGAAAAAAGAAAATGCATAAACTCAGCAGCAAAAACATGAATCAGCATCTTTATAAAATGCTTCACAAAAGACACAATGTTACAGGTTACAACACATTTGTTACAAGAAAATACAGAGAAAAACATTAAGGACATTGAGTAGCCTGTAAAGGGCCGGCCCAGACTCTATTAGAGCCCTAAGCGAGATGTTAGATCAATAAATATGTATATTTAATATGAACTGCAATTTACTATGATATGAATATGCAATAACAGGCATAAATTTGAAGTAAATGGAAATCTTACAAATCTGTAAAAAAGAATCACAAAAATTAAACCACAAATCAACATAAAAGTGCAATAAACTAGCCTCTTTCCTTTCATCCCCATTTTTGAACAACACTGGAAAATGACATACAGTCGGCTGGCTGAGTAAACATAAATGACTGCAATTCATGACAACAGTCCTAGTCATGGTTTCTTATAAAAGAAGACACTTAGGAGTTTGTTGGTCAAGCAAAAAAAAAAAAAAAAAAAACACACACAGATATCTATATTTATTTTAAAGAAAATACACTGCGATTAACTTGCAGCTTAACACAAGCATGGCCCACAGTGTTTGCGTCGCCAGTAAAGAGGTTTTAATACAGCTATTTCAGAATAGCACACACACATCTGCCATGAAGAGTCGGTAACTTCTGATTTCACCTTTCTAAAGGATAGTTTAAGTGGCAAATGCTAATAATACTAATAGTAACTAATCATGCATAATTAGCATGTTATGGTAATGTATTATAATTGCGTCATGATGCAGACAGTGTTTATTAGTCCAACATAACATGCTGTCAACTATTATTATTTTTTTCACATTCTTGTGAACTGTTATTGTAAACATTGTAATCCAAAATACATCATTTAAAATCTCTAAAAGGCCGTCACTCACTCTCAGTTCATCGCAATCTCACAAATCTTCATTACAATCATCAAAGCCGTCTACACTGCACAATGAATCTCTTATTTATATCATGTCTGCACTTTGTTATAATGAGTAGATCTGCGAGCGTGAAGAACTCGGCACTGAACAAAAACTCCAGCGTTTAAGCAGATTCTGACTAACTTACACCCCTGAGTGGTTTTCCCAATACTGGGAGATAAAATGATCCTGCACTGTTCCTGTCTGGATCCTTTAGCAGATGTAATAATCCCTCCACCATTACATACTGGAAATCCTCAAGCTCAAGTAAATAAGGTTTTACTGCTGCTAATGTCATAGTGCCTCAGTCCCATCAGCAACACCCGTCGCCAGAGGCTCGGTACAATTATTCGACGCCTTGTCAGGGACACCCGTCTGAGGAGTCTTAGTTTGATTAAGGGACGTCCTTTTAGCAGCATCTGTCTGAGGATTCTCAGGCTGATCAGTGACATCCTTCATTAAATTCTTCTGGGATTCATTGAGTTCTGGGACACAAATCACCTGAAATGAAGAAAATAAATTAACAGAAAGTAAAACAAATGTTCAGGATTGATTCAGTTACACAAACACTTTATTAAAGTGAAGTTATGTAAAGGATTACATTTGATTACTTTTTAGCTTATAGATGAATATGTATGAATAAACGCTCAACAAAAATGACAGTGTTGAGAAAACAGTCTTCATCTCCCGTGTACCTCCAGCGATCATCTCCTACGTTCTTCTCCAGCGTCTGTGTCCTGTGCTCTCCTCTCCCTTGTGTTGGCCATTTTCCTGTTTGTCCACCCATTGCTGCAAAATTAAACTCTATCACTTGTCCTTCTGTCTCCTGGTCCTCTGTTCAGTAACATAGAGCCAGTAGATGCGCTCTCGCTCTATACAACTTACCTAATGTACACATATATGGAGAGCAGGGTATGAATTAGGATGTAGGTTGAATGGTGTGCATTAAAGTTAGACATCCATGAGACAAATGTAGGTTTGTGAGTGAATGTGTTTGTGTCGCCGCAATCACAGTTCGGTTCCTAATTCCTGTTGCAATGTTGGAATTTTGAAATTAATTATAACTAACATTTTTCTTTCTTGTAGGATTAACATGCTTTTGAACACTAAGTCCCCAACAGAGCCAGAGTTAGTGTGTCTGAATATAACAAAAGTGGAAACGGAACTAGACAGTCTAGTTTTGTTATATCTAACCTCATGAGCTTAACAACAAGTGGAAGTATCAAGGAATCCTAACTTACTTTTACATAACAGAGAATTATACATGTGAAGAACAAATCATTTTGGAGAAAAATTATGAAATGAAACATGTGCTGTGGTGTCGGAGTGCTTAAAGTGAGCTTTAAGTAACAAATGTAAAGCAAAGTTACCCCCCTTAAATGTTTAAGATAGAATGAGAAATGACATCATCATTTACTGTCCCAGTGTGTGAATATGTATTTGATCTTGTTCAGCTCTTCTGGATCTGATGTCATAAAGTAGAACAATCACAGTAGCCACGCCCACCAGAGCAGAGAGGACCAATCGGATCACAGCTTCAGTAGATCCACAACAGTGGACAGAGTCTGAGGAATAAAAACATCAAAGTGAGATCAGCTCAATCAATAAATGCTAATATCAGCGCTGACATTAGTTGATGTGGTACCTGCACATGTGTGACAGAGTGTGTTGATGTCCAGATGTGTGGTCTGGTTGCTGATGGGATTGTTCAGCACACAGCTGTAGGTGTTTTTATCCTGATATTCCATCTCCAGAGGTAGAGAGAGACTGATGCTGAGATCACACACACTGATGCTGGACAATACACTGATTCCTGCGTACCAGGAGAGAGTCGCATCACACACATTCAACACTGATGAACACACCAATGAACATGATGATGAAGAACATTGTGAAGAGTTACTGATGATGACAGGAACAGGCAGACAAGCTGGAAAACATGAAAGAATAAAGAGAAATATGGATAAATATAATCAACAATCTATATGTTCAATTGTCTTTAGTAAGTATTTCTGTGATCTCAAATTATAAGATTTCAGTATGTGAAAAATTATGGAGCTAGAATTGTCTTTATTACATGCGAGAAAATAAATGATCTGACTGAGAGAAAAAAAAAAGTTATCACACTGATAGCAAAAAAGCAATTCATGAGAGAAAAAATAATATTTGAGAGAAAAAGTTTTCATACCAATAGCAAAAAATAATAATATTTGAGACTAAAAAAAGTTTTGAGAGAAAGTATTTTCTCATAGAACATAAAAAATATAAATTTGTCATTTTTAAAATTATTTCTGAGAAAAAAAATCTCTCTCAAAATACTTTGAAAAAACTCTCAAATATATATTTTTTGCTATCAGTGTGAAAACATTTTCTCTCTAAAAAAAAAGTGTTTCTTTCAAAACGCTTTTCTTTGCTCTCGATGCAATTTTGCTCTCGTGTCAGGATTTTGCTTTCGCTGTGAAAATTGTGTCATGGGCGGGGCCACATTCCTAGTGGCCAGTCGGGTGAGCATCGTCTTGTCTTGGGAGTCGAACTGAATCATTATACCATTGTTCGGTTCACCGGCATAGATGCCGCCTCTGCCTTAGTTGAGCACAGACACTCCAATGTTTGGGTAAGATGATTCACGGTGATCTTAGATGATCACGGACGTATCGCCTGCGATAATTAATGCGATATGGCTCAGCTTGTCAGTTAACTACGGCTCAGTGTAGCCTAGTAAATGCCGCTCCATCTGAAAGCAGGTGATGGCGATTTACTACTAATCAAGGAACAGACTAGATGCGCATAACAATGTCATCCGATATATCGCCCAGCCCTAGTTCATCATATACAACCTCCTGTACAGTTTTACCCGGACTCAGAATAAACTATTTTGTTTTAAGGTCAATATGATACATTTCCTGTTTGAACCTATAACTGAAAGGCGCAATATGTTTTTTTTTTGCTTTAAAAATATAAAAAATCACTATATCTATGTTATATATTTTTTAAAGTTGTGTATTTACATTATCCCGACAGTTCCAATTAACTTCTAAATCCAGAGAAATTAATATTTTAATTCGAAGACACGGACCGTGTCTTTATTTCCGTTATGTCGCAGTCAATGGCGTCATATCCGCGTTGTCCCTGGTTTCCGCTCGTACTGCCATGGTAACCAGAGCTATGAGCAGAGCCTTCTGATTAACCAAAGCGACAGACGCAGACAACTGTGGAGTTCGCAATGTCTATCTGCACGCTGTTGTTGTTTCGTTCAAACATTACGGACCATGGCAAGCAGACTTTGGATAAAAAAGGATAACTAAAACGAGAATCAATATCAGCGCAGTGTTTTCGAGATGCCGAGAGCTCCCATAGACAGTATATAAACGAGAGCTCCACGTCCGAGACTTCGACCACTCCTGCATGTACTTTATTAAACAGGTGAGCACATTTACATAAAACTAATCAATGTTATATAGTTCAACAATGATAAAATGTCAGAATATGATCTGTATGTTATTCTAATGTTGATCTAGCTTACTGCTAGTCTCAAACAGACAAACTAACACATAAATTTCAACACATTCAAATGCAGTTTAGTGTGCTAAATGTAATGTTAGACCAAGTGAAACAGCACTGCGTTACCTCACAAGTTTAATTTGTCTAATAAACTGACCTGTGAGTTGTAATTCTGCGTGTAGTTCGGTAGAATGAAATGTCCATATTCCTTTTATATCCGCGGGACTCGCGTCGCGTTTGGAGCTGATAGCTGTCTCTTAGCAATCTCGAACTGCTTCATATCATAGTCATGATAAAAACATCGATGTATTCAGTCATCCATAAACATTATTAGATCGGTTGGCTTGGCATTGACGACAAGTTCCATAATTCTTAGCAAATGTTGCGTCATCAAACTACGCCTTTGTTATTGTAAATAGGTTAGCGACCCCTAGAGGAGAAAAAATCCTATATTGTGCCTTGAACTATAACCTAAAATGATTGTTATTAATGTGTTTAGCATCTGTATCTCTCACTATAGGTAGGCTATAGAGCACTATACGCTCTAAAATCTTTGCCTTAGGCTATGCAATTTAAATGAAGGAAATACAGATAAGTTGACATGAACTCTATGCATATGTGAAATATATAAATATATACATTTACTACACAGAGACAAGTTCACTGACAAGCTGAGCCATATTGCATTATATCGCAGGCGATATGTCCGTGATCATCTAAGATCACCGTGAATCATCTTACCTAAACATTGGAGTGTCCGTGCTCAACTAAGGCAGAGGCGGCCATAGATATCCATATAAGGCTAGATGGCTTAAGGCGGAGTAACTTCCGGCATCACCGGCAGCCATCTTGCCACAGGGAAGCTGTGAATTAAGGTGAGTGATCAGCACGCACACAAATCCTCTTATCTCGCTATCTTGACGGATTTACAAATGTTATTAACGTGGCTATAATTCTTTCATATGGAAGTCCATTGTTATAATTATTCATGTATGCAGTGTCATAACTACATCTCTGACGTTTATAACAAACCAAACCGTTTGAAAATCGGTAGAAAATTGAGCAAGTTATGGTTATTTAAAAGTACATGTCATGCACCATACGAGTGAGCGAGCTCCCTGTGGCAAGATGGACGTCGACCTCCATTGGCCAGCAGCGCGCACGAGACATCTAGCCTTTATTATGATATCTATGGAGGCGGCATCTATTCCGGTGAACCAAACAATGGTGTAATGATTCAGTTCGACTCCCAAGACAAGACGATGCTCACCCGACTGGCCAATAGGAACGTGGCCCCGCCCATGACACAATTTTCACAGCGAAAGCAAAATCCTGACACGAGAGCAAGAAATTGCATCGAGAGCAAAGAAAAGCGTTTTGAGAGAATTTATATTTTTTTATGTTCTATGAGAAAATTCTTTCTCTCAAAACTTTTTTTTAGTCTCAAATATTATTATTTTTTTTCTATTGGTATGAAAACTTTTTCTCAAATATTCTTTTTTCTCTCATGAAATGCTTTTTTGCTATCAGTGTGATAACTTTTTCTCTCAAACTTTTTTTTTTCTCTCAGATCATTTATTTTCTCATAATAATCATAATAATTTTTAATATTATTAAGACACAATTCTAGCTCCATAAAAAATAAAATAAGAATATCTGAAGGATGAGACAAATGATCTCTACTCACCATAGACAGAAACACTGAATGTTTTTGATGTCAGTTTCACTACCCACATCATAGTTTATAAACTTCAGTATGTTCATTTGTGGTGTTTGTGATGGTCAGAGATCCAGTTTTCCAAGTGGAAAAGCGTTGCCTTGTCTGATGAGTCTCCATTTCTGCTGTGACTTCTATAGGATCTGAATTTGGCGTAAATAACATGAAAGCATGGATCATCCTGCCTTGTATCAGTGGTTCAGTGATGTGGAGGATATTCTCTTGCCACACTTTGGGCACCTTTTTACCAACTGAGTATCATTTAAACCATCTCAAACCATCTCAAACTGGTTCCTTGAACATTAACGGTGAGTTCACTAAACTCAAACGGCCTCCGCAGTTACAGATCTCAATCCAATAGAGCAGTTTTGGGATGTGGAGGAATGGGAGATTCACATCATGGATGTGCAGCCAATAAAACTGCAGCAACTGTGTGATTCTTTCATGACAATATGGAGGAATCTCTGATGAATGTTTCTAGCAGCTTACTGAATCAATGCCATGAGGAACTGAGGCAGTTCTGAAGGAAAAGGGGTTCAACACGAGACTAACAAGGTGTATGTAATAAAGCAGCCGGAGAGTTCATTTATATCTGACAGGTAAAGCTGTTATTGTTCAAGAGTCTTATTTTGGACACTAGATGGCGCTAGTTAATAGTGGGATGTTATGTTTTATTTGATTAAATTTAAGTGTCATGTTCTGTTAACCAACTGCAAATTATACAAATTATAGTCAAGTTGTTGAAAGATGTATTTTTTTTATTGGATTTTGATTTAATTTAATTTTTTTTTCCCTGAATAATAAGCATATTTCTTACACTTAATTGTAACATAGAAACATTCATGTGTTGCTTGTTACTACCCCACCAAACAGAAAATAAAGAAATTATTAACAACCATCGGCCATTTGCACACATAAATAACAATATTTCAACACTAAATCATACATATGCATTCTTAACATGACAGACAGCTAAACATTGACACACAAGTAAGCTTACTATAGCTTTAACTTTTGTATATCAAATCTTGACTGCTAAAGCTAAAGTCAGACTGTGAGTCTTCATATGAGCAGGAATGGAAATAAAGCCCTTCAAACACACAGTAATGAACGACACCTCAGTGCGTCTGTCAAACATCGAACACAAACATCCAGCAGGAGAAGATCATGCAGAACCAGCAACAAATCAAACCACTTTTCTGAGCAGATGTAAATCACACCAGCTCAAACTGTCAGGAGCTCCAGAGGAAGCCGAACACAGCAGGCTTTATTCAACACACACAGAGATTCATATATTTCTCAAATGAAGAGGCAAAATGTTTCTTGTTTGTTGTTGTTTTGTGGATTTGTTAAAAAGGAAAACATATAGGCTTTAAAAAGTCAGATCATTTGTTAAAAGTGCTTGTACATTCTTAAAGGGGGAGTTTCATTAGTCCGTCACTGAATATCACGCTTCAAAAACCTCAAAACTCAAACTAAAGAGCTAAGAGGAAACTACAGCGGTTCCTGTGAACGCGATCACACCGCTGGTCTGGTGCTTGAAGTCTGATCATCTTCTCTTGGCGATCGGCGCATACACCACATGATCCTCCTCTTTAGCATCCTGTCAAAAACACAATATATTAAAATAAATGCATGTCCTTGAAATCATGTTACAATATGCAGATATAAAACCAAATGTGTATCATAAAACTTCCAGAGACTCGCATTGTTTCCTTGCATTTGTTTTTTAATGCTTGAAAAATAATACTTACTATAAAAATGTATTCCAGTACAAATGTCATATAGACAGAATTGTGTTGATTTCCCAAAAGCATCGTAAGAATCACAAAAGCACGTACAGTGTGTGAAACTGACAGGAAATACTTCATCAGAGGCTCATTATGAACACTGGAAATATTAACTAATGTTGATCTGATGGTAGAATGAGTGTCGGCAGTATTATGGCATATGTTTCCTGCATTGAATGTTGATCTTTATACATATTTAATATGGTGGTGTTTTGTGTTTTTGTCTGTATAATGATCTATCACACACTGGCACACTCACTGCTATAATCATACACAGATATAAATTAGTAATAAATGATCTTACCGATGTCTGTGCATTTCTTTTGTGAAACGTTGGCTCGACGTAGATGATTTCTTCTTCATGAGTCTCAACTGTTTCAATGACAGTATGTAATATAATAAATAGATGGATTAAAACTCAATGTTGTTAACTAGATCTGTTTCTTTATAACATAATGTAATTAAGGCTGCTGGCCTCATTGATCTGAGATTTTGCTCCTCAGTTTTTGAGTGAATAATCCAGTGCTAATTAAAAGAAAACAAGTTTGAATCCCATATTTGGTAATAATATAGCATAAAGAGAAAATTATAAACACATTTTTGGAGGCTGGTCATTTTTGAACAGGAACACCATAAGTGTAACAAGTACAAAAAGTATAATTTTTTTGGGCAGACGTTGTTATATCTTGTGTGAGCAAAGTCAGTAAGTTTTGGTCCAATGCGATAACATTAACATTTTCAGGAAAAAGAAAATCCTCTTCAGGTCAAAATGACCACAACTCAACATGAGGGTTAAAAGGAACTACACTATTAAAGAATATTATTAACACTCATTACTTTTACAAATTCAATAGCATTTATAATTTAACACTTGCCTTTTTTATCAGTTTTTCTACATTTCTTGTAGACGAAGAAGATCCCGACGACTGCAACAATCATCAGAGATCCAGCAGAGATCAACACTATCAGAGACACTGACACTGGAGGAACTATAGAGAGAGACAGTTATTAGTGTGAGCTAGTGATAAGAGAACATCACAGTTAGTAGTATTTTGCTGATTTACATTTAAATTCATATCAAAATTTTAGTTTATTACATTTTACTGTGTGTTAGAGTAAAAAATAAAATGCTTGTGTTTTTATTTCAAGCTGAAAGGCGAGGTGAGTGGTGATGATATATATGTAAATATGAGTAACAGTCTGAGGTACGTATCAATAATCCATATAACAGAGATGTTTATGTTGAGTAAAAACAAAAGGAGGAACATAGTTCAACAATTAGGAATCAATGTTAAGCAATAAAATACTGGGCATTTGTTTTATCACCAATAATTGAAACAGCTCCAGTCTTTATAATCAGGTCAGTAAACACACACATATATCATCAGTGCTGTGGTACCTGCACATGTGTGACAGAGTGTGTTGATGTCCAGATGTGTGGTCTGGTTGCTGATGGGATTGTTCAGCACACAGCTGTAGGTGTTTTTATCCTGATATTCCACCTCCAGAGGTAGAGAGAGACTGATGCTGAGATCACACACACTGATGCTGGACAATACACTGATTCCTGCGTACCAGGAGAGAGTCGCATCACACACCTTCACCACTGATGAACACAGCAGTGAACAGTTCTGGTGTGATGATGATGAACAGTTTCTGCTGATGACAGGAACAGGCAGATGAGCTGAGAAAGATTAGAAAGATTAGAAACAGCAGAATAAATCATAATATTAAATTCCTGTACCAGAAAAATTTATCTTGTGTATCTGATTCACGAGTTCCTTTTCCCATATAATCTTTAAGCTAATAAGGTTAAGCGTATTTGGCTTGCTGTCCACAGTGGAGGGGCTCGAGGAAGCAGCTTCAACTCGAGTTTAGATAAACCCCTCAGTGGGACTACTATTGCTCAGATGATGAGTATGGTAGCAAGATGCCTATATTATGTTGGTGGAGTTAGAGAGGTGGAGGGACACCAGAACAGCTGATGCCAGAGTAAAGTCAGCGGCTGCTTATATGATCAGCAGTTCATTGAAAGGTTAGATAGGTTCACTCCTCCTGAAATTACGTTGTGAACTTCACTAATAATGAGGAATATAGAGATTGTTTATCTTAGATTTTACTATTTTAAAACTGAAAAATTATATATCTAGGAAAGGTCTACTTCAAACCGATTAAGAAATTAAGGAAACCAATATTTAACTCACCAAAGACAGTGAGACTGAAACTCTTGATCACACTGCTCATCTGTAGTTGATAATCCCCAGCATGTTCAGTTCTGGTGTTTGTGATGGTCAGAGATCCAGTTTGATTGTCCAGCTTCAGTCTGTCTCTGAATCTCCCATCAGGAACATCATCATATACAGTGATGCTGTCGTCCATTACATTGATTTCAGCTATTAATGTGTTTTCATCTCCAAACCTCCACAGAATCAGATCATCATCCTTCATTTCAGTAAGATCAGAGTTTAGAGAGACTGAATCTCCCTCCATCACTGACACTGACTTCACTGCACCTGTGTCAGCACACACTCCTGGAGAACACACAGAGGTAAACAATTTTACACAAAAAAAAGGCCATTTGCAGTCAGAGATTCTGATTGTTCCAAAATGTTTGCTCACTGATTTTGCTAAACACAAAAAACATCTAAAACTTTTTTAAATTTTTTAAACTTCGAATAATGTCCTACATTGAGATTGTAAAACTATATTTTCTTCAAATACCTTAATGTGATATTCACATGTCGTTTTTTTTATTAATTTAGTGAGCTTATTAATAAGCTAACTGAATCTGTCCATTATGTTATCTGTAATGCCTGAATCCAAAAGATCATAAATCTAACTTATTATTTTGCATATAAAACAAAGCATGAACTAAATCAGTAAAGACATTGCTTCAAAAATGCATTAAAAATACATTTGTAACTTACCATCCAGATGGCACAAACACAAGCTGAACAAAACACCAACATGAAGCATTTTCTTTGATCACTGTAACATTATAATGGAAATCTCAGAAAGCTGTCTGTCTTGAACTGTGAATTGTGTGTGTGTGTGTGTGTGTGTGTGGATCCTCCCCCATCAGGACTCGACCACCCTTCACTGACCACACACTGGATTTCACTTTAAAATTACACAACAAAAGCCTTTATCAAGAATCACTGTATAGCGGCAGAAAACATGCTAGACCACAGGAAGCTGATACATGAGTTGGGCAGGTTATTATTTTAGTATTTTGTTATTCTCTCTCTCTCTCTCTCTCTCTCTCTCTCTCTCTCTCTCTCTGTGTGTGTGTGAGTAGGAAGAATAAATGTATGGATGTAAATATAACTTCATATGTGATGTGTTAAATATTTAAGTGTCTATAAGTGATGAATGATGAGTCAGATTAATGTTGCCTGTGACTCTTATTTGACTGTTTCTGAAACATCAGTGTGTTTTATCAGTATCAGTTTTCGTGAAAAAGGAAGTCTGATGGTGAGGTTCATTAACAGGAGAGAAAATTAAGGCACTCTTCTTTGCCCACAAACATCTGAAACACACACATCAGTGTGCCTAACATTAACACACACATATTTTCCATCCATCAGGTCAATCTACTTTTTCTTTTTTAAATAAATGAGACCGCAGAAGTTTCACTTTGACTCAGTTGCTGGTGTCACATTCGGTGAAGCATGTTCATTCTCAGCGCTAGAAAAGAACATGCGCTGTTTTCTGTGGAGCTGTGGTTAAAAAATGTGTATATGTTCGAATGCAACCATAGTGTGGGAGTGTGAGTGTGTGTGTGGGGGGGTCTTTCTCACTGAAGCTGTCTTGACTTGTGTAGCAAATGCATTCATGTAAAACATGCATGAATTGAAAATGTGTACCTTATGTAAAGTTGCTTTAGACAAATGTCTCATGCATCATCACACACATTTACAGTATAAAGTTAGGCTACTATTGCATCCCAAAATCCTAAGTACATGTAGTTAATTAATATTACTCAGTACTTATTTTAATAAGTAGACAACAATGTAACTACGTCACCTTAAAGGGATAGTTCACCCAAAAATGAAAATTCTGTCAGTAATTACTCACCCTCATGTTGTTCCAACCCTGTAAGACCTTCGTTCATCTTCGGAACACAAATTAAGATATTTTTGATTAAATCTGAGAGCTGGATCACTCCTCCAGGCTGCTAGGTGGCCCAAACTTGCTGGCCCAGAAAAGTTATTAAAGAGATCGTTAATATAGTCCAAGTGACTACAGTGGCTCAATCTTAAGTATATCAAGCGATGAGAATACTTTTTGTGTGCAAAAACAAACAAAAATAACGACTTTATTCCACTATTCATTTATACTATATAACTATATTAACGATCTCTTTAATAACTTTTCTGGGCCAGCAAGTTTGGGCCACCTAGCAGCCTATGGAGGAGTGAGACAAGGCTCAGATTTCATCAAAAATATCTTAATTTGTGTTCCGAAGATGAACGAAGGTCTTACGCGGTTGGAACAACATGAGGGTGAGTAATTACTGACAGAATTTTCATTTTTGGGTGAACTATCCCTTTAAAATAAATTGTAACCAAACTGATTGCTCACCATCTAATCTCCCCAGACCATAATATTTAGCCTTGTTAGGAAACGATCAACGATATTTGCTGGTTTGACTGGTCATGATGTTTTGGCTCATTGGTTAACATATACTGGGAATGAAGCCCTGTAAAGCTCTGAGGTTGAGCTGGGAACAGCGCCATCTTCTGGTTCGTAATGCATGTTTGAACAAAATTACATTTACTAGTGATGTCGTAGATATCGTTTCTGAGAAAATCTGATGGAAGGCAATTAAGTTTCGTTATCTGTTAAAATAACGTTAAAATCTATTAAACTAAATAATAATACGTTTTAATGTGGTTGGTTGAAAATCTTGAAATATGTGGAGTTTTGGGTACTTTGAAAGTTTTCAAAGCAGGATGTTATGTTTAATTTATCAACAAAAAAAATGTTTTTGTAATAATTACACACACACACACACACACACACACACACGGAAATCAAAAAAATAAATTGTACACTTTAAAGTAGAATTATTTTTATTGATAAATGAATCATAACATACTGCTTTGAAAACATCCTGCATATTTCAACCAACCTATTAAAACTCACAACTTATCACTTAACAGTAAACGAAACCAGACATTCTCTGACGAAACTTAGTTTGACTTCATCACGTGATTTTGACAGAAACGATACAAACCTGGATGCGGAATTAAGTATAGCCAATATATATATATACAAAACTCGAATAACACAGTGCCTCACACGCAACATCACTAATAAATGGTCTTTATACATTTCCACATATAGGCTATAATATACAAAAGTGTATTGAAGACCTATATTTTACTTAACTGTGATATCATGATCCAACACTTTGCAACTCCGCCTACAGAGTAAGAAATAAAGGCACAGTTTACTATCGCTTTCTTCACACAGGAACCTCTCCTGAACTGCTGCTCCGTGTCCTGCTGTCCTCCACCATCAGGACTTGCACAGACTCCGGGGATACGACTATGCAGCAAAATTCAAGATTCGATTAAATTGATTTAGCAGGTGAATAACAACAATAATAAAATCCAAATAAAAAAATGGGGGGGTTTCGTGTGCTCACTCTGTTTGTTTTTCTCGTTGATGGTAAGTCTCTTGACTTTTTTTAATTTTTAATGCTTCTAGCAAATGCATTAATGTAGAAAATGCATGAATTGAAAGTGATAGGCTAGGTGTGATGTCAGTTGCTTTGGATAAATGTCTCTGCCGAATGCATAGGTGTAGATGCATCACACACACGCAGGATAAAGTTAGCCTACTCCATGAATTGCATCCTAATTCAGTGTTTATGGTCGCGCAATGCTATTTTTTTTTTTGGTTTGTTTGTTTTGGCGAGCTTAGTGACAGAATCAGTCAGCACTCCAGTCAGCACTCCCTTTGTTCTGTCTTAACCCGTTGGACCAGTTCTGCCAACAATAGTCACTAACCAATTTAACACATTTAATGCTTTTAATATATTATGTAAAGAAATTATTCACTATCTCTCGCTTTCTTGTTCTGTGCCAGCAAGTGATTGAACAAAATACAAAACTTATAGTTTGCTGTTGATCACGTGGTTGTCCGAGAAACGATACAAGCCTCGATACTTTTCTTAATATAGCCTACAGATGAACTCGAGCCTCTGTTTCATACATAACACCACTAATATAATGGTCTTCACTGGTGGTTTAGACCTGAATAACCAAACTTAAAAACTCTTTCAAAAGCAAACAGAGCTGGCTGCACTATAGGCCTAAACCAGGAAGTCCAATATATTCACCTAGAATCATGACTGGACGGAAAGACATTGATATCATACTTGTTAATCATTATGAGTTGACATATGCATAGGTTTGCCCCAACTTCAGAAATAGTACACCTATTTAATACAGAAGAGGATTAGGGCCAAGCAACAATTTAATAATAATAAAAAAAAAACATTATAGTCAGTCATTATAACTATAATGAATTATTCTCATTATAATATACTAGTCATCATAATTATAAAAATAAAACCATCGAGATTAAAGTCATTATAATCCGAGATTAAACTCATTACATTTCTAGAACAAAAGTCAAAATACAATGTTGAGAAAAAAAAAAAAACTAATTAAATTTTGAGAATAAAGCCATTGTTTTGAGAAAAAAAATACTATAATGATGACATAATGACTTTAATCTCAAGATGGTTTTATTTTATTTTTTTTATTATTATTTCATGGTCCTAATTTTCTTCAGTAATAGTAATAGTTCTGTATGAAGGATTTTAATATGAGGCTGTAAAAATCTACATTTCTTTATACACAGAGATCTTTATGATATAAGATCTTCTGTCATTGGCTTTCTCCTAATCAAACACATTGCTGTGTTTTGATGTGTTTAAGTAATTTTTGTTCATCTTTCTCTCCAGGTGTGCTTGCTGACACCTCTGGATTGTACTTGGTGTCAGTGACGGAGGGAGATTCAGTCCCTCTAAACACTGGTGTTATCAAACAACAACGGGACAAGATGCTGTGGTATTTCAACGACACTCTCATAGCTCTGATCAACGGAGAGCCCGGTACTAGTTGTCTGTATGATGGAGAAGACGGGAGATTCAGAGACAGAGTAGAGGTGGACTATGAGACCGGATCTCTGACCATCAGAGACATCACAACTGAACACGCTGGACGATTCGAAGCAAATTTCATCCAAAGCAAGAGCTCAGGAACCAGCCAAAGCTTGAACCGAAACAGCAAGTGTGACAGCACAAAAATCACCAAAAAAATTAGCAACATCGGCGACACCATACAAACATTCATCGTTTCCGTCAGCAGTGAGTCTCTTAGTCATTTTCCTGCAGCACTCTTGACATCTGTGATTGTTTGAATGTCAAAACTGTCACATTGTGTCGCATTTCTGGTTTGGCAAGTTTAGACTGACGCTGTTCACACCTTCTTAATAATCCAACATTAAAAATATTATAATTAGTCCTAAAAGGCTCTTTTTCTGACTGCCAATTTATATCAAACACTATTATAGTTGATCACTATGGCTGGTAATGTTTCTTATACATCATATTAATAATGAGACACTGCAGGGAGTATCTTCCTTGTTTTTAAATTTGTAAGATATTTTAAAATCAATTGTTGTGTGCTTTTATTAATTTCGTTACTTTTATTCTCTTGTATTTTCCAGCTCTGTCTGTTCCTGCCAAAATCGATGACAGATCGTACGAGACAGGGGAGGAAAAAGAGTGTGACAGGAGTATGTTTCCGTCTCCCTTCATTGTTTCCAGTCATGTAAAAAAGTTGGTGTGTTTGTGCTGAAAAGCTGTTTTCGGATAAAATGTGGCGCTGTGCATTATGGTCAAACACCTCCACTTTGGTCTTGTCTGTCCAAAAGACATTGTTCAAGAAGTCTTGAGGCTTCTCCTGGCAACCCTTCCAAACATGCCTTACTTGTCCAGTCATTTTCCAATTGCACTGTCATGAACTTCATCATTTCACATGCTAACTGAGGCCTGTAGAGTCTGAGGTGTTGCTCTTGGGTGTTTTGCAATTTCTCTGATCTTTGGGTGAATTTCCTGGGACGTCCACTCTTGAGAAGATTGGCAACTGCCTTAAATGTTTTCTACTTGTGAATAATCTTCCTTACTGTATAGAATTATGGACTTCAAATTGTTTGGCAATGGCCTTGTAACGCTTCATAGATTAATGGCAGCAACATTTATTTCTCTAAGGCTATGTTCAGACTGTAGGTAAATGTGGCCCAAATCCAAATTTTTATTGAACATGTGACTCATTCATGCGACTTTTACGCCACTCTAGAGCAACATTCATTGCATTTCTGTGTTCATGGGAGTCACTTAAAAAAAATGTACATACCTGAAGTATTACAGTGATAGCTGTAGATACAAGCAAAAATTTATAAATGTTTCGAAATTCTTCCCTCTTTTTTTCATATCCTCGTCTTTGTTTTTTGTTAATTCAATGGCTTCCTTGGCAGATCATGCTGTACATAACTGCATAATCGCTTACTTTAATGTCCTCCGTGTTTCCGTATGACAGCACGCTTTGTGACGTCTTTTTATCGTTACTTTTTGATAATCAGTTCCTGAATGATACCCACTTCATTTCTATGGAAGGGTTTAAGGGTATATCCTTGGTTTTGCATTTATTATGTCCCAACACATAAAACCACAGAATTCAATGAGGGTGTCATTATTATTTTTTTCAATTACTGTATCAGATTCACTCCCACTAATGACTGTCTGTGTTTATCTGTTCCAGGTTCAGGTCTGAATACAGTTTATGTAGCAGTGATATGTGCTGTTGCTGTTCTGATGTCTGTAGCTGTAGCTGTTGGTGTGATATATCTTCGTCGCAGGAGGTCTACAAATGGCAAGTGTCACCTACATATACTATAGTAAAAGGAAAACAACATCTTTATTATGCAAAATTAGCATTTAATTGTGTGTGTGTTTTCCTCTTACAGCAGAAGCCGAGAAAAGCAAGCTTGAGCAACTGTTGAAAGTCTAAATATGAGGTAAGATACTAAACTACTGTAGTAGAACATTTTCATCCAAAAATACAGTATGGTGCAAATGTCTTAGGCATGTTACAACCTTCACAAAAATGTGCCATTTTAAAAAAAAGTTATGTAATGAGACAGACAAAATAATGTGAATTAATGCTTTAAAATCAACTGTTGTACTTGAAATTGACTTGTTGTGCATTAAATAAATATATATCTGCAGAGGATCTGTGAAAGAGCAGACGCGACTCTCCTGTTCTTCTCATTTTATCCTGTTTTACAGGTTAACAGTAATCTGTCAGCCGTGGCCTGCGACAAATACAGTATGCACATCAAACACCACAGACGATCATGGAATCTGAGTGAAATGCATAATCTGGGGTGAAAAATCTACACATATCTGAACAACAATCCAAACAGAATGAGCAGTAGTGTAAAAATGAAGTAACCAGAGTAGTCACCAGCAGGAATCACAAAAATTTTATGAATTTTATGAGCGTGTGAAACATTTTTAACAACAATACAGACAAAAAGCACAGAAGTAACATGACAAAATAGTAAACAGTTAAAAAAATAGTAAAACATTATTAATAATAATATTAAAAAATATGTAAACCAATGGTTGGGTTTGTCCATATTTTACCCAATATTTGACCCATATTTGAGTTGAAACAACCCAGTATGCAGATGACACGCAGATCTACTTAGCTATATCACCTAACACTGCAGCCCCATTGACTCCCTGTGCAAATGCATTGGTGAAATTAACCACTGGATATGGGATTTTAGGTAATATAATCAGACTAATTTTTGGATTACTTTAGACCTATCTTGTTTATAACATTGATTTAAAAAGTATAATCTTCTACCATGGTGAAAATGATTAGAAGAGAAAGAACATTTATGAAGTTAAAAATGTAATCATAAAAACTTTACTTATAGTTAATAAAAATAGAAAAAAGTTATTTAAATATGTTATTTGTTTATGCTGTAGCCTACTCTATTTTCTATTTAATTAGTCACCTGACTGTTCTTCTGAGTGTGCAATTTCATAAATCTTTTGAGAACAGAAACGGAGAATCAATTAATTCTGAATAATTCCCTGGCATTTTGCGAAAAATAAGTAATCATAGTCAATTAAAAGTTATTGTATTCTAATTATGTGCATCTAAAAAGTATTACAATGTAATTACAAGTGCTTCATTTTTTTGGAATCTGATTACACTGTAAAAACATTTGTGTAATTTTAACTGTAACATATTGTTAAATTGTACAAAAACAAAACAACCCTGTTTATAAGTTCAAAAACTGTAAAATATCAGACATTTCATGTAATCTTTACAGTTTAAATCTGTTAAATGTACAGTTTTTAGAAGTAAAAAAGGAAAAGCAAATAATAATTTGCAGCGAAAAACTGTAAACTGGCATTCCCAGAAATCCCTGTGTAAAATTTTATTTTCAAGAATTATGGTTCTTTACAGTTTTTGTTATCAGTTATGGACTGTTGGGATTTATGTTATATCTTCTGTTGTTTAATGAATGTTTATTGCATTATTCAAGTGTTGTGTGTTACCATGATGGTGTTTTGTGTTTGCGTGAATGACCTTCTACTGTACACACTAGTGTAATTCAGCTTGTTGAAAAGCCACTTCTTCATGAGGCTTCCTCTTTCACCACCTGCATTACTATCAGTATGTGTTAAAGGTAAAAAATAGTTTTTATTAGCAGTGTGCGTTGTTGGATTTACCGGTTTAAATTGCAATTTTCTTTAATTACAGTTTATACTATAGAAGTTACAGGTTGTTCTGTAAATATGTTTACATTTTTACTGTATTTTTTACAGAATTATTCAGACAACCACAGCTTAACCACAACTTCAATACATTTGACCTCAATACATTGCAGATGTTCTCACTGATAAACCGACTGAATATAAACAGATCACTCATATCATCAGAATCAAGTCATTTAGAGATACCAAGGGTTCACTCAAAGTAAGGAGAGTCTGTTTTTATTATGCCAGCTGCAGATGAAACCAGCTTCCAGAAGAGATCAGATGTGCTCCTACAGTATCACATTCAAATCCAGACTCAAAACACTACTGTATGTCCAACTTATTGCACTTTATCTATGTATCCTTCTCGTCATATTTTTAACTGTTTTGATGCATTTTAAAATTGTACACATAAAAGATCTATACCATTCCCACTGACCAAATAGAAATCTCATTCATAGATGACAGATGTGCTGATTTTCAGAGATTCTGAAACCGCAAACAACGCTGTTTGTTTCTCATTTTACCATCTGTGATTTCTTGTTTTCTTTCAGATGAGAACCCAACAACATCAAAATCACATTTATTGATTTAGCGGAGTATAAGAAGCGTATAAAAGGTTGGTTGTGGGTTAGTTAAGGTTGTGTGGAGGTCAGCACCTCAGTTTACTCATTTCCTTTTTACTATTTTATGTGACAAATGTGCAAAATGTTCAATTCATTTCATACATGTCGTACAAAAATGGCAACTCATGTTATTGGGTTAAAAAGAACCGCAGAATCTGCCAAGAAATGAATCTGTCAATGTGACACCTTTTTTTTTCTAAATAACATATTATAAATACTGCAGATTATGTGACTACTTTTAAGTCCAGATTGATAAAGTATCTGTTTAGCTGAGCAATGAGAACTAAACTGAAAGGAAACTCAATACAATGAAACATAACATGTGACAGCATTGCTAGCATTAAAAAACAAAATTACTGGTCAACTGGTGAGTAACCATGTTTCATACACTGAGCAATGCTGTTTTTACTCACATTTGCTACTTGATAATATTAGGCAGATTTTTCTCAAAAATCCCTGTAATACAAAGCTATTTTTTAGGACAGCATTTAATTATTCCTTCTCTGAATGTCACTTCAGTTTTTTGGGATGGTCATACAGGGTAAAACTAAAGCAAACCTGAAACATATCTTGCTGAGAATAAAAATGCACTTTTATATACATGTTAATGGTAATATTGTAGTTATTCTCACCAATCCCAAATCTCAACCACAGACTCATGGTGAAAGTGATCAAGGGATCTTGAAGACATCTGACATCTGCATACACCACTTCATCCTCCTCTTTAACATTCTGTACAAAACACAAGATAATAATAATAATAATAAATATAGCTGCAAGCAGCAATTATCGGGGCCAAGCGCAAGCAGATGACAGGATATGCCAACATGGCTGAAGGTGTCAGACCAACTGCAACAATGAGCAATTAAAGACATTTAAAGAGGATTTTAGGCGAAATGGCTGTAAAATCACATAAACAGTAATACAAAATATGATTTAATTGATTATCACTTTCGACCACAGTTACGAAACTGATGTGATGTGGTCAGAGAGAAGTGACAATGACACATACAAAGTTTGGTGTCAATATGTCAGGGCATTGCAGAGATAAAGCCTGAATAGTCCTTTTGGCATCATGCCTCAACTTTGCTGCTGCGCTATACGAAAACGGTTTCGTCTATCGACACGAAATCCATAACTTTTAGTCAGCACGGTCTGGAGATGATACGATTCGATTTTGGTGAAAATCGGACAAACGGTCTAGGAGGAGTTCGAAAAAGTAGGTTTTGAATGAAAATCAAGATGGCGGACAGGAAGTTCGGCCAAATAAGGTAAACTTGGTATCTATGTTCTCGGCTTGACCCAAGGAATCTATTAAGACCAGTGGCATTTCAATAGCCAGATTTATTCAAAAGTTATTAGCTTTTATGTAAATTTTGTTATAACTTTTGACCACTAGGAGGCGCTGTCTCGAAACTTCTCACGCTACTTCAAGGCATTGTGCTGATGACCCATACCAATTTTCGTAACAATCCGTTAATGCGTTCTTAAAATACAGCATTTTAGCACAAAATTCAAAATGGCCGACAGCCAAAATGGCTGATCTGGGAAAATTGGATATAAATCGACTCAGCATGACGCCCTGAATCTAACAAGACCAAATTTATGATTTTTGGACAAACTGTTCAGAAGTTATAAGAAAAAAAATCTATTTTTCATATCTCCGGACCAGTAGGTGGTGCTGTGCCGAAACGCAGCATGTTGCCTCAGGTCATGCTTGTGATGACATGTACCAAGTGTGGTCTGAATCCAATAAAGCGTTGCGGAGATACAGCCTTATGTCTGTTTTCGCAAGCGCTACGTAAAATTTGTTCGAGGGTTTATCGAAAACGGTTTGGAGAATCAACTTGAATTCCATAACTTTTTGTCGGCATGGTCGGGAGATGATCTGGTTAAATTTTCGTGAAAATCGGAGTAACGGCCTAGGAGGAGTTCGAAAAAGTAGTTTTTTCGGAAAATTCAAAATGGCGGAAAAATTTTCATGACGGAAAATGACGTCATATGGTGCAATCGAATCGTACTGAGCCAAGGAATAAGAGGAAAAGGGAATTTTGTTTCTAGCCCTTGTGGTTCAAAAGTTATTAGCATAAACATGAGTGCAACTTTGGACAGCTGGTGGCGCTAGAGGGAATGAATTGCAGACTCCAAATTTGCTATGCTGATAGTTCAGACTCTCCTTTATCAGTGTGCCAAATTTTATAACTTTCCCGCAAGCGGTTCTATGGGCTGCCATAGACTCCCAGTCGGAAAAATGAAGAATAATAATAAATATAGCTGCAAGCAGCAATACGGGGCCAAGCCCTGCAAGGCAGAGCAAGCAACAGCCGCTGTAGCGCAATGCGGAGCCAGAAGAGCAAAACATCAGAAATTTAATGTACATCAAGCACAGTAAGCACATCAATTACAGCAGCACAGCTAGCATTTAAGCACCAACAGCAGTGCAGAGCCGGAAGGAATTTAAATTATTATTTTATACACAATTTCAAAGTCGCCCCACACTGGTCTCGAACCCACGACCACAATGGTTCGGGATTCATGACGCATGGTTGAACCACTTGCGCCACCCAGAGGACATGTTTTACAAAGCTGCAGAGGAGAGGCTTCAGTGTGTGAATGAGCACACAAAATCATGTTAACGAGATTAGCATGCTAAGCTAACTTAATGCTAATATAGCTTATGATGTGGTACATCCAATGCTGGCAAAATAGATATCCTCAGATTCGACATGACGCAAGGAATCGATAGACACCAATTTTATGATTTTGTGACAAACTGTTCACAAGTTACAGCCTCTGAACCAATTATGGGTCGACCTCATTAAGTTTGCGACATCATAACTTTTTTTTTCCAGTATAGCAAAAAAATCGGGGACAGTACTTTTATGCGGCTCAGTCCGAAGATCATTTGAGTACATGTTTGGACAAAATTAGACCAATTTTGAAGGAGGAGTAGCGAAAAAACTGTTTTACATTCACTCCAATATGGCGGCCAGTCACATTGTTGATAAATAACATATGAGATATCGTTGAAATCGGCATAAGCCAAGGAATATATTGACATAAAGAAATCAAATTTCAAGCAATGTTAGCAAAAGTTATAAGCGTTTTTTCAAAAAACAATGATATCTCTGGAACACTAGGTGGCGCTGTGATCAAATTTCTCAGGTACCTTCGGGCCATGCTAATGATGATCCATACCAAATTTGGTGAAGAAATTTCAAATAGTTTAAAAGATATTGCAAATTATGACATCATTCAAAATGGCGGACACGTGGTACATCCCATCATGGCAAAATCGATATCCACGGATTTGTCATGACCCAAGGAATCGATAGACACCAAGTTTATAATTTTCTGACAAACTGTTCATAAGTTATTGGCCAAAATATGCATTTTCCATATCTCATGACCCGTAGGTGGCGCTGTTCCCAACTTTGGCATGGAACCTCAGATCATGCTTCCGATGAAGTGTACCAATTTTCGTTTCGATTGATCAAAGTTTGGCCGAGCTATAGCTTCTGAACCAATTTTGGGTCGACCTCGTTAAGTTTGCGACATCATAACTTTTTTTTTTCCAATATAGCAAAAAAATCGGGGACAGTACTTTTATGCGGCTCAGTCCGAAGATCATTTGAGTACATGTTTGGACAAAATTAGACCAATTTTGAAGGAGGAGTAGCAAAAAAACTGCATACTGTACTTTTCAAAATGGCCACTACTGTAATGGGCGGAGTCTTAATGTAAGATATTGGTTCTAATCAGCATGATGAGATGAATCAGGTGTACTAAGTTTCATTTTTCTAGATCAAAGGGTTCAAAAGTTATAACCATTTCAATGTTGAATTTTTGAACTGCTGGTGGCGCTATAGAGTTGGACCTAGAGACTCAAAAATTGCTACAATTACTTTTCATTACCATCACTACAAGTGTGCCAAATTTCATCATTTTCCTATGTATGGTTCATAGGGCTGCCATAGACTTCAAGAGGAGGAAGAAGAATAATAATAATAATAAATATAGCTGCAAGCAGCAATACGGGGCCAAGCCCTGCAAGGCAGAGCAAGCAACAGCCGCTGTAGCGCAATGCGGAGCCAGAAGAGCAAAACATCAGAAATTTAATGTACATCAAGCACAGTAAGCACATCAATTACAGCAGCACAGCTAGCATTTAAGCACCAACAGCAGTGCAGAGCCGGAAGGAATTTAAATTATTATTTTATACACAATTTCAAAGTCGCCCCACACTGGTCTCGAACCCACGACCACAATGGTTCGGGATTCATGACGCATGGTTGAACCACTTGCGCCACCCAGAGGACATGTTTTACAAAGCTGCAGAGGAGAGGCTTCAGTGTGTGAATGAGCACACAAAATCATGTTAACGAGATTAGCATGCTAAGCTAACTTAATGCTAATATAGCTTATGATGTGGTACATCCAATGCTGGCAAAATAGATATCCTCAGATTCGACATGACGCAAGGAATCGATAGACACCAATTTTATGATTTTGTGACAAACTGTTCACAAGTTACAGCCTCTGAACCAATTATGGGTTGACCTCATTAAGTTTGCGACATCATAACTTTTTTTTTCCAGTATAGCAAAAAAATCGGGGACAGTACTTTTATGCGGCTCAGTCCGAAGATCATTTGAGTACATGTTTGGACAAAATTAGACCAATTTTGAAGGAGGAGTAGCGAAAAAACTGTTTTACATTCACTCCAATATGGCGGCCAGTCACATTGTTGATAAATAACATATGAGATATCGTTGAAATCGGCATAAGCCAAGGAATATATTGACATAAAGAAATCAAATTTCAAGCAATGTTAGCAAAAGTTATAAGCGTTTTTTCAAAAAACAATGATATCTCTGGAACACTAGGTGGCGCTGTGATCAAATTTCTCAGGTACCTTCGGGCCATGCTAATGATGATCCATACCAAAT
The DNA here is from genome assembly GCF_951802725.1 of Rutilus rutilus. Lineage (NCBI taxonomy): Eukaryota > Metazoa > Chordata > Actinopteri > Cypriniformes > Leuciscidae > Rutilus > Rutilus rutilus. Next base: position 10,796,957 of record NC_140222.1, on the reverse strand, counting down.
TTGGTGAAGAAATTTCAAATAGTTTAAAAGATATTGCAAATTATGACATCATTCAAAATGGCGGACACGTGGTACATCCCATCATGGCAAAATCGATATCCACGGATTTGTCATGACCCAAGGAATCGATAGACACCAAGTTTATAATTTTCTGACAAACTGTTCATAAGTTATTGGCCAAAATATGCATTTTCCATATCTCATGACCCGTAGGTGGCGCTGTTCCCAACTTTGGCATGGAACCTCAGATCATGCTTCCGATGAAGTGTACCAATTTTCGTTTCGATTGATCAAAGTTTGGCCGAGCTATAGCTTCTGAACCAATTTTGGGTCGACCTCGTTAAGTTTGCGACGTCATAACTTTTGATCAGAGAAGAATAAAAAAAATCGGGGACAGTACTTTTATGCGGCTCAGTCCGAAGATCATTTGAGTACATGTTTGGACAAAATTAGACCAATTTTGAAGGAGGAGTAGCAAAAAAACTGCATACTGTACTTTTCAAAATGGCCACTACTGTAATGGGCGGAGTCTTAATGTAAGATATTGGTTCTAATCAGCATGATGAGATGAATCAGGTGTACTAAGTTTCATTTTTCTAGATCAAAGGGTTCAAAAGTTATAACCATTTCAATGTTGAATTTTTGAACTGCTGGTGGCGCTATAGAGTTGGACCTAGAGACTCAAAAATTGCTACAATTACTTTTCATTACCATCACTACAAGTGTGCCAAATTTCATCATTTTCCTATGTATGGTTCATAGGGCTGCCATAGACTTCAAGAGGAGGAAGAAGAATAATAATAATAATAAATATAGCTGCAAGCAGCAATACGGGGCCAAGCCCTGCAAGGCAGAGCAAGCAACAGCCGCTGTAGCGCAATGCGGAGCCAGAAGAGCAAAACATCAGAAATTTAATGTACATCAAGCACAGTAAGCACATCAATTACAGCAGCACAGCTAGCATTTAAGCACCAACAGCAGTGCAGAGCCGGAAGGAATTTAAATTATTATTTTATACACAATTTCAAAGTCGCCCCACACTGGTCTCGAACCCACGACCACAATGGTTCGGGATTCATGACGCATGGTTGAACCACTTGCGCCACCCAGAGGACATGTTTTACAAAGCTGCAGAGGAGAGGCTTCAGTGTGTGAATGAGCACACAAAATCATGTTAACGAGATTAGCATGCTAAGCTAACTTAATGCTAATATAGCTTATGATGTGGTACATCCAATGCTGGCAAAATAGATATCCTCAGATTCGACATGACGCAAGGAATCGATAGACACCAATTTTATGATTTTGTGACAAACTGTTCACAAGTTACAGCCTCTGAACCAATTATGGGTTGACCTCATTAAGTTTGCGACATCATAACTTTTTTTTTCCAGTATAGCAAAAAAATCGGGGACAGTACTTTTATGCGGCTCAGTCCGAAGATCATTTGAGTACATGTTTGGACAAAATTAGACCAATTTTGAAGGAGGAGTAGCGAAAAAACTGTTTTACATTCACTCCAATATGGCGGCCAGTCACATTGTTGATAAATAACATATGAGATATCGTTGAAATCGGCATAAGCCAAGGAATATATTGACATAAAGAAATCAAATTTCAAGCAATGTTAGCAAAAGTTATAAGCGTTTTTTCAAAAAACAATGATATCTCTGGAACACTAGGTGGCGCTGTGATCAAATTTCTCAGGTACCTTCGGGCCATGCTAATGATGATCCATACCAAATTTGGTGAAGAAATTTCAAATAGTTTAAAAGATATTGCAAATTATGACATCATTCAAAATGGCGGACACGTGGTACATCCCATCATGGCAAAATCGATATCCACGGATTTGTCATGACCCAAGGAATCGATAGACACCAAGTTTATAATTTTCTGACAAACTGTTCATAAGTTATTGGCCAAAATATGCATTTTCCATATCTCATGACCCGTAGGTGGCGCTGTTCCCAACTTTGGCATGGAACCTCAGATTATGCTTCCGATGAAGTGTACCAATTTTCGTTTCGATTGATCAAAGTTTGGCCGAGCTATAGCTTCTGAACCAATTTTGGGTCGACCTCGTTAAGTTTGCGACGTCATAACTTTTGATCAGAGAAGAATAAAAAAAATCGGGGACAGTACTTTTATGCGGCTCAGTCCGAAGATCATTTGAGTACATGTTTGGACAAAATTAGACCAATTTTGAAGGAGGAGTAGCAAAAAAACTGCATACTGTACTTTTCAAAATGGCCACTACTGTAATGGGCGGAGTCTTAATGTAAGATATTGGTTCTAATCAGCATGATGAGATGAATCAGGTGTACTAAGTTTCATTTTTCTAGATCAAAGGGTTCAAAAGTTATAACCATTTCAATGTTGAATTTTTGAACTGCTGGTGGCGCTATAGAGTTGGACCTAGAGACTCAAAAATTGCTACAATTACTTTTCATTACCATCACTACAAGTGTGCCAAATTTCATCATTTTCCTATGTATGGTTCATAGGGCTGCCATAGACTTCAAGAGGAGGAAGAAGAATAATAATAATAATAATAAATATAGCTGCAAGCAGCAATACGGGGCCAAGCCCTGCAAGGCAGAGCAAGCAACAGCTGCTGTAGCGCAATGCGGAGCCAGAAGAGCAAAACATCAGAAATTTAATGTACATCAAGCACAGTAAGCACATCAATTACAGCAGCACAGCTAGCATTTAAGCACCAACAGCAGTGCAGAGCCGGAAGGAATTTAAATTATTATTTTATACACAATTTCAAAGTCGCCCCACACTGGTCTCGAACCCACGACCACAATGGTTCGGGATTCATGACGCATGGTTGAACCACTTGCGCCACCCAGAGGACATGTTTTACAAAGCTGCAGAGGAGAGGCTTCAGTGTGTGAATGAGCACACAAAATCATGTTAACGAGATTAGCATGCTAAGCTAACTTAATGCTAATATAGCTTATGATGTGGTACATCCAATGCTGGCAAAATAGATATCCTCAGATTCGACATGACGCAAGGAATCGATAGACACCAATTTTATGATTTTGTGACAAACTGTTCACAAGTTACAGCCTCTGAACCAATTATGGGTTGACCTCATTAAGTTTGCGACATCATAACTTTTTTTTTCCAGTATAGCAAAAAAATCGGGGACAGTACTTTTATGCGGCTCAGTCCGAAGATCATTTGAGTACATGTTTGGACAAAATTAGACCAATTTTGAAGGAGGAGTAGCGAAAAAACTGTTTTACATTCACTCCAATATGGCGGCCAGTCACATTGTTGATAAATAACATATGAGATATCGTTGAAATCGGCATAAGCCAAGGAATATATTGACATAAAGAAATCAAATTTCAAGCAATGTTAGCAAAAGTTATAAGCGTTTTTTCAAAAAACAATGATATCTCTGGAACACTAGGTGGCGCTGTGATCAAATTTCTCAGGTACCTTCGGGCCATGCTAATGATGATCCATACCAAATTTGGTGAAGAAATTTCAAATAGTTTAAAAGATATTGCAAATTATGACATCATTCAAAATGGCGGACACGTGGTACATCCCATCATGGCAAAATCGATATCCACGGATTTGTCATGACCCAAGGAATCGATAGACACCAAGTTTATAATTTTCTGACAAACTGTTCATAAGTTATTGGCCAAAATATGCATTTTCCATATCTCATGACCCGTAGGTGGCGCTGTTCCCAACTTTGGCATGGAACCTCAGATCATGCTTCCGATGAAGTGTACCAATTTTCGTTTCGATTGATCAAAGTTTGGCCGAGCTATAGCTTCTGAACCAATTTTGGGTCGACCTCGTTAAGTTTGCGACGTCATAACTTTTGATCAGAGAAGAATAAAAAAAATCGGGGACAGTACTTTTATGCGGCTCAGTCCGAAGATCATTTGAGTACATGTTTGGACAAAATTAGACCAATTTTGAAGGAGGAGTAGCAAAAAAACTGCATACTGTACTTTTCAAAATGGCCACTACTGTAATGGGCGGAGTCTTAATGTAAGATATTGGTTCTAATCAGCATGATGAGATGAATCAGGTGTACTAAGTTTCATTTTTCTAGATCAAAGGGTTCAAAAGTTATAACCATTTCAATGTTGAATTTTTGAACTGCTGGTGGCGCTATAGAGTTGGACCTAGAGACTCAAAAATTGCTACAATTACTTTTCATTACCATCACTACAAGTGTGCCAAATTTCATCATTTTCCTATGTATGGTTCATAGGGCTGCCATAGACTTCAAGAGGAGGAAGAAGAATAATAATAATAATAATAATAAGAAAACTAACAGATACAATAGGTGCCATAGCCCCTTCGGGGCTTGGCCCCTAATAATAATAAGAAAACTAACAGATACAATAGGTGCCATAGCCCCTTCGGGGCTTGGCCCCTAATAATAATAAGAAAACTAACAGATACAATAGGTGCCATAGCCCCTTCGGGGCTTGGCCCCTAATAATAATAAGAAAACTAACAGATACAATAGGTGCCATAGCCCCTTCGGGGCTTGGCCCCTAATAATAAGAAAACTAACAGATACAATAGGTGCCATAGCCCCTTCGGGGCTTGGCCCCTAATAATAAGAAAACTAACAGATACAATAGGTGCCATAGCCCCTTCGGGGCTTGGCCCCTAAATAGCTGCAAGCAGCAATACGGGGCCAAGCCCTGCAAGGCAGAGCAAGCAACAGCCGCTGTAGCGCAATGCGGAGCCAGAAGAGCAAAACATCAGAAATTTAATGTACATCAAGCACAGTAAGCACATCAATTACAGCAGCACAGCTAGCATTTAAGCACCAACAGCAGTGCAGAGCCGGAAGGAATTTAAATTATTATTTTATACACAATTTCAAAGTCGCCCCACACTGGTCTCGAACCCACGACCACAATGGTTCGGGATTCATGACGCATGGTTGAACCACTTGCGCCACCCAGAGGACATGTTTTACAAAGCTGCAGAGGAGAGGCTTCAGTGTGTGAATGAGCACACAAAATCATGTTAACGAGATTAGCATGCTAAGCTAACTTAATGCTAATATAGCTTATGATGTGGTACATCCAATGCTGGCAAAATAGATATCCTCAGATTCGACATGACGCAAGGAATCGATAGACACCAATTTTATGATTTTGTGACAAACTGTTCACAAGTTACAGCCTCTGAACCAATTATGGGTTGACCTCATTAAGTTTGCGACATCATAACTTTTTTTTTCCAGTATAGCAAAAAAATCGGGGACAGTACTTTTATGCGGCTCAGTCCGAAGATCATTTGAGTACATGTTTGGACAAAATTAGACCAATTTTGAAGGAGGAGTAGCGAAAAAACTGTTTTACATTCACTCCAATATGGCGGCCAGTCACATTGTTGATAAATAACATATGAGATATCGTTGAAATCGGCATAAGCCAAGGAATATATTGACATAAAGAAATCAAATTTCAAGCAATGTTAGCAAAAGTTATAAGCGTTTTTTCAAAAAACAATGATATCTCTGGAACACTAGGTGGCGCTGTGATCAAATTTCTCAGGTACCTTCGGGCCATGCTAATGATGATCCATACCAAATTTGGTGAAGAAATTTCAAATAGTTTAAAAGATATTGCAAATTATGACATCATTCAAAATGGCGGACACGTGGTACATCCCATCATGGCAAAATCGATATCCACGGATTTGTCATGACCCAAGGAATCGATAGACACCAAGTTTATAATTTTCTGACAAACTGTTCATAAGTTATTGGCCAAAATATGCATTTTCCATATCTCATGACCCGTAGGTGGCGCTGTTCCCAACTTTGGCATGGAACCTCAGATCATGCTTCCGATGAAGTGTACCAATTTTCGTTTCGATTGATCAAAGTTTGGCCGAGCTATAGCTTCTGAACCAATTTTGGGTCGACCTCGTTAAGTTTGCGACGTCATAACTTTTGATCAGAGAAGAATAAAAAAAATCGGGGACAGTACTTTTATGCGGCTCAGTCCGAAGATCATTTGAGTACATGTTTGGACAAAATTAGACCAATTTTGAAGGAGGAGTAGCAAAAAAACTGCATACTGTACTTTTCAAAATGGCCACTACTGTAATGGGCGGAGTCTTAATGTAAGATATTGGTTCTAATCAGCATGATGAGATGAATCAGGTGTACTAAGTTTCATTTTTCTAGATCAAAGGGTTCAAAAGTTATAACCATTTCAATGTTGAATTTTTGAACTGCTGGTGGCGCTATAGAGTTGGACCTAGAGACTCAAAAATTGCTACAATTACTTTTCATTACCATCACTACAAGTGTGCCAAATTTCATCATTTTCCTATGTATGGTTCATAGGGCTGCCATAGACTTCAAGAGGAGGAAGAAGAATAATAATAATAATAAATATAGCTGCAAGCAGCAATACGGGGCCAAGCCCTGCAAGGCAGAGCAAGCAACAGCCGCTGTAGCGCAATGCGGAGCCAGAAGAGCAAAACATCAGAAATTTAATGTACATCAAGCACAGTAAGCACATCAATTACAGCAGCACAGCTAGCATTTAAGCACCAACAGCAGTGCAGAGCCGGAAGGAATTTAAATTATTATTTTATACACAATTTCAAAGTCGCCCCACACTGGTCTCGAACCCACGACCACAATGGTTCGGGATTCATGACGCATGGTTGAACCACTTGCGCCACCCAGAGGACATGTTTTACAAAGCTGCAGAGGAGAGGCTTCAGTGTGTGAATGAGCACACAAAATCATGTTAACGAGATTAGCATGCTAAGCTAACTTAATGCTAATATAGCTTATGATGTGGTACATCCAATGCTGGCAAAATAGATATCCTCAGATTCGACATGACGCAAGGAATCGATAGACACCAATTTTATGATTTTGTGACAAACTGTTCACAAGTTACAGCCTCTGAACCAATTATGGGTTGACCTCATTAAGTTTGCGACATCATAACTTTTTTTTTCCAGTATAGCAAAAAAATCGGGGACAGTACTTTTATGCGGCTCAGTCCGAAGATCATTTGAGTACATGTTTGGACAAAATTAGACCAATTTTGAAGGAGGAGTAGCGAAAAAACTGTTTTACATTCACTCCAATATGGCGGCCAGTCACATTGTTGATAAATAACATATGAGATATCGTTGAAATCGGCATAAGCCAAGGAATATATTGACATAAAGAAATCAAATTTCAAGCAATGTTAGCAAAAGTTATAAGCGTTTTTTCAAAAAACAATGATATCTCTGGAACACTAGGTGGCGCTGTGATCAAATTTCTCAGGTACCTTCGGGCCATGCTAATGATGATCCATACCAAATTTGGTGAAGAAATTTCAAATAGTTTAAAAGATATTGCAAATTATGACATCATTCAAAATGGCGGACACGTGGTACATCCCATCATGGCAAAATCGATATCCACGGATTTGTCATGACCCAAGGAATCGATAGACACCAAGTTTATAATTTTCTGACAAACTGTTCATAAGTTATTGGCCAAAATATGCATTTTCCATATCTCATGACCCGTAGGTGGCGCTGTTCCCAACTTTGGCATGGAACCTCAGATCATGCTTCCGATGAAGTGTACCAATTTTCGTTTCGATTGATCAAAGTTTGGCCGAGCTATAGCTTCTGAACCAATTTTGGGTCGACCTCGTTAAGTTTGCGACGTCATAACTTTTGATCAGAGAAGAATAAAAAAAATCGGGGACAGTACTTTTATGCGGCTCAGTCCGAAGATCATTTGAGTACATGTTTGGACAAAATTAGACCAATTTTGAAGGAGGAGTAGCAAAAAAACTGCATACTGTACTTTTCAAAATGGCCACTACTGTAATGGGCGGAGTCTTAATGTAAGATATTGGTTCTAATCAGCATGATGAGATGAATCAGGTGTACTAAGTTTCATTTTTCTAGATCAAAGGGTTCAAAAGTTATAACCATTTCAATGTTGAATTTTTGAACTGCTGGTGGCGCTATAGAGTTGGACCTAGAGACTCAAAAATTGCTACAATTACTTTTCATTACCATCACTACAAGTGTGCCAAATTTCATCATTTTCCTATGTATGGTTCATAGGGCTGCCATAGACTTCAAGAGGAGGAAGAAGAATAATAATAATAATAAATATAGCTGCAAGCAGCAATACGGGGCCAAGCCCTGCAAGGCAGAGCAAGCAACAGCCGCTGTAGCGCAATGCGGAGCCAGAAGAGCAAAACATCAGAAATTTAATGTACATCAAGCACAGTAAGCACATCAATTACAGCAGCACAGCTAGCATTTAAGCACCAACAGCAGTGCAGAGCCGGAAGGAATTTAAATTATTATTTTATACACAATTTCAAAGTCGCCCCACACTGGTCTCGAACCCACGACCACAATGGTTCGGGATTCATGACGCATGGTTGAACCACTTGCGCCACCCAGAGGACATGTTTTACAAAGCTGCAGAGGAGAGGCTTCAGTGTGTGAATGAGCACACAAAATCATGTTAACGAGATTAGCATGCTAAGCTAACTTAATGCTAATATAGCTTATGATGTGGTACATCCAATGCTGGCAAAATAGATATCCTCAGATTCGACATGACGCAAGGAATCGATAGACACCAATTTTATGATTTTGTGACAAACTGTTCACAAGTTACAGCCTCTGAACCAATTATGGGTTGACCTCATTAAGTTTGCGACATCATAACTTTTTTTTTCCAGTATAGCAAAAAAATCGGGGACAGTACTTTTATGCGGCTCAGTCCGAAGATCATTTGAGTACATGTTTGGACAAAATTAGACCAATTTTGAAGGAGGAGTAGCGAAAAAACTGTTTTACATTCACTCCAATATGGCGGCCAGTCACATTGTTGATAAATAACATATGAGATATCGTTGAAATCGGCATAAGCCAAGGAATATATTGACATAAAGAAATCAAATTTCAAGCAATGTTAGCAAAAGTTATAAGCGTTTTTTCAAAAAACAATGATATCTCTGGAACACTAGGTGGCGCTGTGATCAAATTTCTCAGGTACCTTCGGGCCATGCTAATGATGATCCATACCAAATTTGGTGAAGAAATTTCAAATAGTTTAAAAGATATTGCAAATTATGACATCATTCAAAATGGCGGACACGTGGTACATCCCATCATGGCAAAATCGATATCCACGGATTTGTCATGACCCAAGGAATCGATAGACACCAAGTTTATAATTTTCTGACAAACTGTTCATAAGTTATTGGCCAAAATATGCATTTTCCATATCTCATGACCCGTAGGTGGCGCTGTTCCCAACTTTGGCATGGAACCTCAGATCATGCTTCCGATGAAGTGTACCAATTTTCGTTTCGATTGATCAAAGTTTGGCCGAGCTATAGCTTCTGAACCAATTTTGGGTCGACCTCGTTAAGTTTGCGACGTCATAACTTTTGATCAGAGAAGAATAAAAAAAATCGGGGACAGTACTTTTATGCGGCTCAGTCCGAAGATCATTTGAGTACATGTTTGGACAAAATTAGACCAATTTTGAAGGAGGAGTAGCAAAAAAACTGCATACTGTACTTTTCAAAATGGCCACTACTGTAATGGGCGGAGTCTTAATGTAAGATATTGGTTCTAATCAGCATGATGAGATGAATCAGGTGTACTAAGTTTCATTTTTCTAGATCAAAGGGTTCAAAAGTTATAACCATTTCAATGTTGAATTTTTGAACTGCTGGTGGCGCTATAGAGTTGGACCTAGAGACTCAAAAATTGCTACAATTACTTTTCATTACCATCACTACAAGTGTGCCAAATTTCATCATTTTCCTATGTATGGTTCATAGGGCTGCCATAGACTTCAAGAGGAGGAAGAAGAATAATAATAATAATAATAATAAGAAAACTAACAGATACAATAGGTGCCATAGCCCCTTCGGGGCTTGGCCCCTAATAAGAAAACTAACAGATACAATAGGTGCCATAGCCCCTTCGGGGCTTGGCCCCTAATAATAATAATAAGAAAACTAACAGATACAATAGGTGCCATAGCCCCTTCGGGGCTTGGCCCCTAATAATAAGAAAACTAACAGATACAATAGGTGCCATAGCCCCTTCGGGGCTTGGCCCCTAATAATAATAAGAAAACTAACAGATACAATAGGTGCCATAGCCCCTTCGGGGCTTGGCCCCTAATAAGAAAACTAACAGATACAATAGGTGCCATAGCCCCTTCGGGGCTTGGCCCCTAATAATAGGAACGGGAACAGATACAATAGGTGCCTACGCACCTTTGGTGCTTGGCCCCTAATAATAATAATAATAATAATACATTTGAAACCATTAAATGATGTTAAGTTTGAGTTTTTGCTACTCTTAACGTGAAGCAGCTTGAGATGTGTCTCATCGATATACTACATTTAGACATGGAAATATTAAAAATTCTATTACAGTGGATATTAATGACAGACTGAAGTGTTTAGAGGCTGTCAGAAATCAAATACTTATTATAATGCCATATGACAGTAATTCCAATTTCAAATGTCATGAAAAATCTGTTCTGATTTGTTTTTGTGCAAATGTATCCTTATTAAAGCTAGTTTGACTGTTAAAACTAGTTTAAAA
>NC_140222.1:10626259-10786128 GCF_951802725.1 Rutilus rutilus | reverse complement strand
CCTCTCGCACCCGGCTCGATGGTAGCTTCCTCCCAGGTGAGCGCAATTCTCCGGAATCTAAGCCCGCTCCTTTTCTTCCTGAGTTACATGAAGAAGTTGCGAAGGCCTGGAACGCGCCCTACTCTGCGCGTACGCGCTCATCTGTGTCGCCTGCATTCTCCTCACTGGACAAGGCGAATGAACGAGGCTACCTCTCTCTGCCGCCGGTGGAACAGGCTATAGCGACCCATCTGTGCCCGCCCTCTGCTGGACGGCGGACTAAACCGGTGTTGCCTTCAAAAGCCTGCCGCATGACGTCGACGCTGCTCGCGCGAATATTCTCCGCCGCTGGGCAAGCCGCGTCAGCGCTACACACCATGGCTACATTACAGATATTCCAGGGTGATCTCCTCCGTAAATGGGACGAGGTTGGACCTGATGCAGTCTGTATTGCGGATTTGAGGAGTGCTTCGGACCTCACGCTCCGAGCCACCAAAGCTGCCGCACAAGCCATGGGACGCTGTATGGCTTCCGCCACTGTCGCTGAGAGGCACTTATGGCTGACGCTCACGGAGATGGCCGATTCCGAGCGCATCGCGTTTCTCGACGCCCCGCTGTCTTCCGCTGGCCTCTTTGGTTCTTCTCTCTCCGAGTTCGTGGAGAGATTTACCGAAGCCCAGAAAGCGTCTCAAGCCTTCAAGCACTTCCTACCGAAGCGCTCTGGTTCCGCGGCGGGTCAAGACAAACGGACCCCGCGAACCTCACAGCCTCAGCCCCCGCCTTCGGCCTCCTCTTCGCAGCAGCCTCAACAGCGCAGCTCGAGACCCCGCTCTCGATCGAGCGCCCGGCGCCCCGCGACCGAGGATTGTGGTGAAACCAGAGGCCCCGAAGAAGTCCTAGCCCGCCTAGGAAAGCGCAGGTGTGTGAGTCCCGTTGCGGCCGGCCTCCCACCCAAGCGCCTCGCTGTCTCAGCCCCAAGCTTCGCGGCTGTCCCAGCGTTTTCTGCAAAGTGTACAAGTGCCCGCTTGCCTGCACTCAAAAGCCGTTTTTACGGCTACCCAGATATGTCTCGAAAAGAGTGTGATTTCTGGTGTCCCGGCCACGGCCGATGGTGCTATAAATGTAGTGTCGATGCCCACTCCTCTGTGCCCATCCATACACATAAGCACAGCCCTGCACTCAGGGCTCGCGCAAATAAAATCGACTCAGGTCGATTGCGCCCCCCACATAGTAAAAGTGCCCACTACTCAGTGCCCACGAACACTATGTCTATCAGATCACAGGCTCTCTGTAAAAACGAGACCTGTGAGCGCACGCGCTGCTTACACAAGGTCGAGGGCGAGCGCTCCGCCCGCTGTATTAAGCGCGCCCCCCGCCTCAAATGCCGCAGGCATAACGCCTATGTTTGTGAGCCCCGTAGCACCTCTGTCGCACGGCGAACAGAGCGCGCTCTGTATCCGGCCCCTAGCCAACCATGCAGATGCATGGGCAGCGCTTCCCGGGGTTTCGGACTGGGTCTTAGGCATTATAAAGAGAGGCTTCTCGCTACAGTTTTGTCGACGCCCTCTGCGCTTCACAGCGCGCGTCGAAACTTCGGTTCCGCTGAATGTAGCACACCTACTTCGCGCCGAAATATCAAAACTGATAAGCAAAGGGGCAATAGAGCTTGTTCCCCGTGTTCAAAGCGAACAGGGGATATACAGCAGATACTTTCTAGTCCCCAAAAAGGACGGCGGTATCAGACCCATTCTGGATCTAAGACGACTGAACAGAGTATTAGTGAAACGCCGTTTCAAAATGCTCACAACCAGCAAAATTCTCGCGCATGTTCGCCGAGAAGACTGGTTCATGTCGATAGATCTGAAGGACGCGTATTTTCAAATACAGATAGCGTCACATCACAGGCGATTCTTGAGATTCGCCTTCGAGGGTCAGACATACCAGTATACAGTCCTGCCTTTCGGCTTGTCCCTGGCACCTCGTACATTTACGAAATGCATGGACGCAGCGCTCGCTCCTCTCAGACTCAGAGGCATGCGAGTGCTGAACTATTTGGACGACTGGTTGATCCTAGCCCAATCACGATCTCAGTTAATAGAGCACAGAGCCATTTTACTCGATCACCTCGAGAATCTTGGTATCACGGTCAATTGGGCGAAGAGTTCACTGAACCCCAGCCAAACGATTCCGTTTCTGGGTATAGTTCTGGACTCACAGTCTATGACAGCGCGGCTGTCGCCACAGCGCGTGCTGAACATTCAGCGCGCAGCGATGTCTTTCCGCCGCGGCGCTTTCACCCCGCTCAGAAAATTTCAAAGGATGCTGGGTCTCATGGCCTCAGCATCGTCAGTTCTCCGGCTGGGCTTGCTCCGCATGCGCCCGCTGCAGTTCTGGTTGAAAGCGCGGGTTCCGCGCAGAGCGTGGGTGTCCGGTCATTTACGCCTCAAGGTCGATCAGGACTGTGTCACAGCCCTGGTGCCTTGGATGGCGAACGACTGGTACCAATCAGGTGTAAGCCTGGGGACTTCCTCGAGGGTGAGGATGGTGTCTACGGACGCATCCTCCTCGGGATGGGGAGCGCTGCTCGAGGGCAGACCGTCCTTCGGCCTATGGTCGGAACGGGAAAAGCTCCAACACATAAACTGCCTAGAAATGCTGGCAGTGCACAACGCGCTGACGCGTTTTTGTCCCCACATCAAGGACCAACACGTCTTAGTCCGTTCGGACAACATGGCAGTGGTGTCCTACATAAATCGCCAGGGCGGTCTGATTTCCATACCCCTGTACAGGCTGGCGAAACGCCTCCTGCTATGGGCTCAGCACAACCTGCGCTCGCTGAGAGCAGTACATGTGCCCGGGCTGCTGAATGTGGGCCCGGACAGACTGTCCAGGAACAACGTTCCTACGGGCGAATGGTCTCTACACCCACAAACAGTCCGGCTGTTGTGGGAGAGATTCGGCAAAGCGGAGGTGGACCTATTCGCGTCCCGCGAAAACGCTCACTGCCCCGCATTCTTTTCAAAGACCGACAGCGCGCTGTCCCAAAAGTGGCCGCGCTGCCCGCTATACGCTTTTCCCCCCGTCTCCCTCCTGCCTCAGGTGTTGGAACGGGTCAGGAAAACGAAATGCCCAGTGCTGCTTGTAGCACCGTTCTGGAAGAACCAGGCATGGTTCCCAGTTCTGATGCAGTTAGCAGACATCGCTCCATGGCCAGTGCCGTTGAGGAGAGATCTCCTCTCGCAGGCCAGGGGCTCGATCTGGCACCCACACCCGGAACTATGGTCCCTTCATGTGTGGGTGCTCAACGGATACCCGTTGGTCTCGCAGAGGGAGTCATGAATACCATCACGGAGGCTAGAGCGCCGTCGACCAGGCGACTCTATGCTTCAAAGTGGTCGGTTTTCTCCAGCTGGTGTACAGCTCGGAGCCGTTCACCCCTCGGATGTGAGGTAACGGAGGTTCTCTCCTTCCTACAAGAGCTGTTGGATAAGGGCAGATCCCCTTCCACGCTCAAAGTGTATGTGGCGGCTATTTCAGCGTTCTCTGGTTCAACGCTGGGTCAGTCACTAGGAAGGAATGATTTAGTCATCCGCTTCCTCAGGGGAGCTAGGAGACTGAATCCACCCAGACCTCCGTCAGTCCCTATGTGGGACCTTTCTACAGTCCTGGCGGCCATGAAAGGTGCCCCTTTCGAGCCTATCCAGTCAATCAGCCTCAAACATTTGTCTTTCAAAACAGTGTTTTTGATGGCTCTCGCTTCAGTGAAGCGCATAGGCGATCTGCACGCGCTCTCTGTGAGCCCGAAGTGCTTGGAGTTTGGTCCTAATGACTCTAAAGTCATACTCAAACCTAAGCACGGCTATGTGCCGAAATCCCTCAACACGCCTTTTCGGGCTCAGGTCATTTCCCTGGCTGCCCTGCCGGCGTCGAGTGAGGAAGGGGACTCGAGTTTTCTTTGCCCTGTTAGGGCTTTAAGAACTTATATGTCCCGCTCTGCTGCCTTTAGACAGACAGAGCAGCTCTTTGTCTCGTTCAGCGGACGTTCCAAGTTGCAAGTCTATCCAAATGGATAGTTGACGCCATAGCGCTGGCTTATACTGCCAAGGGCATTCAATGCCCGTTGGGAGTCAGAGCGCACTCTACGAGAGGCGTTGCCTCCTCGTGGGCTTGGTCCAGCGGGATTTCCTTACAGGATTTATGTACGGCGGCAGGCTGGGCCTCTCCGTCTACATTTATCAGGTTTTATAACCTAGAGGTTCCCGCCTTACAGGCTAAGCTTTTGTCGGTGTAATCTAATTACAGGCGCAATGCGCTACCGACTATACTGGGCAGAACTGTGTAAGACCCACGTTTTCCCACATTAGTGCAGGCTCCCTACCCTGGCTATGTGATGTCATATTCGCGTCTGTAGACATGTCTATATAAGGACGGAGGAAACCCCTCCTGTCTTTAGACTCTCCCTGTGAGGTCATGTTAAGCCCGCGGACGCTACAGTATAGGGAATTAAGGCTCCCCCCCCCTAATTCCCTGGCTCTGTGTGAGTCTATCTGGTGATTATGCACTGTATGCCTGAAATAGCTGAATAGCGGTGATCAGTGTTTTTATCCCAGCACGCACAGCGTTTTGCAAGGGGTTCCCGTAGCGTTTTTCAAACGCAGTACGAGAGAACTCTCGTAAGAGAACGTACTCGGTTACTAACGTAACCTCGGTTCTCTCTAGAAGAGGGAACGAGTACTGCGTTCCCTTGCCGTGCGTTTGGTTCACTCTGGTTCGCTTCGGCGATCAAAATCAAGTGAATCAGCCTTCTCGAGCTCCTTTTATAGAGGTAAGCCACGCCCGTCTCGGCGGGAAGTGGCGAGGAGGGCGCGAAGCGCCCTCATTGGTCTGATGTTGCATCAGCCTGCGCTCGATAGGCTTATGCAGTTGCCGCAGAGCAGCCAATGAGCAGACAAGCCGTCTTGCTTCAGCTGTCTGCTGCTGCCGCAACGCGTTTTACATATATGAAAAATTAAAGGATAATTTTTGCTTCAGTGTTTCGTGAAAAGAGACTTTTCCCGTAGCGTTTTTCAAACGCAGTACTCGTTCCCTCTTCTAGAGAGAACCGAGGTTACGTTAGTAACCGAGTACGTTTTCGATGTCATTTACAATCAATAGACTACTGTGATTCCAGATTTTAAAAAACTAAAATATTTGAGATGCCAACTTCATGATAATTAATCAAAAAGAAAGTGTTCAATAGGCTGAAAAGGAAAGTCAAAAATATGTGTGTATCTCAATATTTATAATTTTAAGATTGAAAAATCAACTATTTAGGATTTATGCACTTTAATTATAAAAATGATGTAACTCACCGTAGACGGTAAGATTAAAACTCTTGCTCACTCAATCTTTAATCTCTAGTTTATAAACTCCAGCATGTTCAGTTGTGGTGTTTGTGATGGTCAGAGATCCAGTTTGATCGTCCAGCTTCAGTCTGTCTCTGAATCTCCCATCAGGAACATCATCATATACAGTGATTCTGTTTGCCCTTACATTGATTTTAGCTATAGTGTTTTCATCTCCAAACCTCCACACAATCTGATCATCATCTATTTCAGTGAGATCAGAGTTTAGAGTGACTGAATCTCCCTCCATCACTGACACTGACTTCACTGCATCTGTGTCAGCAAACACTCCTGGAGAACAGAGTCACAGATTAAGTGTCCCAAATAATTTAAATAGACCAGTTTTGTAACTGTAATGAAGAACAGCAGCACAGAGACAGAAGTAGCTGAGATTAATAATTTTTGTGATGTTATTTTTAGTTATCAATACACTGTTGGCACAATAAAGATTATCTGTGGGAGGAGCCACAGGGGTGATTGTGTCTCATCTTAAATCTGATTGGTTCCTTCAGTGCCTCTGCTCTGGAGAATGAAGGGTTATGGGAAGCCAAATAGAGCAAATCAGGAAAAGTGATTGAAAAACACTCCACTAATGTTTCATAGAGAAACATACTTGAACTAAAAGACCCAAATGAACAGCCCTTAAAGCCCTTGACTTTACTTTGTACTTGCACATATTAAAATATGTAGTTCTCTCTCAGTTTCAAAATTTAGTATTAATGTTTTATTGTCATTTTTTTAATTAAGAAACGTCTCGGTTGCGTATGCAACCCTAGTTCACTGAATAGTTAGGGAAAGTTAGGCGCTTTTTTTTGCCAATCTGCAAAAAAATGTCTTACCAATAGCTTTTTTTACCATGTGTTCCTATAGGTGTCTAACACCTCCCAATTTTTCCATGGCCAAATCCTCGGGGAAACGCCTGGAGAGGCAATCAAAGTTGGGGTGCCCAGACGGCCTGGGTAAAAATAATGATTTTTTTTTTAACCAGTATTACCTTTTGAGATGTCCAACTAGGGTTTTTTAGGAGTGCTGAATCTATCCCAGCCATTAGTTTTGAGTAAAATGACTTAAAGTCCATACAAAAATCCAAAAACAATTACAAAACAAAACTTACTAAATAAGTTTAAAATTTAACAAACCTCATCCAACTCCCCTTCATCTTCCTCACTCCTGTTATCATCTGGCTGGTTGATGTTCTGGCAAGAGTTACCATGACAGTTCCCACAAACAGAAATACGCTTAACGCCTTACGCTTGCATCGGGGACTGGTGCATAACCTTGATGCTCCTGGCTGCGGCCCGCTTGCTGAAGATATCAAATCTTAAGTCTTCCAAATCTTAAGGTGGATTTCCGCAGATATGAGCTTGAACAGTTCGCAGCCAGCTTTGATGATGTCACTTTTCTTGGCTCTGATGTCATTGAACACATCCATGGCCCCCTCTGCTTTGTCAGAGCTTGGTGAGCAAAGTTGATTTGCTAAACCCAGAAATTGCTGATAAGGTATCGCAGCCAGAGAAGCTGTGTAGAAAGATCAGGTATTTACGGTATCTATCCAGGAGGGCCTCCCGGATCTTTCCGACATCTTAAGACGTGTCGTACAGAAGGGGAAGCGAGAGATTAACTGGTTTTGATGTATTAGAATATTGTGCAAAAGTTCATTTATTTCAGTAATCAGATATCCTAATTTTTCGAGTTTCACATTGGTTTTTTAAGGTTTGCATAAATTCCATTCTGCTGTTCTCATATTTGATTTCAGTGTCATTTGCTATAACAGGCATGAACTAATAAGTGAATTCTTAATTTGGTTGTAAAAATTTGCAATATCTCTATAACCACTTAGAAAGAAAGTTTAAATTTATTTTTTTATATCGAAGGGGTAACTAAATGCAGTGCATAAGTGCAGTTTGGAGTCCAATAAAGAAAGTGATAAAAAGTCTGTTTTGGCGTCTTAGTTTAAGTATACCGTAGATGCTCCCTTATAGGTTTATTATAGCAAAACTATGATTATTGATTGCCATTTGTGTAACAGAAATACCAGAGTTAAACTGTTTTTTTTTTTTTGTTTTTTTTTTATAGCAAAACCATGGTTAATTTGTGTGTACTATGGCTTTTTGGAACAATAATCCGTATGATCAGGGAAGTTTAATAGCCGTAAATCTGTTGTGTTCTTCCGCATTCCAAAGCCTGCCAAAGTGTCACACTTCCCTGCACCAATAATCTGTTATAGCATCACACCTCTCTACGCCAATTATCATCTTTATTATAAACCAATAAACGTTAAGGTGGGCGGGGCGGCACGTGTCACTCAGCCCAAAAGTGACGTCACACTTGGATGTGGGCCGGGTTGGATCTATGGTTGGATGTCCACCGCAGGATGCAGCGAGCTGTACTTGTCCTCCCCTTTCCTCTTCTCACACAGCTTCTGTACATGGCATCTTCTCAGCAAGCAGGGGCGCCTGCAGCTGCAGCTGGGGGCTCCAATTTGCCAATTCCCCACACAGTGAAATGATAGATAGCTTTTTTTTTTTTTTGTTTAACTGCTCGTGCCGCCCCCCATGTGTCATGAAAAAATTCGCTCGTGCCAAAAACCGCTACTACTCTTTGGACAGATGAGTCAGTATATCTGTAATTTCGGACAGCCTGAGAGCTGCCAGTCCTCTGATCACTTCGACTTTTTAGTTGACAAAAATATAGTAGCCTACCTATATTCAGATTTCAGCAGTTCTCAGCTCAGCACACTTACTCATTCTGCTTCAGTTCAGCGGTTTTCGAATCGCTCTAGCCTACAGAACCGAGAACTGTTTATTTCGGACACGTTCGATACGGAGAACCGATGAGCTGGAGATTCAGTCTCTGAACCGAACTTTCTTTCGGCCAGCTGATGCTGTGCTGAAACACGATGAGCGCGGGTGAACCGAGGACTTAGGCGATGGGGGGACGGATTTGGCGAAATGTAGGCTACGTTTATTTA
Organism: Rutilus rutilus; assembly: GCF_951802725.1. Lineage (NCBI taxonomy): Eukaryota > Metazoa > Chordata > Actinopteri > Cypriniformes > Leuciscidae > Rutilus > Rutilus rutilus. The sequence continues at coordinate 10,777,794 of NC_140222.1, read as the reverse complement.
ATAACAAATAAAACGAACTGGAAAATGCAATAATGCAAGTTAAACATTTTAACACGATGAATATGCAACTGTTCAGTCAAAACATAGACCTTAATGCATTTTACTATTTTGTATGCAGTCTAATTTTTAAGCTTCATGAGCTGCATCCTGATTTCTGTAAAAAGTTGATTAAGAATTTTAAGACACATGACGTGCTTCTAAGCTTTGGGGTTAATTTGCAAAACGTAAATGTAGGAAACCAATCCAAGACGATTAATATTATTTAACTTAAGTTATGATTAAAAATGACTTAATTTAGGTTAAATGTATTTTTATCCGCCGGGATGAATGACGTCATAAGTGGTGTCTCGAGACGAACTGTCCGAAAAAACCGGTTCGCGGAAAAGAACCGGACTTTCCAGCGGCCAATGAGGCGTCTATATTTATTATGTCTATGATCACTGCAGTGCAACCAACATGTTTAATCGATACTAACAACTTCTCGCTCCCCTAATATAAAAAAGGAGCTGACATATCCAGCTGGAGAGAGAAAAGATGATGGCAAGCTATTTCGTCCTCACAGTCACAGCATGTTTTATCGCGGCTGGTACGTATTGATACAGTTTAGTTTACTATGGACTCATCGATGACAGATGCAATTCTTCACCAGTTACTTTATTTCTATTTTTATAAAACGATTTTGTTTGTTATTTAACAGTGTTTAAAATGAATTATGCACTAAATGTAGGCTTAAGGACAGTTTTACATTTGGCTGATACCCTTACAAATCCACTTGTTATTTTGTTTAAATGTAAAAAGACTGAAAACTCAAGAGAAAATTACTTTTTCCACAACAATTGCACGTTTGTTGGTCTGTCATTTACTTTTTATTTCCAGCCTATGAATGTTTGTGTTCGTGTGTTGACATATCTGTAAAATAAATTACCAAACGTTCGTGTAATACACGTTTGGCTGTGACGGTGAAAAAAAAGTTCCCTAACCGGCTATTCGACCTGTGACCACCGGTAATGAATGCCGTGCGCATTTTACTTCCAATAGGCTACTTGAATGGTGGGTTCATTACTATTTTTTTAATGAAAAACACGACAGCAATGACAAACTCGCTTATTAAAACAAACTTTTTTAACAAAACGAATAAGCAGCACCATATGCTGCTATAGCTTAATGAAAAATGAATCTCGCTCGGCTCACGCTGAATTTGAGTTATTAATTGTAGTATGTTCTCTAAAAATAGTTAAGTATTATTTTATCCACCCATTCAGGTATTGCAGTTGCCTACTAATGAGCTCGTGCGATAGACGAGGGAGACCTTATGTGCAGGGCTGGTGGTAGGCTACTCCCGGTAAGGTTTAGCCTACTGCTCTAACTGCACAAAATAATTTGTAGCCTATAAAAAAAAAATAAAAATAAAAAATAAAAAATACGATGGGGGCGGTGCCGCGGTGGGCAGGTGATGGTAACACCGACTATTGCAGCAAGCTAATATAATGTTTACATAATATAAATATCAATATATAGCCTATTAATTATTAACTTAATTCATAAATTGATGATTGAATTGATTGACATTAATTGATGAGTAAATTGTCATTTTAAAATGTGAAACCGAGTGACTGGTAGGCTACTAACTGAAAAATGGTGAAACATCAACTTCTTTTCGCCTCGTTTATTTTACTCGTGAGTCTGGCTTTCGTTATTACAGCACATGAGGCAGTTGGAAACAACACGAAAGCCTCAACAAAACAAAATAATTGAACAATAAATCCAAATGACTACATCTGAATTAAAAATGACGAAAAATATTAATTTCTATCACTTAGTAGGCTATGCCTACTCATCTCACCAGCGCAATGTTTCAAATCAACACAACACTTTTTTTTTATTTAAAATTGTAAAATGCTTGAAGAAAAGAAAGGGGAAAAAACATTAACAACAATTATTGTAATTGTCATAAAATAATACAACAATATTCCAGAGTTCTTCAGTCCAGAATAAGTTCCTCCAGTCTTTCAGTCCAGATTAAGTGCCAAGTCCTTAAACTCAGCCACTGTTCTTATAGCTTTTAATTTTTTAGAGAACTCAATAGATTCAGTTTAAATCTTAAAAAAAAAGATTGAATGTAGAAAATTTACATTTGTGAATGTGATATTTAGCTAACAGAGAAATAAGGTTTATAAAATAAATATCACTTTTCTTTTCACAATCATGAAAACCAAAAATTACATTTCTATATGTTAATTCAAAGTTAGGATTCACATAACATTTGGTAAAATCACAAATGTCACACAAAAAATGTCGCTTAGAAAGAGCAGTTCCAAAATAAATGTAAATTAGTTTCAGGTTTCACAGAAAGAACATATTATATTAATATCATTCTTAAACCTTTTGAGACAACACTTATCACAGGGTACAACCTATGAATTAACTTAAAGGGATAGTTCACTTTGAAATTAATTTTTGATATGTTTTAGCTTACCTCAAGGGCATCCAAGATGTAGGTGTCTTTGTTTCCGCAGTAGTTTCAATTTTGATATTTTTAGGTCAAACCGTTCTTGTCTGTCAGTCATATAATGCAGGTCGATGGTCACTGTCTCAAATGGCGCTTTTCCACTGCATGGTACGGCACGGTTCGGCTCGGTACGGTTCGACTCGGTGCGGAACGGTTCGGCTCGCTTCGCTTTTCCACTGCGTGGTACGACTCGACTCGGTACGGCACGGTTCGGTTCGCTTTAGCTCGGTTGCTTTTCCATTGCAGTTAGTACCGCTTCAAACTGGGTGGGACTGATCGTTATAGTTGCCGCCTCTACTGCCATGACATCATCGTAAACGCGCCACATTTCAAACGCACAACACGGGATGGTGCTCTTGATTCTCGGCATGTGGATGTTTTTAAATTAAATTAAACGTTCTTATAATGGTTTACTATATGGAAGGAAAATTCTTAACGTGTAATTAAACGTTGCGTTCATATTCTGGGCTCATCTGATTTTTTGTACATAGCATAGCCAACTTTGTTATGATTTTAGTATCATAATGATTAATAAATGCACGCACAATTATCCATGAACTTGATTTGAGCAAATGCCTTTCAACTTGTGTGTGCAAAATTCAGAATTAAATGAATGTGCAGCAATCTTTACAAATAGAGAGTCTAGGCCTAATGTACCGTTTTAAACTATCCTACTGCCATTAAAAAAGCGCATTTAGTTAATGTTATGTTATTTTTTTCCATCTGCCTATGTTGATTATGAAAAGTGAACAGCACGAGTAGAGAGACATGGAGCGAGTCGGACATAATTTTGACCACTTCATTAAGTTTTGTTTTGTAGAAAGCCTTTCTTTAAAGTGAATTTCGTTTTGTATAAATTGTATCTTAATTTTAATATTTTTTTCATCAAACAATTACCTGGATTGAATAAATAAGAGCAAAATAGACAATTTAATCATTGAGGCGCCCGAGCGGTCACTTGCATTGTACGTTAACTGGAGCGCATCTCATCCTCAAATACACAAAGCTTGAAATGTCTTTATACGAAATAATTCAAAACAAAAAGAAATAGGCTACTCTCTTATGTAATCCATTATGTGCATTTCTCTCTATAGGCGCGTTTACTACGAATATGGCGATCGTCAACTTCATCTTTGCCATGCACAGACACTGACAGAAAACACTATTTTATAAATAAAAATCAGTGCACGCGTTTTAATAAAATTAAAACTTTAATTGTGATCATTAAAATAATTGAATATTAAATATTTCGTGGCCAAGTTTTGCTCATTTATTAATAGTATATATATAGGCTATATATAGGCGTAATTTTATTAAATTGAACAAGCGCAAAATTCAGCATTCAATCAAATATTCAAAAGGACTTAATAATAATAATGTTATTTCAACATAATATCTTGTTATTTCGACATAATGTGCGTGCAACAAGCAAGATGTGCATTTGTAAATCCGGGGATGCGTGCATTGATTTTTATTTATAAAATAGTGTTTTCTGTCAGTGTCTGGCAAAGATGAAGTTGACGATCGCCATATTCGTAGTAAACGCGCCTATAGAGAGAAATAACATTATTATTAAGTCTTTTTGAATATTTGATTGCTGAATTTTGCGCTTGTTCAATTTAATAAAATTAAAACTTTAATTGTGATCATTAAAATAATTGAATATTAAATATTTTGTGGCCAAGTTTTGCTCATTTATTGATAATATATATATATATATATATACACACACACACACACACACACACACACATATGTGTGTGTGTGCCCTCAGCACATGCGTTAAAAATTATCCGGCGCCGCCCCTGACTGCAAGAAACAGTTTGCAAGAAACTTTTTAACTGCAAGAAACTACAGCGTTGGCTGTTGTCTACTGGCTATTTAAATCTAGCGGGTTTGTCTCGTGCATGGTCTCGTGTCGCAAATACAATGACACTGGTAGTGACGATTCTGTCTGACCAATCAGTGATCTTCAGTGTTTTCACGTCACATTTTAGTATCGGTACGGTACGCTTGGAACCTCAACAGAGGTGGTACCATTTAAAGCGAGCCGAAGCGAGCCGTACCGTACCGTACCATGCAGTGGAAATGCGCCATAATTGAGCCGTACCGAACCGAGCCGTACCGTACCATGCAGTGGAAAAGCGCCAAAGCGTGCCGTACCGAACCGATCCGTACCGTACCATGCAGTGGAAAAGCGCCAAAAGAGCATGCACAAAGTCCAAATGAAAACAATTCCCCATCGTCCAAATGAAACAATTCCCCATCATAAGTACACATTGATGGCCTAAGACACGAAACGAGCGGTTTGTGTGAGAAAACGAACAGTATTTATATTGTTGTTATCTCTTGAAAACAGCACACGTCCAAATGATCTGACGGCGCGGGCGGGTATAGATATATACACTAACGTCACCTTGGCTACTGCAGTTCATTGGAACGAAACCGTAGCCAAGCGACATCTAGTGTATATATCTATACCTGCCCGCAGGCGGGTTTAGATGTATACACTAGATGTCGCCTTCGCTACTGCAGTTCATTGGGACGAAACCGTAGCCAAGGCGGAATCTATGTATATATCTATACCCGCCCTGGACGTCAGATCATTTGGACGTGTGCTGTTTTCAAGAGATAACAACAATATAAATACTGTTCGTTTTCTCACACAAACCGCTCGTTTCGTGTCTTAGGCCATCAATGTGTACTTATGATGGGGAATTGTTTCATTTGGACGATGGGGAATTGTTTTCATTTGGACTCTGCTTGTGTTTTGAGACAGTGACCATCGACCTGCATTATATGACTGACAGACAAGAACGGTTTGACCTAAAAATATCAAAATTGAAACTACTGCGGAAACAAAGACACCTACATCTTGGATGCCCTTGAGGTAAGCTAAAACATATCAAAAATTAATTTCAAAGTGAACTATCCCTTTAAAGGTAATTTCTCTCATTTTGTTTGTATAGATATGTCACATTCCACTGCTCTAGACATGTAGGCTCGCCCGCCACCTTACAACGGCCAGCGTGTCGTCACTCACAGTGGGAATGCGGTTTCTGGTCTTGAAACTGCCGATATTTAAATTCCTGAAGAAATAGGATAACCTTTCACAGGTGAGACTGTGTTGGTTTGTGTTTTTATATATTAGCTCAATATTACGTTTTTACTATGGCAGGCAACATTTAATATTTTTCATTTTAACTTTTTAATGTTGTGTCAGCTGACACTTTTGTCTTTTTGTCTTGTTTAAGTTTAGCAAAATCATCTGCTGAAGTCTATATTCATGCGTCTATATACCGAACTTTTCCAATATGGCCGACGGCTTACATATGGTTATTTTACTTTGTAACATGTTAAATATGAAGTTGTGTGGAGCACTTTTATGATGGATAGATGCACTTTTATGGACTACAGAAAACAGCACAACAGAAACAGCCATTCACTGCCATTATAAAGCTTGGAAGAGCCAGGACATTTTTTAATATAACTCCGATTGTATTTGTCTGACAGAAGAAAGTCATATACACCTGACTTGAGGGTGAGTACATCATGGGCTAATTTTAATTTTTGGGTGAACTATCCCTTTAACTCTGGTTAAGGAAGACATAACTAATTGCCAATTGCCTAAGTCATCACGTCGCTACAGCTGATGTTCAAAGCTCCAGTTCCCATTGAATCAGTGTCCTGAGATTCACGCATAGAACCGCACATAATCAAACTGTATGCTATTTTAACGCCATGTTCATTGACCCCTATTATTCTGTAAAGCAACATAGTTTCGCCCAGATCCGGCGCACATCTGGTACGCGTGGATTCCACATGTACCAGATGTGGGCCAGATCTGGGCCAACACTATGTTGCTGTCTGGTACCAGTTTTGTCAAGATCCATTTTGTGTCAGCACAAAAATAAAGTAACTGTTTATTTGTGTCTTCAGGTGTGTTTGGTGTTACAGATGAAGAGAAGTCTGTTATGGAAGAAGATTCTGTTACTCTAAACTCTGGTGTTACCATACAACAATGTGAAGAGATGCTGTGGTATTGTAATGATATTCTCATAGCTCAGATCAATGGAGAGGCCAGTGAGAGCTGTTTATATGATGGAGTAGACAGGAGATTCAGAGACAGACTGGAGGTGGACTATGAGACTGGATCTCTGACCATCACAAACATCAGATCTGAACATGCTGGACGTTATGAAGCAGAGCTGATCAGAAGCGAAAGTTCAGGCAAAAGGCTTTGGGGTTTCTTGAACAGAAACCGCAAGTGTGACAGCACAAAAATCACCAGAAAAATCAGCAGCACTCATGATGACACCATAAAAACATTCAGTGTGACCGTCAGCGGTGAGTCACTCAATGTTATTAACCCTGAAGTCTTTTTTTACAAATTGAATATTATAATCAAGTGCTTTTTCAATATAGTCTGTTTAAATAGTGACATTTATAATTGTTTATTCTTTTCCCCTGTGTATTAATGTTCATATTTATATAATCTATTTCAGAGCACATTAACTGCACACTGACTTCTGTCAGTTTTCATCATTTAAACATTAAAAAGAACTGAGTAATGTGTAAAACTAAATTTAAGTCCCATTGTCATGCACTTAGTGAGACACTGCAGGGAGTTATTGTCCCTGTTTTTAATGGTTTTCCTGCAGCTACAAATGAGCAGAACTGCCATAATGAACAGTTTTCATCTTTTCATCTTGAATATCAGGTCTAGCCAAACCCGAAGAAAAAATGAGCCAAATATGGCCGAAAAAAGTTGAGGGTAAGTTTTCATCCTTTATTTCATTTTTTATTTCATTTTTTATAATAGATTGCACAAATATTTTCCAATTTATCTGTGAATACACATTATTCTTAAGGGTGGAGTCTTCCCCCATATTGATCTCTGTCTGTCAATTTCAGATGTGTCAGTGGTGATATTAGTTAAGATATTAGTCACAACCCCCTCTTTCTTCTCAAAAGCGCACAGATGTTATTAACTTTCTAATCGTCACACCTTTAGTACTGGCACCTGTAATCTACTGATGGGTCAGTCTGAATGAACATATGGGTTTAGTCACATGATGTGACATGTTCTCTCTTTTTTTCGAGCTGCACTTCCTTACCTTAGCTCTGCCTTCCTGGACAGCGGGGTTAAAGGTCATCAGGCCAGACTCAAGTTCTCAGTGGCATCCCTCGTTCTGTCCTCTCTTTCCTGAAGCTGCACTTTCTCTAACCTTCATTCTCTAAGACTAAGGTAATATTTCACACACATGCTGGCTACCATACATGGGTCATTCCGTTTCAAATTTTTTTATTAGTTTTTTTTTTTTTCTAGTGAAAGACATGAATAAAGAAGAAAGGCAAAATATGAAATGTCATGGATTAATATTTATTGAGTTATCCACTGTTTTGTAGTATGGGGTAAAAATGGCCATTTTCACCTGAGATTGAGTCAAATTACAGGGGGGTAAAAATGACTTTAAAAAGATGACAGCATCATAGTTTTATTTTTTTACACCGAGATTGGTAGGTCTATTATAAAAATTTGTTGAATTTAGCAATCCAAATTGTTGAATTCTACCCATTTTCAAAGGTTGAAAACCAAATGTGATGTTGTGTTTATCCAGTCCTGACTGTTGAAGTCACATAAATGCACATCAGAACAGTAACCCAGGGTTTAGGAATGTATAGTGTGAGTGTGACACGTCAGATTATGAATAGTGTAAGGCCCGTTATATATTGGTTCAATCTGCCGGTCCGCCAATACACGGGGAAGGTTATCACGTGTTCTGTCCTCATTTATGCAAAGTATTGGTTGGTTAAATTTACAATATATTTAGTTATGTATTCTCTCGTTTATTTCATCTGACTCCATAAATGAAAAGGTTTTAATGATATCTGTGGATCATTAATCCATTGTTATTGTGGATCAATAAGATGAGTGAATGTTTGACTATTCCGTTTAACTCTTCAATAAAAATAATTTCAAAGTCAGTTAGAATAATCAAATGTAACAATTTATTATGTCAGGTAAATGTATCATGCCAATTTCATAATCAATTCAAAGATAATCGATACAAAACATCAAATGCTCTGGAATAGAGAGAAGATGCGAACCCAACTTTAAGAAATACGTGAGGCTAAGAGATCTCTCTCTCAGCCTAACGGACCCATCTGAAATACAGAAAAGGCCCCGTTCTCCCTGCTGCACTCCATTAAATAGCCAGACCTCTTTCACATGGAAACATGTGCTAACAATAGTAAATTTGCATTCAGAGATCACACCTTCATGGGGGTGGGAGACCATTTGCTTGAGAGACTATCTCTCTTTGTGTAAACTCTTAAAACCTTATTACCTTTTGTTTTACTTATTCTGAAATGAGAGAATTGTACCAGTCGCACTGTGACATTTTAAATGATACCAAACATGAAAATACTCTGTGATAATCATTCACATTAAACTATACATTTTCTTGGGTGAATTCAGGTGATCATCTGAGCATGAGAGAGAGGGGGTGAGGGGAGAGGGAAGGAGATGTAGATTAAGATGACTCAGAGGTGAGACTTTCGTCTCGATTGTGCACGAGGGCCAGTTCAAATGCTAATCTCCAGAGAGGTCCTTTTGTCCTCTCAGGGCCTGGCCACCCCCGAAACAGACTGTCTGGAATTTCCTAATTTAGCAATTCTTACAACAGTCATTAGTCAGCATTAATTGTTTACTCCAGGTAAAGTGTGAACAGTGTGAAACATAAAATGAGATAACCCAGGATTACCTGAGGTTTAGAAATACCCATTGTTAATAATTTCAAGTGTCAGAGCTTTTAAATGTTTAGCAGTGGATACTCCATCTGTGACTATGCATCACATGTTATAACAATAGAAAATTGTAATACTTCAACAATTCAGGTGATGAGAATCTTAGTCAATTTCTGTTAGTTAACAGGTTTTTATCACTCACCTACTTAATTAATTTTAGGCTCTGTGACAGTTTTATATGAAAATGAGTTTGACTTTAATGAAATAGTTCACACAAAAATAATCCTCATATCATTAAAAACACATATGGCTTCTGTCAAACATAAAAAAGGAAATGTTTTGAAGGTCCTTGCATCAAAAGTAATATGCCAAAATTCTCAAGAAAAAGTCTCTCTGTTAAAGTGAGCATGAACCGGAACATACGCCTGACTTTACTTCAGTATGACACACTTTTCTGAATGAATCAGAATATTGAATGAGAAAAAATAGAGGGTGGGGCTTAGTTTTAAAGCACGGTTGGATTACGTTTGTTCCGCCCGAACCGCCAAACTAATGAACGCCATTTCAGATGGAAAGCATATTTTGTCTAAAGATTACAAAGACAAACCATTTTTTTTATCCTCCTGTGAATTAACTTACATGGATTAATTGTTCACCTCAACACTAGTCTGTGCGCTAACTAAGTTAATGGGGTCGGTTTTGTTTTCATGAAGACCTTAACAAAGGACAAAGTTCTCCACATCTTTACTTTGGACCTCTAATGTTTAAAGAGAATACATCCAGTGGAAATCGAATAAACACACTGTAAGATTCACTCACACTAATGACTTTTTCTCTTTATGTGTTCCAGTTAATCTGTGGCCTCCTGTAGCTGCTGCAGTATTCATTTTTGTTTTTGTTTTCAGTCACTCTTACTTCTGGAAGAATCGTAAGTATCATCATCAGATACAATAGTGAGAGGAAGAGAATATATCCAGTGGATATGGAATTAACACTCTGACACATTCACTCACACTAATGTCTTTATCTGTTTCAGGTGATTTTAAAATTGCAGTAGTACTTGCATTAATGGTGAGTTTGATTTATTTTCTTTGGAGACTGAAGCAGAAAGCTTTAGACTGGCTGTTTCTGAACTATTGACGGCATCTGACTTCATTGGGTTCATCACGGGGCATCGGTAAGAATGCACAAAAGTCCAATCACTGTTGTTTAATAGTATCAACATACAATGCGGTGCATTAACAGATGTATGTGATATTAAGGTTGTGTGTGTGTGGTCTCTACAGTAAAAACAGAAAGATAAATAATCAGTTTACAGTAATAAATGATTAACTCAAGAAGAATAAACACGTGAGGATGGCTATAAATGTAAACAATTGATGATTAATACACGTGACTATCGTCTTAACCATATCTCAATCGAGAGTAATCTTCACAATCTACATATGGATTAATGGCAACTTTACTGTAAACACTAAAGTAAACATATGGAAAATATGAGTCGTCATCATCTTATCGCTGACATTAGCTTCACGGAAATACGAATACATTTAACATCAGAACGTTTCAACACGTAATACAACAAATAGCAATATGCACAAGATTAAAGACGGTATATGTGTGAAATTAAACTTACTTTCAAAGTTACGCACACTCATATGGCTTGAATACACACGAGCCCTCAACGAGCCCACCAATAAGAATGCACTTACTGAGCCTTTTCAACAATGGCAAGTATAACCTACAGTTTTAATTGTGTGTAATTGTTCAAAGCACATGGTAAACAATTTAATTGGAAAATAACTAAGGTAATATATTATGCAGTATATATTTGAAGAAAACTATGAATGTACAGCAGATTAGGTTTGATTTTACCTGTGTTTATTGAGTGTTCAATAAACAACAACAACAACAACAACAACAAAAAAACAGCAACAATAATGTTTTCAGTATATATAACTTGTTTTGTATTAATTGTTTGGTTGTTTAATGTCTGAATAATTGCCTTAAAATAATCAATTTTTATTTAACATTTTGATTATATATAATGTACAAGATCTACACCGTTCCCTCTGTCCAAATAGAAATCACAGCACAATCATTCCAGTGGAAAATAAGAAGAAACTCATTCATGTGCTGATTTTCTGACAACGCTGTTCATTTCTCATTTTACAATCTGTGATTTCTTGTTTTCTTTCAGATGAGAACCGTACAGCATCAAAATCACATTTATTGATTTAGCAGAGTAAACAAAGTGTATAAAAGGTTGTGTGTGGGTTAGTTAAGGTTGTGTGTGGGTTAGTTAATGTTGTGTGTTGGTTAGTTAAGGTTGTGAGTGGGTTAGTTAAGGTTGTGGGTTAGTTAAGTTTGTGTGTGGGTTAGTTAAGGTTGTGTTAACCGCTCGTTTCACCACAGAGGAACAGTGAAGGTTAGAGATGATGATTTTGTGCCTCGTGAGGGAACCAACACACTTGGTCTTCAAATTTTGTAATGATTTTATGTAGTGGCAAATGTGCAAAATGTAAATTTTCTCATGAGTCAGTTCATACAGTTTTATACAAAAATAGCAATTCATAAAATTGTTATGTTTTCTAATGTTATTAAGTTGGAAAGAACCGCCAAATCTGCAGAGAAATTAATCTGTCACTGTGACACTGTTTTCTTCTAATTAACATATTATAAATACTGCTGATTATGTGGCTACTTTTCAGACCAGATTGATAAAGTAGACCCCTTTCTAATGTGTACTTTTTATTGCGTTTTAATGAATGTATCCATTTTACTGATTTTTACATTTTTGTTTCTAACCTTTATTTTGTTAAATGACAAGCATTTTAAATTAAAACTGTGTGGGAAATGGGCTATGGGAGTTAACTTGCCTTGCATGTTTTTAAAGATGAAGATGAAAGAACAAAGCTTTTTAAATGAAATAGCTTTTTTCTTTTGAAGAACAAAACATATAAGCCCCCACAATAACACTCACAGTTAATGTAGGCCTAATGTGTGTCATAAAAACTCTTGATCATATTTGCTGCTGTCCTTTAAGTAGAGAAACATCGGTTTACTGCTGTGCTGTCTTGCTAAGACTGTTAACTAACACCCTGAAAGTCTTATTACCCTTTACCTTTACCATTTTTACCCAGCCTTTCCTGATAATGACTCGTTTTCACTTAAACTGCTGAATAATTTGAGTTAAAAAGCCTTTTTTTATTGTGGAGTTTGTGCATTTTCTTGTCTATTTGGGGATTATGAAACAGACAGAACAATTTTCTGTAAGCATTTATCTGTTCACCTAGGCCTCTTTCATTTATGGACAAAACTACAAAGAAATCTGTTTTACTGTTGTTAGTGTCCGTAAACTGGACTGCAATGATTGTAAATCAGTTAGTCATACTCGACCACCAGCAGCATATGTTTGGTTTAATTTGTCCCCGCAAATTTGTCACCCTCTGGCAAGTGTATTTATTTACATAAAGGTTTTCATGGGCCAGTGTGAATAAAACTAGTTTTAAATCCAAAGAGACAAGATAGTCTGCATGACCTGATGTTTTATTCATATCCAAAATGAGGCTAACTGAACATCATGGAGCGCCAAACACTCATGTGATGTCTGTTTTATACATTCTGAAAGCCAGAGGGAGCCCTTGTGGAAAAGTAAGACTCACAGAAGTCATTACACTTATGACGTTGCAGGAAATCCCTTATATAGACAGTCATCCAGAGTTTGCTGTGACTTAATTAAAAAGCAGAGACATTTGACTGATGAATTGTTAAGAGAAACGCTGCATCCAAGTGTAGGTATTACGACAGTTAAAAAACTACACTTTTCTATTTTATGTAAATGGTTAGTATGAATGAAATTCGATCATACTACATCCGCCCTGTTGTTACTGTCACATGACCAACATCGTTTCACTTCCATTCATAAATTCCCTACCACGGCCTCATGGTGGAAGTGTCCATCGAATGCGCACAGCTGAATCTCGGCAGAAGTAGTGGCTTATCCGGGGACTTTTGCTGCATTCACACCATGCCGTAATTACCGTAGTCTCGAGATTACAACCCATGACATTATATGCAGAGCTGTTCACGTCCTCGTACTGGGAATTGTGCATTTCTATGAAAACACTATCAACACATAAATTAATCTGCAGCAGTCAGGTGGTAAAGCAGTCACACTCTCCGAAAATTCCCATGAGTACAAGCTCTACAACGACATGAACGCTTTTACGAGTTGAAATCTTGAAATTATGGTAATTTAAACATGCTTTTGAAATTGATCGATTTTTCCCTAAACCTAACTATCTGGGATGTCTCCAATCGACATTCCCTGGGTCGTCTCCAATCGACGTTCCCTAAAGTCTCCTATCGACGTTTAATATATAGTCTACTTAACTAACTTGTTTCCCTAACTAGCTTTCTTCCTGCACAGGAATAATTGACAAACAGACTTTAGCAAATGTCCTTTAAATGCTTTAATCACGGCCGGAGGATCTCTTGAGCAGTTCTTAGAGAATCTCTGCCAAGAAGAAGCAAGGCCGGAGAATCTCAGACAAATTCCATTGAGAATCCCACCAGCTAACACGAATACAACAGTTTTTATAGAATAAGAAGGTATGGCAAAAATGTCATGCTGCATTACATAATTTCAGTACAATTTGATTGGTTTTCATAGACAAACCCTTCTGATACAAGGTAAAGCAAACTTTGTTTTAATGATTACTTAATTGTTAATTACGAAGTTCAAACTTAGTCACCTGTCTAGTTTCATTTCCTAAATTTGTTATTTATACACTCACACAACCAAAGTCAAAGGGGTATGGCAACACAACATACAACATTTAAAAACACAGGACAGAACGTTTTAGTACATTGTGTTTCAAAGTGTTATGGCAGGCCTGAAAAAGGAAGTAAGGTTAGATGTTAGTAACATGGTTCATTTAATATACAGTTTACTATTTTATCTATTAAAAATCCACAGCAGGTCCGGGCAGGACAGGGTGACACCGACACACGACATTGTCATAGAAAACATCTCATAAAATTCATATTTCTTACAGATAACATTGTCTGATTTGAAACAAAGCATGACCAAACTTGTGGCTTCATCATCGTGTTTCTAAGTTTCTACACTACAACCACATCATTTTTTTTTAATTGAAATATATATTGTTAATATTTTGATTTTTGAGATTCTAAATCTTTATATTAATAACAGTAGGAGTCTCAAGTGTTGGCTTTCTAAATTCATACAGTATGTTGGTTATGTGTCTGTCAGAATGACATATTTATTTTGTGTATGCCATTTATGGCCCACTTACCAAAATGGGGGATGCAGGAGCAAGGGTTAATAAACACCAAGAGAATAATCACACTATATCTTGACAAGCACCAACAGAGGATTGAACAAAATAGTACTTATACACAGAGAACAAAACTAAATACAGGTGTGATTCATCAGTAACATACAGTAGGTAACTAACAGAGAGAATTTAGTGATTATGGCAATGAGAAATTAACTGAAAGGAAACACAGGAACATGAACAAAAATGCAATGAAACATAACATGTGACAGCATTGCTAGTGTAAGGCTGATGCCAGTAAGTCTGGTCGACCTCTCGAGAAAGCAAAAGGCACTCCTGGGAATTAAAATTTGAACTCTCTCTTGCATAACAGCAACATCCGATACGCACCACACAGTGCAGCTCGCACCTCACTTATACAGTCTCATTATCTCCCCTGCTCCCCCCTTCTCCTCCTCACCTAAAACTCACTGAAAACCTATGCAATGTTAAGTGTGTACAAAAAGTAACTATACATGTTTGGTATCATTTAAAATGTCTCAGTGGGTGTGGTAAAATGGTATCATCCTCCCAGCCATAATGAAAAGCTCCAAAAAGTTCTAGAATATGAGATATTGTGTGCCTCTTAAAGGTGGCACACATTCAATTATAAATTCTGATCCCCCATTTCTGAACCCCTGAACAGGGGACCAAAATTGAATTATAATGACAGACACCACCATTTGGTAAGCATTTTTAATTATCTGGGTTTATAAGGAAAATTGGCAAAAGGTTTGAGGTTATTATATGAATTAGTGTTTTATTATCTGGTCTATAAATTGTAAAAAATTGATTTTATTCTGACTGACACTAAGATTGTTTCCCCAAGTAGATTAAACGGGTTCGTATGTTACCGCAAGTCTGAGTCAGATTAGTGACGACTAATATTTGGCACTAAATTCAAGTGTACTTGATTTGCAAAGACAAGAAGTGAATTTCGGTTTAGAACAGCAAATGCTGCTTGACCAATCTATATCTGGGTGTGTCTTACCTCTGTTTTAATTTAATGTTACTTTAGATAAGTGTATGTCGGAAACCACGGCATGGCCAATCTAAAGCTATTATAAGACAAGTGAAGTTGGTTGACATATATCTGTAGTAGTGGCCATACCTCCACTGAAGTAAACGTTACATTAAATTCAAGTGTATGCAAAAAAACACTGGGGCTATATCAAAGTATCTTTGATTGTGTAAGCGTGAATGCGACAAATCTCAGGTATATAGCATATAGGTATTTACCTCTGTTTAGTGACCAAAACTGATGAGCTTGTGAAATTGAAACCCGTGTTAAACAGATGACGCGAGGACCTCGGAGCGACGTAGTTTCCTAATCTGAACGGATGAAATATACTTAAAGAGTTAAAAATAATAATCAAACGTTCGCTCACATTTAATGATGCTCAAATATCATTTAAACCGTTTTCATTTATGGAGTCAGATGAAATAACGAGGTAATACATACAAGAAAATGTATTTCGTTTAATCTTAAATTAAATTAATTAAATTACACACTTTAAAGTGTTGGGTAAAAGGAAAGACAGTTGCAGAGATTGGATACCGCCATTGGGCCGATCTAGACGGGCTTACACAAGAATTCATGAGAAGTCTTGGTCAACTGAGTAGCACTGTTTCATACACTGAGCAAAGCCGTTTTTACTCACATGCTACTTGGATGGTGTTAATATTAGGTAGATTTTTCTTAAAAAACCTCTATATTACAAAGCAATTTTTAGGACAGCATTTTATTAATCTTTCTCTGAATTTTACTTCAGTTCGCTGGGATTGCCATAGAGTGTAAAACTAGAGCAAAACTCAAAATAAAAGTGCACTTTTATGTACATGTTAATGTTAATATTCTAGTTATTCTCAACAATCCCAAATCTCAAGCACAGACTCCTGGTGAAAGTGATCACACAGCTGGATCTTGAACTGACTTAAGACATCTTCTGACATCTGCATACACCACTTCATCCTCCTCTTTAACATTCTGTACAAAACACAAGATAATAATAATAATACAACATTTGAAATCTGCCCTTTA
This sequence comes from Rutilus rutilus, assembly GCF_951802725.1. Taxonomy (NCBI): domain Eukaryota; kingdom Metazoa; phylum Chordata; class Actinopteri; order Cypriniformes; family Leuciscidae; genus Rutilus; species Rutilus rutilus. The sequence continues at coordinate 10,761,152 of NC_140222.1, read as the reverse complement.
AATGATGTTAAGTTTGAGTTCAGTTTTTTCTAATATCTGATCAGGTACAACTCCTTGCTACTCTTAACATGAAGCAGCTTGAGATGTATATCTCATCGATATACTACATTTAGACATGCAAATATTAAAAATTATTTTACAGTGGATATTAATGACAGACTGAAGTGTTAAAGGCTGTCAGAAATCAAATACTTATTATAATGCCATATGACAGTAATACCAATTTTTTAAATAATACTAATTTCAAATGTCATGAAAAATCTGTTCTGATTTGTGTTGTGTAAATGTAGCCTTATTGAAGCTAGTTCGACTATTAAAGCTAGTTTAAAAGCTAATTTGAATTTGTATTTAAAAAAATAAATGAAAATAAAACTGATTCCGATTATGTTCTGATACATACAGAGAACAGCAGAAATACATGCATTTTTGTCACATTAATTTCCTTTTTTGTCAGACAAAAAAAACGTTCAATATTCAAAACTCCATGAAACAGTTTTAAAGGATGTAAGTTGTGAAAATGACATGATCTAGGACCTTGACAGTGCGTGCCATTGTAAATACTTTACTTCTATCCTTCACAGCCTCGTTTCAATCTGCATGGCATCTAACCTGACCAGGTCTATTAGGGCTATACATTTTTAGCATTACTTGTTATAATACTTGATTAAAACTCTTGCCTTGATCAGTTTTTCTACATTTCCTGCAGATGCAGAAGATCACGACCGCAGCGACAATCATCAGAGATCCAGCAGAGATCAACACTATCAGAGACACTGAGACTGGAGAAGGAGGAGAGGAAAAGAGAGACAGTCATTAGTGTGAGTGAATGAGTGTGATCTTCAACAGAAGACAGAGATCAGGTCAGTACATACACACATATATCATCAGTGCTGTGGTACCTGCACATGTGTGACAGAGTGTGTTGATGTCCAGATGTGTGGTCTGGTTGCTGATGGGATTGTTCAGCACACAGCTGTAGGTGTTTTTATCCTGATATTCCACCTCCAGAGGTAGAGAGAGACTGATGCTGAGATCACACACACTGATGCTGGACAATACACTGATTCCTCTGTACCAGGAGAGAGTCGCATCACACACATTCAACACTGATGAACACACCAATGAACAGTTCTGGTGTGATGATTATGATGATGATGAATAAGAACAGTGTGAAGAGTTACTGATGATGACAGGAACAGGCAGACGAGCTGAGAAACATGAGAAATTTGATTTGATTGTAAGAAAAAAAATGGTGGACGTCGAAGATCTCAAAAAGTTTATTAGAGCATAGCAGTGGCAAAGAGCATGAAGCACCTTGGGTTCACCGGCGTCAGAATGAACCCTGAACATCCAAATCTCGAACCTTTTAAATAGTTAGTTTATCACTCTTAATGTAAATTAAGTTGCTTCTTGTTGTAACAGCTGTGGTCTGTATGTTAATAAAGTTGAGACACATCACTGTCTGAGAAGGTTCTCTGTGTTTCACACTCATTACTATTCTACAATTGATGATCATTTGCTCAGGATGTGATCAATGGTGAAGAAACAATATAACTGTTGACTTCCTTCTTGATAATTAAGACATTTTGGGGATGAGCTCATTCTAAAACATACTTTGGAGTGGAATCTGGGTCGAGCCTGTCATGATTCTGCCTTGTGTTTTAGTAGTTCTCTAGTCTTGTGGCAGGATCATGACAGACCCATGTTTTGTGTACAAGTGCTTGGTCATTAGTTTGGCCATGTGCTTGTGTTGTCTCGTTTCCCAGCCCCGCCCTCCTTGTTACCCTCATTTAGTAATTATCTCCTCCTAATTATCACCTGTTTCCCTCATTAGTTTGTCCCTATTTAATCCCCTTGTGTTTGCTGTCCTTTGTCGGTTCATTGTGAAATGTGTATCTATGTTTGTTGTTGCTGTGAATACCTTGTCTAGAGATTTTGTTAGTGAAGTTTATTGTCTTTATATAGTTAAGCCTTGTCAGTCTAGTCACCCGTTACCTGTGTTGTTTTGCCCCCTCGTGGGTTTTGTTTTCTGTTTTATATCAATAAATCCCGTTTGTATTGTGTACTGTCTGCGCTTGGGTTCATCTTGTTGCACGCCCGTGACAGAGCCAAACAACAATTTTTTACATGATCAAAGTGTTTATTGCAGTGTCAGTCACTCAGTGAGTGTCTCTTCACTCCTCTATCTACATTTCTAAAAGATTATTATTCAAACATATTGAGAGAGAAGAAATTATGGTTAATTAAAATGATTTTGTAATTTTAAGAGTCAAAATAATCACTATGTTCAGATAGATCTACTTTAAAGGTAAAAACAGGTGAAACTAATACTAAACTCACCATAGACAGTGAGACTGAAACTCGTGCTCAGATTTCTGATCATCTACTTCATAACGTGTTTGTGATGATGACTTGCTTTTAAATATAATGACTCACACTTACCATAAACAGCGACACTGAATATGATTCTCTTGCTGAAGCTGTTGATCAGTAGTTTATAATCTCCAGCATGTTCAGTTGTGGTGTTCATGATGGTCAGAGATCCAGTTTGATCGTCCAGCTTCAGTCTGTCTCTGAATCTCCCATCAAGAACATCATCATATACAGTGATTCTGTCGGTCCGTTTATTGATTTCAGCTATTAAAGAGTTACCAAACATCCACTGACTCCACTGAATCAGATCATCATCCATTATTTCAGTAAGATCAGGGTTTAGTGTGACTGAATCTCCCTCCATCACTGACACTGACTTCACTGCATCTGTGTCAGCAAACACTCCTGGAGAACATATTAAGTGTCCCATATAAATTAGCTGATTTACTTAAAAAGTCCAATATGTGTAACTATAACGAAGAACAGACAGAATTACATGCAAATTTGTCCAACAGACAAAGAAATAGGAAAGCTTGAAGTTGAGCTCCACAAAAATAACAGCCTCCGCAGATAAAATACTTGTAGGCTACTAAAAACTAAAGCATGAACAGTAAAAGCACTAATATAAAAAAATATAAAGCATACATTTATAACTTACAAACCACTTGCCACAAACATAGGAGTATCAAAACAACACAAACCATTTTCTTTGAGCGCTGCAAAAATATATAACACATGAGATCTTGTCCTCGTGTTCTTGTGGATCCACCCAAACTGACCACCTTCAGCTGACCCACACTAGCAGTGATCATATTTTCCAGAGGTGTAGTTTATTATATAATAAAGGTTGTGAAATAATTGCCTAATACTAACTCTACTTTTGTGCTGCGCAGATATTATTGCACAATGCCAGGATAACAATAGGTTACTGTCGTAACCCCGGTTCTCTGAAACATCGAGTGGAGAGATCCACCTATGGGAAGGGCATCCGTACCTGACCTCTGCAGAAGCATCCAATTGCACCAAGTCTGGCTAGTCAGACAGAAGCGCGCAGCCAATGCCAAGTAAGGCCACACCCCTTACCCAGGCATATATAACTTCTCTGCGCGCTGCTATTCCTCAGTAAGTATATTCGCTTCTCGTGCGGCAAGCGGGGCAACGCTGGTGGATCTCTCCACTCGATGTTTCAGAGAACCGGGGTTACGACAGTAACCTATTGTTCTCTTTCATCATCTCGTTTCGAGATCCACCTATGGGAGAGACATGGACAGCTCCCCGATTGCCCAACACACTCACAGAGAGGTTCTGAAGCCAGAAAAGGATGGTCACCTCAGAGAGGCGGTGCCTGACACGTCCCATAATCATGAACCTGAAAGGGTGACTCCACACCTAACTGCTGTAGATAAGCAGGGCATGAAACGTGCATGTGACACATACACGATAACCCCAGCACACCAACGCATATAATTACACCTTTATGAATGAATAAAAAATGCTTGGTGACAGGAATGAGCATGGCCAACCAGCCCATTCATTCCTTATTGGTTCTACCCAACGAGGTTACAGGAAAGGGTTAAGAAGACCCCACTCCTAAAACCGAATGTGCTACCGAGGTTCTGGTGACATCCAGCCGGTAGTAACGCACAAAGGTATGAGGAGATGCCCAACTAGCAGCGGAGCAGATGTCCTGCAGTGACACTCCCCTAAACAAGGCCCAAGAGGCGGCTAAGCCCCTTGTGGAATGCGCCCTGATGCCCCTAGGGGGCTGCACTCCCTTTGCTTCATAAGCCATAGTTATAGCGCCCACAAGCCAATGTGAGAGGCGTTGCTTCGATATGGGACTCCCTCTGTGCGGGGGGGCCCATGAAACAAAGAGCTGGTCGCTCTTCCGGAAAGCACTGGTCCTAGTCACATATGTCTGTAAAGCGCGGACTGGACACAGAGCATTCAGCCTCTGATCCTCCGAGGAGGCAAAGGGTGGAGGGTGAAAAGCGGACAGCTCCAACACCTCCGAAGTGAACGCAGGAAAGCACTTCGGCATGAAGGCCGGGTTAGGCTTAAGGGAAACCTTATCTCCACTGAGGGAGAATTTAGTGCACGAGGGATGAACCGAGAGTGCATGTAGCTCACTGACCCGTTTAGCAGATGCCAAAGCCAAGAGCAAAGCTGTCTTGAAGGACAGCAACTTAAGGGAAATACTCCCCAGAGGCTCAAAAGGATATTGAGACAGCGCTTCAGCACCATGGAGAGGTCCCACTCCGGAACAGTTTTCCTGGTGACTGGCAGAGAGCGGCGCGCACCCTTCATAAGTCTGCGGATTAGAGGGTGCTGCCCGACAGTAGAGCCCTCAAAACCCACATGACAAGCTGAAATAGCAGCTAGGTAGACCTTAATAGTGGAAAAAGACCTCCCTTTTTCCATAAGGCCTTGAAGGAAACACAAAATATCAGGCACAGAGCACTGATAAGATGTGAGACCACGCCCATCGCACCACCCTTCGAACACTTGCCACTTACAGCCATATAGGGACCGTGTAGAAACGGCCCTAGCATTCTGAATAGTGGCAATGACACTCAGCGAGAGCCCCAGTGCATTTAGGTTCGTCCTCTCACGGGCCAGGCCCAGAGAGCCACCCTGTCCGGGTGGGGGTGGAAAATCTCCCCGTTGGCTTGGGACAGTAGGTCCGTGCGAAGGGGGAGGCGCCACGGCTCGGCGTGTAACAGAGAAATTATCTCCGCCAGCCATGGAGCTTTGGGCCACCTGGGTGCTATCAGAATGAGAGACAGGCACTGCTCTCTCACCCTGGCCAGTGTAGGCATTATCAGGCACAGGGGAGGAAAGGCATACAGGAGCACTTTGGGCCATGGGTGGGCCAGTGCATCTATCCCGAGGGGCGTGTCCACGTCCCTTAGCGAGAAGAACATAGGACACTGGTAGTTTTCGCGCGAGGCGAATAGATCTACGGTCGCCCGTCCGAATCTCATCCATAACATCTCCACTATCTGCGGGTGAAGACGCCAATCTCCGTAGATTGGGTTTCCCCTCGATAGAAGATCCGCACCTCTGTTCAGAATGCCCGGAACATGCGTTGCGCGTAACGACAGGAAAACTCGCCTGCTCCACACCAAAAGCTTGTAGGCTAGAGCGTGAAGTTTCGACGAGCGTAAACCGCCCTGACGGTTGATATAAGCCACGGCCGTGGTATTGTCGCACCGTACGAGAACGTGATGTCCCTGCAGGCGAGGCAGAAAATGATTCAGAGCTTTCCAGATGGTCAAAAGCTCTAAATAATTTATGTGTGCTGAACGCAGTCTGCTTGGCCACAGACCGTTCACCGTTCTGCCCTCCTGGGTGGCACCCCAGCCTGTTAAGGACGCATCCGTCGTCACAACTTTCCGCATTGTAACCGCCCCCAGAGGGGTTCCCCGTGCGTAAAAGTCTTCGCTCTCCCAGTGACGCACCGCTGCCATGCAAGCGTGTGTCACTGTTACAAAGCGGCAAAGATCGCGAAGCGGGCTGAAATGTAGTGACAAAACCCATTTCATGAACGCTCGCATTCTCAGAAGTCCCAATGGCACAACTTGGATGGATGAAGCCATGAGACCCTGCAGCCTGAGGCATGTGCGATATTGTACTCTCGCCCCTTCTCTGAACTGAGACAGACAGTCCATCAGAGAGCGAACGCGTTCTTGGGAGAGACGCGCTCGCATGGAGACTGAGTTCAGCTCCAAGCCCAGGAAAATGACATTTTGACTGGGCGTAAGATTGCTCTTGCTCACATTCACTCTGAACCCGAGGGATGTGATGTGCGCGAGCACACGACCGGTGTCCTGCAACACCTTCTCCTTCGATTCGGCTATGATGAGCCAATCGTCTATGTACGTCAGAATTCTCAGCCCTGATATTCTCAGCGGTGCCAAGCCCGCCTCCACACACAGACAGAATGACCGGGGGCTTAGACTGAGTCCAAACGGAAGAACTGTGAATTCGTAACATATGCCTTGGTAGGCGAAACGAAGATATTTTCTGTGTGGAGGATAGATGCTTATGTGAAAGAAAGCATCTTTCAGATCGACTGATGTGAACCAGTCGTTCTGTTTTATGGCACGGGCGAGTGAGCCCTGTGTCAGCATTCTGAAATTGTATTTCCTCAAATGTTTGTTCAACACTCGCAGGTCCATGATAGGGCGGAGTGAGCCGCATTTCTTTGGGACTAGGAAATAACGGGAATAAAAACCCTGATTCATCAGATTGGGGGGCACCACCTGAATCGCTCCCTTGTTTAGGAGAGAGGATATCTCCTCTTTCAGAATGTGTGAGGCATTTTCTTCTGTGTGAGAAAAGAGAACGCCATTGAAAAGCGGGGGTTTCATTGTAAACTGCAGCCTGTAACCCTTGGTTACGGTACGCATCACCCACTCGGGAGCTGAAGCGGTTTGCCAAGCCGCTTTGTGACTCGTGAGCGCCCCCGCCCGGGCCGGAGCGGAGCTGTGTGGACCTAGCTGGTTTATTAGTGATGCCATGGCGCCATCTAGTGGACACACTAGGGGCGGCATGCATGGGTTCGGAGAGAATTCCGCTCTCTGCAATGAGATGAGATCTCTTTGCGGAGAGAGGGCTTCTCTCCGAAACGAATTCATTTGATTCGTATTTTTTTGTGTTTTGTGTGTTTTTTGTATTTGTGCGAACACTGGGGCCGAAGCCTTTATAGACAGAGTGAGGGGAACAGAATGAGAGCGGTGTGGTGCCACTGTACTTGAACATTCCCTCACAATGCGTCCCCTGAACATGGGGGGAAAAAACACATTTCTTGAACACATAAACTGGGCAGTCTCGAGAGGCGGTGAGCTGACCCAGCCTCGGGAACCCCTGAGTCTTTTGGACGGGGGTCCTGAGCAAAGAGGGGAGTCCGGGGGCTCGCGGCCCGTGAACATGGACTCAATGCCCCCATCCGGTGAACATCAGGCAGGCCGCTTTCATTTCGCGTCGGTGGGGGTGGGATTATTTGGTCTCCCGGTCGCGGCCGCGGCGGGAGTGGATTTCCCCCAGTGCTTGTTAGTAGGCGCTGGGCTGTTGTGCCGTGGGGGGGGGTTTGTTGCGGGGCCTTTCTTTGCCCTGACGAAACTGTCGTCCCGTGGCAGGTGGGTTAGGCAAACGCGCAGGGGGTGCCTGGCGTGGGGCCGCCTTCCGAGGAAGGCACAGCTTGAAAGCTTCATCCTCCTTTTTCTTATCGTCACATCTTTGTTGCATCAGTGCGACGGCGGGACCAAAGAGAGCCCGGCCGGGCTCTACCGGTGCGCCCGCGATGCGCCGCTTCTCACTGTCAGGGAGTCCCGACAGGTTAAGCCAAAGCGCGCGCTCTCCCACCACGGAGAGCGCCATAGAGCGCCCGCAAGCTTGGACGGCCTGCCGGGCCTTACGGAGGACGAGATCGTTCACAGTAAGGATCTCCTTCCACAGCACTTCGGAAGGATTTCCCTTCTCTAGCTGTTGCCCTAATTCATCCAGGATCTCCGCCTGGTAGGCGGAGAGGAGAGAAGAGACATTTAGGGCTCTGACGGCCAAAGCCGAGGACTTGTACGCTGCCTGGTGAACGGAAGCAGCAAAACGGTCCATTTTGCTAGGCAAGACCGGCTTAGGGGGAGCGAGCAGCCCGCCCTGAGCGGGGTTAAGGTGCCTGGCGATGGAAGGTTCAACAGCGGGGGGGTCACCCATACCGTGAACTGCCATATCCTTGACTTCGAGTCCCGTGAGGCCGTGTTTAAAGTCGAGCGGGTCGCTCCAGTAGTGCCTCATGCGCTTCGCACACGCCGGGAGGATGGGGAAGAGTTGTCTCCTCGGGCCGGGAGGGGGTCCCAGCACTTTCCCATCATAAATATCTCTCTCCTGGTCGGTGGCACTCTGCGGTGCCAGCCAATCGATGTTGAGACGAGCGGCCGCTCGCTCACACACTTCCAGGAGGATGGTTTGAGGCAGCGCCGCGTGGGCGCTAGCCTGGGGAACACCAGAGGGCGGGATGGCCTCCTCGTCATCTGAGACCCCGAGAATGGCCGCATCCTCCTCTTCCACCGAACCGGGCGGTTCGAGGGCGAGAGCGAGGTTACCCGCGAAGATGTCCTCTTCGGGGAAAGCGGGATTGGGCTGGTCAGCCCAAACAAGAGAGGTGGCGCCCCGGGAGGCCCCCGGTAGCGCGATGTCGTCATCACCGTGTCCACCGTCCGAGTCAGACGGGCTGAGCTCGGAGCACTGAGTGACTGCCACCTTAAGACGGCGTTTTAGCAACTTCCTAGGCAGCATGAGACAAAATGTGCAGTTCTCTGGGTTCTTCAGGGCTTCCTGAGCATGCTTGAGACCCAAGCAGACCACGCAGAACTCGTGAAGATCCTTTGCGGCAATAAGTGCACCACACGCGGCCGGGCAGGCCCGTGATAGGTTGTCACATAGAGAGGCGGTAGGCTTAGATAGCGACATACCGGAGAAGAAGTCGGAGAAATCCGTAGCTGGCAGTTTCAGTGAGCGGAGGAACGGTGAATAGCGAGAGCGTGGGCGGCTCCGATGCAAAAAACAGCAGGATTGAAAAGACAACTGTCACGTCTGGCGGAGGCTGATCTAGCTGATATTTCCTCCTGAAGACACGAGGTGAGCAGTGAAAAGAACAACCGAGCTGTGAGACGCAGAGATCGCGAGAAGCGAATGTCAACTGAGGAATAGCAGCGCGCAGAGAAGTTATATATGCCTGGGTAAGGGGTGTGGCCTTACTTGGCATTGGCTGCGCGCTTCTGTCTGTCTAGCCAGACTTGGTGCAATTGGATGCTTCTGCAGAGGTCAGGTACGGATGCCCTTCCCATAGGTGGATCTCGAAACGAGATGATGAAAGAGAACAGACCTTCTGCCTGTCAGTTATCCAACGCCGCTCATCAACATGTTTGAGTTGACCAATCAAATTAAAGTAGGCGGGCTTTATGTTGTAAACGCTCATAAAGCGTGAGATAACTAAACATTTAATGTTTGACAGATGTATTACAATAGAAATTTAAAACGACCAACATAAATATTATTTAGGCATGCAAATTAAAAAAAACTTTTGACGAATTTCACTATTTTTTAATTGAAAATATAGGCTATAATTTACGTGATTCGTTGCAATTCGTAACTGTCAATGTAACGAGACAATAAACATCAACAAAGCCGTTTACATCAGGCATAGCTGCAGAGAGTTAACTAGTTTAAATTAAATATATAATAAGACATCATTTAAAATTAAATTAAATAATTTAAAAATTATAAAAATGACAATGTTTTTGAAAGAAATGTTTTTGTTAAATTTTAATAAAATTATTACTGTGTAGAGGAGACTACTCTTGTAAGAAAGTAGCAGTGTCTAGGACAGATTTTAAGTATCACCTCATAATTTTTTATTTTATTATTTTATTTCAAGCATACAATGAAAAAGTGTACAGTAGGCTATGTACAACATAAGACAATAATCAAAACAAACACTGATGATTAAACAAATAAAATTCACCGCTGCTTGAAAAGGAGTGGGATGAAGTTTAACACTTTGTTAATTCCCACCCCCTCTTTCAAACTCTTAATACATTAGTTTACTTCCTTTGGTATTATCCACTTTTTTACAAAACACAAGCACATAAATCTTCATACATTTATACAATATGTTAGCAACAAAATTTCTTGCTTAACCTACTAATTTTCTTTCATTTTTATAACGTTCAAAAATCATTTCTTTAAATCTTTTCCTGAATTGTTTTATATTTGGACATTCCTTAAGCTTCTCATTTAAGTTGTTCCACAGTTTCACCCCTTGTATGGAAACACAAAAACTTTTCTTCCTACTGTGTACCATTGGTAATATGAAATTTAATTTTCCTCTCAACACATACCCTCCTTCTCTCCGAGTAAATAACTTGAGGTAAGTCATTACACTTTGCCCTACATGGAATTTTCACAGTCTGTAAATCCACCAAATTTTTAAATTTTAGTAATTTGGACTCCATAAAAATATATATATATTTCTCTATAACCCGCCCCATGAATGATCCTTAAAGCTCTCTTCTGTAAAATGACAAGTGGCTGAACTGTTGTTGTGCAATTTGTTTCCCTACATTTCTACACAATAAGTGAAATATGGCAAAACTAATGAACAATAAAGCATACGTAAAGACTTTTGATTTAAAACTTGCCTTGCTCTACCAATTATTGCTATACTCCTTGAAACCTTACATGACAACTCATGAAACTCCTAACATGACTAATGTGAGGTTTCCAGTTCGCTTTATTGTCAATTATGACTCCTAAAAATTTTATTTCATTAACCTTTTCAGTGTTCACTCCATCCAGCTTAAACTCAATTTTCAAATTATTTCAACCATTGCCAAACATCATTAATTTTGTTTTCTTTAAATTTAGTGATACTTTGTTTGTATCAAACCATAATTTAATCTTCTCTAATTCCTTATTTGTCTCCTGCACTAGCAACTGAAGATCACTGCCTGAACAAAAAATATTAGTGTCATCAGCAAACAACACTAATTTCAATACTTATGACACTTGGCATAAATCATTAATATAAATGAGAAACAAACTCTGGCCTAACACTGCCCCCTGTGGGACTCCACAAGAAATTTCCAGGCATTCAGAAAAAAAATCTCCCAGTTTCACAAACTGCTTTCGCTGAGTCAAATAACTTTTTATCCAGTCAAATACCTTTCCTCGGATCCCATATCGCTCTAATTTTCCTAACAAAATTTCATGATTGATGGTATCAAACGCCTTCTGTAGATCAGTAAATATTCCAATGCATTTTGTTATCTACTAAACTTGATATTTCTTCTATAAATCTAATCCTGTTTCCATGAAATAATTAAGCTGCTCCAGAGCAGGTTTGAGTTTATGGACCTGTTTCTATATGACAGCAACTCCAGGATGAGCTTTGAAGAACCCAACAATCCTGGATCATGTCAACAGTGAAAACCAGATAACTAATTCACGTATGAAGAACGGGCCCCAGGTTCAGTTCAGCTTCACTGATCAATGTTTAAATGTGAATAAAAGCCTAAATTCAATTGAGCGATCGAGTCTCTTCCAAAAAAAAAAAAAAAAAAAAAAAAACTAATCCACTTTATTCATATGGATTGCTTTATGATCTCTTTATGAACTTTTTGAAGTGTCAAAGTGGTAATTGCGTAGATGTCAATGGAGAGACCGTAATACTGTTTTGTTAAAGTGCATGAATTAATTTCCCTTTCTAAGTTATTTGTATTTAAGTCACAAATAAGATGGTTCTTCTAATGCCTAATTACAAGGATGAAAACCCCTCGATAGGCGACTTAACAGATACAATGACTAGGCCCTAACTGGTTGCATTGTGTTCCTCCTGCCATTAGTGATGGGAGAAATTAATCTTTTCAAAGCATCGAATCAACTGAACCAAATGTTTCGCAAAATGATTCAAAACACCATACTCTGGCGGACCCGTCAGAACAGTGGTGAATAAAAACAGCTTTTCCAACCCATTGCAAATGCTTTACTGAAAGTAAAACCTATCAAATGCAATTAACTAATCATCTAATACCATTAAATATTAAGTGTCCGAATGTGTTCTTTTATCAATTTTTGTTTTGTTTGTTTCGTGGATTGCTCAGCTAAACAGGACAATAAGAGACTTTTAACTATTATTCCTTTTAATTATACTAATGTCTCATTAAACCTGTACAAATGTATAAAACTGATCAGAGATCATGTAAAACCATAGACATTTGTTCAGTCTCAGTGAACCCAGGGTGCTTCTCAATATCCCTCCTCGTCTCCTCGCTCCTCCATCCTACAGCTGCCAACTTTTGAGTTTAGCTTGGAGTGAGAATGCTATACAGAGCACTGTCAGCTGGTATTTTTATTAAAGGTTAAAAATTACAACTCTATTAAATATAATGCGTTTTTTATTATAATAACAACGTTATAGTATTTTTACATACATGAATTTGAGTAATTTGAGGAGTGTTTTAGAGAAGATATGGAAAAGAGATTAAAGTTTAGAAGAGATTTGATTTCAGAATAACATTTTTGTAATATTGGAAAAATGTAGTAAATATAGTTCAATCAAAGTAACTGTGGAGCAGCATGACGGTCTCACAGGTCCTTAGCACAAATATAGGACATTGAGCTTGAGCAGGGCGTGTCGTTCCAGCAACGGTTAGCTGTAAGGTGGAATAATGAAATCAGTTATTCTGATCATTATAGTGTTGTTAGAATCAAAATAAAATAGATTGTTCAACTGAAGGCACTTTGTGAAATCCAAATGAGTCATTTCATGTTACTGTATGATGTGAAATTGGATTGTAAATTATAACTGAAAGTATAAAAAAAAATTAGACTGTATTCTTACAGGAAAGGTTGATCTCCAAACAGTTCTCGGCACGATTTGAATTGTTAGGTTCTCCAGCGCACCAGTGGGTATACAAAAACACAGTTCCGTCACTCCACAACCAGTGTCCTTCCTAAAGAGTGAAGACAGTGAATACAAAGAGTGCACTACTGTTGCACTACTGTTAAGTTCAGATTTGAAGTCAAACCATCTTCATTAGTAACCTTGCTTTTAAAGCAGTAATTATAGTGTAGACAAATGAATAGGTCTCTTTAGGACAATTGAACTTACTTGTACACCATCATGAGCACCAATCCAAGAACGTGTGGAAGGAGAAGGCAACAGACTCAGCAGGAAATCATTTTCCTGTTTATTATGCACAGATGCGAGATTCGCACCAAGACTTTGACAGTTTCTCTAAAGAGACAGATTTTTTTTTTGTCAATACAAATCAAATTTTGATGAAAACAGTGACAAATCAACATTATTAATTATTCATGCCCCAGTGCATGATGGGAACACTAGTATAATAAAAGTTGAGTAGGTTTTACTTAATTTGATATCGTTGATATTTACGGTTTAATTTCTACATGCTTGAATTGAGCACTAATATATAATTTACCTTGGGGTTTTTTTTTATTCTTGCCTGAACTAGATTTTTCATGTAGAAATTACATTTTTTTTTCTGTAGTATTTACTTCACCACAGAATAATTTTTACCAGTTTAAATTAATCATTTGACAATGCACTTACTGTGTACATACATATCTTTACATCTGTCTTTACAAAAGTTAAAGACACCTAATATAAAGTGTGACCAAATCATCTTGTTGTTACACATTACCTCTGCTGTGATCCAGTTAGCCGGATGAGAAATGTACTTGTAACATCGGAGTCCAAATTGTATCCATCCTGCGGGGCATCTACTGGTTAAACCAGCTGCATCCAGTCTATTAACATTTCTTGTAACATTCACTGCAAACAGTTTTACAGTACAGTATGTATCTTATTTTATGTTTTTATGATTATGTGCTGAAAATATGTGTACTTTATACATTGTAAACCCCTTATTAATCATGCAAATATTAGTCAATGGAATATTGTACATTTACAATATTTTTTTTTATAGTTTTTAAATATCAAGGGTTTTTACAAATAAATGTCTTGGTTACCTTCTGTATTCCCCATGGAGAAGATAATGAAAAGAAGCAGACAACTTTTCAGCATTGCCATGATGAACCTGAAAGTAATAAGCAGGAAAAGTTAAATGTCTGCATGCACTCATATGCTGCACACAGCGATTCTCAACGCATTTAAACACAAAGCACAAAAATACTTCAGGAAGAACATTTATTCAGAACTCACTTTGGTTTTTAAATTGTTGCCATCAGAATCTCAGAGGAAGATTTTGTGAAGAGACAGAGCCTGTGTAACACCATAACATTCTCATATCTATTGCATGAAGATGGGTCATATTTATACACATAATATCAGACAATAACATCCGGGTGTCCTGGGCAAAGATCAAACTTGACCATTTCTGGCATTTTAGTTATAGATTTATAGTAACAATTAAGATATGGCAAATGTTCAAATGTGCATGTCTTGAGTTCCTGTTTGTGTGTTCAAGGTCTAGTTCTTCAGTTCTTCTGAAGTTTTTGCACTCATATTTTTTAAGTAAATGACACATGTATGGAATTAACTAAGTTAGGTCAAATTAACAAAGAGCATAAGTACATTTAACTTGGCCAGTTAGAGTTTGTGGAGTAATTTCACTCACTCTTTGTTTGTAAATTTTACTCAATGTAGCACTGATTTCCTCAAAGGGCGTCACTTCGAGGAAATCCATTCTATATGTCATAAAACCACAAGTTACTGATCATAACAATGATAACATAACAACGATAAGATAATATAGATTAGATGGCCTAGATATAGATAGATTCTATTCTAACTATTCTAAACTATTCTAACTATCTATTCTTTAAGAGTTCTCCTAAATGTAAGTAAAAGTTCTTATTTAAGAGTTTCCTCTTAAAACCTATTCACAAAGCTGCTGAGACCAACTTTTACTAAGGAATAGAGAGAAATCTTAAAGGTCCCATGATATGAAAATTTCACTTTATGAGTTTTTTTTAACCTTAATATGAGTTCCCCTAGCCTGCCTATGGTCCCCCAGTGGCTGGACATTTTGATAGGTGTAAACCAAGCCCTGGGTATTTTTGAGAAAATGAAAGCTCAGACGGGCGAATCTAGAATATTTCCTTATGTCATCATAAGGGGAAAGGTCACGTACTACGGTGACCGGGAGGGGACATGTTCGGTTCACTTATTTTTGTTGTGGCCACAACATATAAACTCGTGGGAACGTGATATTAAGTCGTGGGAACGTCATAATATCTCGTGGGAACGTCATATTAAGTCGTGGCCACGAGATCATTTTGTTGAGGTAACGACATCATTATGTCGTGGCCACGCGTTGAGGGAGCCACAGCGGCCAATACTGTAACCGTACCATAGACTGGGCTACAGCAGAGATGGAGATGACAGAAGAAATAACATTTTACTTTAAATTAGGAATGTCATATAAAGAAATAGTGCAGTCTTTGGCATTAAGACATGGGTACGTTATAAGTGAAAAACACATGAAGCGCATACTTAGACTTTGTCGCACGCATATTTAGGGACCGTCTCAAAATTACATGCGACATTGGCATAAACATTTCTAACTTCAATAGCATTTGAAGACAATGACTTACAGTCATAAAACCAACTGTACACTGTTCACCCAGGTCTCATGTATGATGCACACCTTTTAGATTTTTTATATTTATGACAATAAACTGCTAAATCATATGCAAATATTGTAGGCCTATTTCACGACTGCCACATACCTGACACCTAGATGAACAATGTACAGTTGGTTTTATGACTGTAAGTCATTGTCTTCAAATGCTATTGAGCTTTAAATGTGGTCATATTCTGTATATGATCCCACACAGTAGTGAAATACATATTTGCCTATGATTTAGCAGTTTACTGTCATACATATCAAAAATATTAAAGGTGTGCATCATACATGAGACCTATATGAACAATGTACAGTTGGTTTTATGACTGTAAGTCACTGTCTTCAAATGCTATTGAGCTTTAAATATTGTCATATTCTGTATATGATCCCATACAGTAGTGAAATACATAGCAATATTTGCATATGATTTAGCAGTTTATTGTCATAAATATCAAAAATATTAAAGGTGTGCATCATACATGAGACCTATATTAACAATATACAGTTGGTTTTATGACTAAGTCATTGTCTTCAAATGATATTGAGCTTTAAATATTGTCATATTTTGTGTATGATCCCATACAGTATGTGAAATAGGCCTACAATATTTGCATATGATTTAGCAGTTTATTGTCATAAATATCAAAAATCTAAAAGGTGTGCATCATACATGAGACCTGGGTGAACAATGTACAATTGGTTTTATGACTGTAAGTCATTGTCTTCAAATGCTGTTGAAGTTAGAAACGTTTATGCCAATGTCGCATGTAATTTTGAGACGGTCCCTAAATATGCGTGCGACAAAGTCTAAGTATGCGCTTCATGTGTTTTTCACTTATAACGTACCCATGTCTTAATGCCAAAGACCGCACTATATCTTTATATGACATTCCTAATTTAAAGTAAAATGTTATTTCTTCTGTCATCTCCATCTCTGCTGTAGCCTATGGTACGGTTACAGTATTGGCCGCTGTGGCTCCCTCAACGCGTGGCCACGACATAATGATGTCGTTACCTCAACAAAATGATCTCGTGGCCGCGAGAAAAATATATCGTTCCCTCAACATATGATCTCGAGGCCACGACTTTGCATCGCGTGACCACGACATAATGATGTCGTTACCTCAACAAAATGATCTCGTGGCCACGACTTAATATGACGTTCCCACGAGATATTATGACGTTCCCACGACTTAATATCACGTTCCCACGAGTTTATATGTTGTGGCCACGACAAAAATAAGTGAACCGAACATGTCCCCTCCCGGTCACCGTAACCTACCCTTTCTCTTCTTTGCCCGCAAAGAGAATTTGGCCCGCCCATGAGAAAATGAGCTGTGTGAGCGCGATATTGTTTTTTCCTCGAGAGACATCATGGCTTGCAAACGAGTGAAGCATGGCAGTTGCTCAGTGTTTGGATGTACAAATGAACACAATGAGTGTTAGAGAGAAAAAATGTCTCAGAGATACAAAAATGACAAATTGGGCACCAGGTCAGGAAGCAGACAGACTGGCTTAACCGACTGTCTACTAGCGGCCTCGCGTCACCAAGGTCAGATAAATCCCATCACATAGAGCCTCTTTCACCTACTCCTACTGAGAAACATGAGAAATTTGATTTGATTGTAAGAAAAAAAAAATTGTTGACGTCGAAGATCTCAAAAAGTTTATTATGCCCCCAGGCGAAAGCCTTTACAGTCAGCCCAACACTCAGTATGTGCACAAATCACAATATAAGGGTATCAGGTCCCCCTGTGTTAGGCGGCCCATCTCAAAACGTGTCAAACCCTAGCCACACGAGCCCTGACCTGGCAAGCCATTCCCGGTGTGTTGAGTTGGGTTATAAACACAATAAATTCCAATTCGCTCGCAGACCCCCAAAGTTTCAGGCAGTCGTCGAGACTTCGGTGAGAAGCAGCTTGTAGAAAAAGGGGCGATAGAACTAGTCCGCGTTCTAAACTATTAGTGCGCGTGCTAAACTATCTCGACGATTGGCTGGTTCCAGCTCAGTCGAGAACCGAACTTTTATTACACAGAGTTTTGATTCTCAGCCATCTGGAATGTCTGGGTCTCAAAATCAATTTATCCAAGAGCAAACTGGGTCCCAGCCAGAGTGTGATCTTTCTGGGCACAGTTATCGACTCTATGAAAGCGCGACTCACACCAGAGCGCACACTCTCTATTCAACAGCTGGCAGCCTCCTTCAAGGCAGGCGAGTGCTCACGCCTGAAAAAGTTTCAGAAACTTCTCGGTCTCATGGCAGCCACATCGTCAGTACTCCATATGGGACTACTGCGCATGCGCCCACTGCAGCACTGGCTCAAACGCCGTGTGCCAGCCCGTGCATGGCGGTCAGGCAGCCTGCGCATCATGGTGAGTCACAGTTGTCTACAGACCCTGATTCCCTGGCGGACTCAGAACTGGTACCACGAGGGCGTGACCATGGGGGTGAATTCCACATGGAAAGTGGTTTTCACAGACACCTCTAACCGAGGTTGGGGAGCGCTGCACGAGGGCAAGCCTGTCTCCAGCCTCTGGTCGAGCACGGAGATGAGCTTACATATCAACTGTCTATCAACTGGAAATGAAAGCAGTTTGTTTGGCCCTCAAACCATTTCTGCCAAACCTCAGGGGACAGCAGGTCTTAGTCCGCACGGACAACACGTCAGTGGTGTCATATATAAACCGCCAGGGCGGTGTCAGTTCGGGCAGCCTGTACGCCCTGCTGAGAGACCTCCTTATTTGGGCGCAAGCCAATCTGAGCTCTCTGAGAGCAGCACATATCCCTGGCATTTGGAATACGGGTGCGGATATGCTGTCACGGGGCAACACTCCCCAAGGCGAGTGGTCCCTGAACCCTCAGAAGGTGCGTCTGATATGGAGTGTGTTTGGCGAGGCAGAAGTCGACCTCTGCGCAGTGTTCTTCTCGAAGAGCAGGGATGCGTTGGCCCATCACTGGCCCAGCCTCCCCCTTTATGCATTTCCCCCCGTTTCAATGATCCCCTGCTCTCCTGCTGGCACTGGCATCTGTCAAGCGAGTGGGAGATCTGCAGGCGCTCTCTGTGAGCCCCTCCTGTTTGGAGGTTTGGAATTGGTGACTCTAAACTGTAACCTTCAAACCCAGGCATGGCTATGTACCCAAGGTGCTCTCAACACCGTTTAGAGCACAGGTTATCACATTGTTAGCTCTTCCCCCTTCCACACAGGATGGGGAGGCTAATTTGCTCTGCCCTGTCAGAGCACTGAGAATCTATCTTGAGCTTTCTTTGTCTTTTAGACATTCAGAACAGCTCTTTGTCTGCTTCGGTGGCTGATCCAAGGGATCTCCAGTCACAAAGAAAAGGCTGTCCAGGTGGATAGTGGATGCCATATCTCTGGCATATACCTCAGTGGGTCAGGTTTTCCCTATTGGTACTAGAGCCCATTCGACTAGAGGCATGGCCTCGTCTTGGGCTTGGTCCTCTGGGTTTTCTATTCAGGACATTTATGCGGTGGCTGGCTGGTCCTTGCCTTCCACATTTGTGAAATTCTATAACATGGAGGTACCTTCCCTGCAGGCGAAGGTCCTTTCTGTATGATTTAGACTCGACAGGTGTCTGGTCTTATCCACATGTCATGTCAATGTTCATAAGCACACCATTCATTTTTTATTATAAAATCCGCCTCTGGCCGGTTATGATATCCCTTATACATAAAAGACCCGACGGTGTCCGGTCTTATTGGTATATTAGGTTGGATATGGGTGTATGAACATATATATATATATATTATCAGGCCCGACGGTGTCCAGGCTTTTTCAATGTATAATTGGGTTCTGGCTTGTTTCTGTGAGCTCAGGGATCTTGAGCCGCAGTAGGCAACCAGTTACTTAGTGCGGCATTTTACATGACCGTTCTCGAAAGGGAACCGAGGTTACGATAGTAACCAAATACGTTATGGTGTTTGTGATGATGACTTGCTTTTAAATATTTTAAATGACTCACACTCACCATAAACAGCGATACTGAAGATCTTTCCCCCGTTGAAGCTGTTGATCTATATATAAACTCCAGCATGTTCAGTTGTGGTGTTTGTGATGGTCATAGATCCAGTTTGATTGTCCAGATTCAGTCTGTCTCTGAATCTCCCATCAAGAACATCATCATATACAGTGATTGTGTCGGCCCGTTTAATGATTTGAGCTATTACAGTATTTTCATTTCAATATTTTCATGAATGTCAGTGAACCCATAGTGAGCATGGATCCACACTTCGAAATAGCCCGGAAATAGTAGACCAGTTTTTTGCAGCATGCATCTCACGGGGATCACCGGTGATCGGTTCTGCGCAGATTTTGCTCATCTCAAACAAGCCTAATGTTGGCATGCTGACGCTAATTATTTGGTTCATGAACAAACATGTTTTTGGATCCAAGAATCGATTCACTGATTCACTTGCATGTACTAACTCATATATTTGCTCACTGAAATCACCGCAATTCGAAGATAATGAATTGGCGAAATAATTGTGCAAGTGTAAAATTAACTGACGTCCATGTACAAATAAAAGGATGTTATTAAAACTAGTTGAAACAAATAAAAATAGGCCTAAACCAAAAACTAATTTGCTGCCATAACAAAAAAAAAACAATTTGATGCAGATTGCTGATTTAAAATGATTTTAGTAATTTTTTTTTTTGCGATACCAGACCCTTTTTGAAATACTCACTGTGCACCAGTAAAATATTGCTGATTACATTCGAAACGAGAATATTTTTTTTATGATCATGTCCTTTGTGTTTTCTATCAGCGGTTTAGAATCAGAACAGTTTTAGAAAATGGTCTGAAATTGTTCGTGATTCAGTTTGATTCATTCAAACAGTTCACTCAATCTGTGATTTGTTTGCAGAGGTTTCTCACACTGAAATATTGGTATATTATATAGCCTACGACAGAAAACAAAAAGGGCCCTGGATGAGTTGCATATTTGCTTATAATCCAGGAAACAAAAATGCAAATGTCTTCTTTGCCAATGATGAAAAAAAAAATCTTTGCCAGTGATGAAGCATGTGTGCAGCTTAAACCCCGCCCGGGCCGCCCCTGATGATGATATAATTTAATGCCATTCTAATTCATATCTTCAAACCTTGCTACACAATATACTTATATTTTTACATACATGATTTTAATTGTTCACAATGCACAATTTGTTTTTTCAATGCTTTTATTAATTTGATGAGTGTTTGAGAGAAGATATGGAAAAGACATTAAAGTTGAGAAGAGATTTGATTTCAGAATAACATTTTTGGAATATTGGAAAGATGTAGTAAATGTAGTTAAATCAAAGTAACTGTGGAGCAGCATGACGGTCTCACAGGTCCTTAACACAAATATAGGAGAATGAGTCTGAACATTGCGCATCGTTCCAGCAACGGTTAGCTGTAAGGTGGAATAATGAAATAAGTTATTCTGATCATTAAAGTGGTGTTAGAATCAAAATAAAATAGAATATTTAACTTAAGGCACTTTGTGAAATCCAAATTGAGTCATTTCATGTTACTGTATGATGTAAAATTGTAGGATAGTAAATTATAACTGAAAGTATTAAAAAAACAGACTGTATTCTTACAGGAATAGTTGATCTCCAAACAGTTCTCGAGAACACCATTGTTGGGTTCTCCAGTGCACCAGTGGGTATACAAAAACACAGTTCCGTCACTCCACAACCAACGTCCATCCTAAAGAGTGAAGAGAGTGAATACAAAGTGTGCACTACTGTTGTCAGACTTCAGGAAGAAGCGAAGTTCAGATTTGAAGTCAAACCATCTTCATTAGAAACTTTGCCTTTACTGTTTAAAGCAGAATTTTTAGTTTGACAAACGATAGGTCTCTTAACACTCTAAACAAAAATTGGATTCTTTTTTTCTAGCCAAATCCTGGGTTGAGCCTTTTAGGTATTTTTGGGGGGTTATTTTATCAGTATTTGGGTAGTTTTCTTGTGTTACCCACAGCTTGGGTGTGTTATTTATTGTAGGCTTATGCCACAGGTCACTTCAGGAGAGAGCACAGCACTGTCAAAATGGTGCATGTCTTCTGTAAAATACAGGTTTGTGTACATTTTATTTCATCTATAAATTCGTTATTGTGCTGTATATTGTTTACATTTTATGCAAAGCAACACAGGGGCAAATACAGGGGCGCGATGAGAGTCACTAATTCTACACAAGTGTCGTATGACTCACGTTAGTCTTTTCGCCTGATGGAAACGCCGGATGCCTTGCATAAAATTTTATTCAAAAATATGCAGAACATAAATACGTGTGGTATTAAAATATGTTCTCATAACTGTACACTGATTGTTTATGGACAGGTTATTGAGTCATTTATATTTCGGCTACGAGAGAAATGCAGGGCGGCGGTCTGAAGTTAGAGGTTCCCCTGCTAAACACGACCCAAGTGCCGGCACAAGATCCATCGCCGTTACGGTGAAAACTGGACAACAGAGACTGGTCGATTACACTTGAATTACTTATGAATGTTTAATTTTTACTTCTAATATTTCTTAAACAAGCTTAAATGTTAGCAATATGTATTAAAAATTATATAAAATATACTGTACTGTAAAAGAAAAGAATCAACTCTGATGGGTTAATCAACTCATTATGCTGGGTTAAATAAACAACCCAATTTGCTGTAAAATAAACCCAGCATGAGTTCTGTCCTATATTTACCCAGCTCGTGGGTTGTTTTTGTAAGAATTGATAAATTAGGAAATTCCAGACAGTCTGTTTTGGGGGTGACCAGGCCCTGAGAGGACAAAAGGACCTCTCTGGAGATTAGCATTTGAACTGGCTCTCATGCACCATTGAGACGAAAGTCTCACCTCCGAGTCATCTAATCTACATCTCTTTCCATCTCCCCTCACCCCTGTCTCTCATGCTCACCTGAAATCACCCAAGAAAATGTATAGTTTAATGTGAATGATTATCACAGAGTATTTTCATGTTTGGTATCATTTAAAATGTCACAGTGCGACTGGTACAAATGTCCTACTTCCAGAATAAGTAAAACACAAGGTAATAAGGTTTTTGAAGGTTTATGGATAACTAGCATACAAGGAGGGGTTGGTCTCTAAGCAAATGGTCCCACACCCCCATGAAGATGCGACCACTGCATGCAAATTTCTATTGTTACATGGTTCCAGGTGAAAAGGTTTGTCTATTTAAGGAAGTGCAGCAGGGAGATCGGGGCCTTTTTCTGTATTTCAGATGGGTCCGTTAGGCTGGGAGATGTAGATCTCTCAGCCTCACGTATTTCTTAAATGTTGGGTTTGCATCTTATCTCTATTCCAGAGCATTTGATGTTTTGTATCGATTATCTTTGAATTGATTATGGAATTGGCATGATACATTTACCTGACATAATAAATTGTTACATTGTTGATCATTCTAACTGACTTTGATATTATTTTCATTGAAGAGTTAAACAGAATAGTCAAACGTTCACTCACTTTTAGTGAGGCACAGATATTATTAAAACCTTTCATTTATGGAGTCAGATGAATTAACGAGAGAATACATAACTAAATGTATTGTAAATTTGACCAACCAATATTTTGCACGAGTAAGGACAGAACACGTGATCCCTTCCCCGTGTATTGGCGAACCGGCAATTGGGCCAATATAGCGGGCCTTACATTTTTAACCCATTGTTTTTAGAGTGTGGACAGACAATTGAACTTACTTTTACAGCATCATGAGCACCAATCCAAGTACGTGTGGAAGAAGAGGGCAACAGATTCAGCAGGAAATAATTTTCCTGTTGATTATGCACAGATGCGAGATTCGCACCAATACTTTGACAGTTTATCTAAAGAGACAAAAAAAAAAAAAATGAATTGTCAATACAAAATCTTTTTTTTTTTTTTGGCATAAAGCAAGTGGCAACATTTTTGACATTTGCAAATAAAGTCTGCTCTAATTGATTATTTTCTCAGTACCAGTTTTCTGTACTATTTATTTGCAATAAAGAAAGTTTTAATATAAACAAATAATATTCCCACTTTAAAGTAGGTGTCTTTAATATCACTGAAAAAATAGGATTTACTTTTTAAAATCCTAAATTTGCACTAAAACACATTTTAAGTCAAGTTTACTGCTACTGCTCTGGGATGCGTTTACCAAAAGCATCGTTAGCCAACTATGTTCGCAAGTTCCGTCGTTATCAGCATAGTTCAACGAGTCGGTGTTTCCCGAAACCATCATTCTAACGAACATTCGCAAACAGCATCGCAAAGTTGTGTAGTTGGAACGACAGCTCTCGACCTGGGGTGCGTTTCCCAAAACCATAGTTGCTAATCTGTTAGCAACTTAGTTGGTTGGCAATGGGAAATTGCATTGCAATCAACAAAGTTGCTAACTTAGTTAGCAACTATGGTTTTGGGAAACGCTCCCCTGTGGTTAAAGCATAGTTTCTAGTTTACATGACGTGTGGACTCAATAAATCCTTATCTTAAGCCTGCTCCTGTCTGCCTCGCTGCCTGCTGTGAGTGTGTTTGTTTGCTTCGGTGCTGTAAGGCTGTTAGCCTTATATTTCTTTGTTTTGAACCATCATTTTACTACCATTTCTAGTTGTTTATACTACTACATTTTACCCAACATCTCAGATTAACCTGACATCGCTAGCTTTTGTTATTAGTACTACTAGCACAAAACGCTAGTAATTCGCTAGCCTGTTAACGCGCCACCCGTGCACGCAGCTATTTTTATTTATTTATTTTTCTCTCGCGCGTCCGCGCCTTTGAGTTCATAAAAAGCTCAGGTGAGTAAGAATCAGTCAACAAACACGGTGAGTAATGTCTTGTCCTGTTATTGTCACCTGCACTTCATGTCACATGTTTAGTATAGCCTTCTCTGTCGGCAATATAGGATTCATATGTGATAAATGTAAGGAGACAGTTAGGTTGACAGAGAAGATTTCAGAATTAGAAACACGCATCCAAACTTTAATTGAGGATAGTAAGAGTGCTAGAGATTCAGATGTTTTGGATGCGCATAGCATAGTGAACACTTTATGAGTCGGTTCCGGCTGAAGTAGCCTGTGCAGCCGGGCAAATGGGTGACAGTGAGGGATCGCTCTAGTCGCGGATCAAAAAAACACTCTTCCGTTTAGCCTAGAAATCTAGACGCACCCTAGCGGCAGCAAAATGTATTTCGCAGCCAGGTGGGTCTAGGCACTCTCAATAGACCTTCTAGCTGCAAAAACCTAAATTGGGTCAGGCCAATCACGTCGTGTATAGAGTAGGCGGGGGCGGGCTTAACATATGAGGACAGAGTTGTGACGGCTGCCACTTGAAAACAAAGAATGACGGCTGCTGATGGAGAACAACGGTCTTTCGAATCGGCTTTGGCCGCGACTCTGGAGGACTTGGAGTTAAGTTTTTCTTTGAGAAAAGAGCAAAGAACGGCACTTAAGTCATTCTTAAAAAAAGGAAGATGTGTTCGTCGTTTTGCCGGCCAGATATGGCAAAAGTTGAATCTATCAACTAAGCTCCGCTGTTGGGAAAACGCTCTGGGGTGCGTTTCCCGAAAGCATCGTTGGCCAACTATGGTCGCAAGTTCATCGCAATGTCCATTGAACTCTATTGGTAACGACGGAACTTGCGACCAAAGTTGGCCAACGATGCTTTCGGGAAATGCAACCCTGGTTGGTTTAAGCGCTGTCCTATTGCGTGCAGAGGGAATTTGAAAGACAGCCGTTTATCCCGCCCCTCGGATTGAGCCGTGTCTATGGTGAGTTTCCAGACCTAACATCTTGATGTAGGTCTGGCTTGCCAGGCTATCTTCCGTTCCGATTACCATAACAAATCGATTTGCCCCGCTCAGTGAAACACCCACTGAGAATGATTGTGCCCTAGTTATTGGCGATTCTATTACACGGAACGTGAAAATAGAGACACCAACCACCATAGTCACATGTTTGCCGGGAGCCAGAGCGCCTGACATCAAAGCAAATTTAAAAGTGCTGGCTAATGCTAATCGTAAATTCTCTAAGATCATTATTCATGTCGGCACTAATGATGTTCGACTCCGCCAGTCGGAGATCACCAAAATTAATATTAAAGAGGTGTGTGAACTTGCAAGTACGATGTCAAGGACTGTAATTTGCTCTGGCCCCCTTCCTGTTCGCAGGAGTGATGAGATAGTTAGTAGATTGTGTTCGCTTAACGGTTGGCTGTCTAGGTGGTGTCCGCTTAATAATATAGAATTCATAGACAATTGGAAAAGTTTTTGGGGCAAACCTGACCTGTTGAAAAGAGATGGTATTCATCCCTCCTGGGATGGTGCTGCTCTTCTCTCTAGTAATATGGCTCATAGTCTTAGAGCTCAAACATGACCATCTGGGGCTCAGGTCAGGAAGCAGACAGACTGGCTAAACCGACTGTCTGCTAGCGGCCTCACGTCACCAAGGTCAGATAAATCCTATCACATAGAGCCTCTTTCACCTAGCTATCATCATATAGAGACTGTGTCTGTTCCCCGAATTTGGAAATCCAAAAAACGTTTAAACCCATCTAAGGTTAAAAATTTAATTGATGTTCAACAAATAAAAAACAGCTATATTACAGATGAGCAAATGCTAAAGCTTGGGTTGCTGAAATGAGTCCACCCCGCAAGATTACTGTTATAAACATGAGCCTCGTCTGAAACGCAAAGGGGGTGGTGTTGCTGTAATTAATTACTGTAATTAATTTAAATATAATTCTTTTGAAGCATTGGTGCTTAATGTAAAAATATATAGTGTAAACGATAAATCACGTTTGAGATTTGTGCTGGCTACTGTATACAGGCCACCAGGGCACCATACAGACTTTATCAAAGAATTTGCGGACTTTCTATCAGAGTTAGTATTGGCTGCAGATAAAGTACTAATTGTTGGTGATTTTAATATACACATCGATAATGAAAAAGATGCATTGGGTTTGGCATTTAAAGACATTGTAAACTCAATTGGAGTTAGACAACACGTGTTAGGACCTACTCATCGTCGTAATCATGCTCTAGATCTAATATTATCACACGGAATAGATGTTGATGCCATTGAAATTCTGCAGCAGAGCGATGACATCTCAGATCATTACCTAGTCTTGTGTAATTTGCATTTAGCCAAGGCTGCAAAGCCGACTCCGTGTTTCAAATATGTGAGACCTATCACTTCTGCTACTAAAGATTGCTTTATTAATAATCTTCCTGATCAGTTTCATCATCTCAGCATCCCAGATAGCTTAGAACTATCTAGAACTAAGAACTAGATATTACAACAGAAACGTTTAACTCTCTCTTTTCCAGCACTTTAGACACAGTTGCTCCGTTCCGCTTAAAGAAGATTAAAAAAAATAGTCAAACGCCGTGGTACAACGAGCACACTCGGGCCCTTAAGAGAGCAGCCAGAAAAATGGAGCGCAACTGGAAGAAAACAAAACTAGAGGTATTTCGCATTTCATGGAAGGAGAGCTCAATTACTTACAGAGAGGCTTTAAAAGCTGCTAGATCTGCTTATTTTTCAACCCTTTTAGAAGAAAATAAACATAATCCTAGGTATTTATTTGAAACGGTGGCTAAACTAACGAAAAATAAAGCTTCAAGCACCGAAGTTTCCAAGCAACACAGCAGTAATGATTTTATGAACTTCTTCACTTATAAGATTGATAATATCAAGGACAAAATTATAACTATGCAAGCGTCTACTACAGTATCGCATCAGGCAGTGCATTGTAGTCTCCCTGAGGAAAAATTTTATTCATTTGTTGCTATAGGAGAGGAAGAATTTACTAAACTCATTAAATCATCTAAATCTACAACATGTATGTTAGACCCTATACCGACTAAGCTACTGAAATAAATACTTCCAGAGGTCTTAGATCCTCTTCTTAATATCATTAATTCGTCTTGTCTCTAGGATACGTACCAAAAAACTTTAAGATGGCTATGATTAAACCGCTTGTTAAAAAAACGCAACTTGATCCTACAGAATTAGTCAATTACAGGCCGATCTCGAATCTACCTTTTCTGTCAAAGATATTAGAAAAGGCAGTATCTTCACAACTGTGTTCCTTTCTTGAAAGAAATGACATCTGCAAGGATTTCCAGTCCGGATTTAGACCGTACCATAGTACCGAGACAGCTCTTGTTAGAGTCACAAATGATTTGCTCTTATCATCCGATCGTGGTTGTGTCTCGCTATTAGTGTTACTCGATCTTAGTGCTGCATTTGACACCATTGACCACAACGTTCTTTTAAATAGATTAGAACATTATGTTGGCATTACGGGAAATGCACTAGCATGGTTCAAATCATACTTATCTGACCGTTATCAGTTTGTAGCAGTAAATGATGAGATGTCTCATCGATCACAAGTTCAGTATGGCGTACCACAAGGCTTAGTACTAGGACCGCTGCTGTTCACTCTGTACATGCTACCCTTAGGAGATATCATTAGGAAACATGGCATTAGCTTTCACTGTTATGCTGATGATACTCAGCTCTATATTTCTTCAAAACCTAACGAAACTTATCAATTCACAAAATTAACGGAATGCATAGCTGATATAAAAAATTGGATGACTCGTAATTTCCTACTTCTAAATTCTGAAAAAACAGAGATTCTAATTATTGGACAAAAAACCTCCTCACGTAATAACCTAGAATACTGTCTAACACTTGATGGCTGCTCTGTTAAGTCTTCGTCGTCGGTTAGGAACCTGGGTGTGCTCTTTGATACCAATCTTTCATTTGAAAGTCACGTGTCTAGTATCTGTAAAACTGCATTTTTCCATCTTAAAAGTATATCTAAATTACGCCATATGCTCTCATTGACAAATGCGAAACAATTAGTTCATGCGTTCATGACCTCAAGGCTAGATTATTGTAATGCTCTACTGGGTGGTTGCCCTGCACGCTTAATAAACAAACTACAGCTGGTCCAAAACGCAGCAGCTCGAGTTCTTACCAGAACCAGGAAGTATGACCATATTAGCCCAGTTCTGTCAAAACTGCACTGGCTCCCTATTAAACATCGCATAAATTTTAAAATATTGCTGATCACTTACAAAGCACTAAATGGTTTAGCTCCGCAGTACTTGAGCGAGCTCTTAACGCATTATAGTCCGTCACGTCTATTGCGATCTCAAAATTCCGGCCAGTTACTAATACCTAGAATATCAAAATCGACTGCTGGCGGTAGATCCTTTTCCTATTTAGCACCAAAACTCTGGAACAGTCTTCCTACCATTGTCCGGGAAGCAGACACACTCTGTCAGTTCAAAGCCAGATTAAAGACACATCTCTTTGACCTAGCTTTCACATAATACATTATAGACTTCTATAATTTAATGTTAGGCTGCATATATTAGGTCAGCCGGAACCGGGAACACTTCCCAAAAATCCTGATGTACTCGTTACATCATGAGAAGAATGGCATCTACGCTAATTTTAGTATCTGTGTTTATCCCGAGGTTTTCCTGCAGCCTGCCGGATCCAGGCCGTATCCAGATCTGACGAAGGACCTTCGCCTGGACCCGATGACAACGCAATGCTGAAGTGCCAACTAGTTTCTCCCTATGGAGGATCCCTCTACCACTATACAGATAAGGCGTTGTCGGGAAAATTCGTTTCGCGTTCCTACCCCAAAGCAACAAAATAAAATAAATTCTTTATCAAAATTTATAAGGAAAGACAAGTACATCGTTTAGGCTTGGCTTGTAGGGAATTCCAAACCTGCGTATATTCAAACGCACATAACTATAGAACCCATTCTAAATGCGCATGTGAACGCCATCAGCGTGTCCCACAGGTTCGCGTTTAAAGTCTGTGTAGAGGGAATAGTGTCGTCTTAGCGGCCCCTAATTTAATAACAAATGATCGTTGCGACGGAAGCAAATCAATCAAAACTAACTTTAGATGGAAATAACTTAACTCTGCTATAAAGCCAAAACAATCTCTGTCACCTTAAATTATACGCTTATCTCTGTAAAGCTGCTTTGAAGCAATCTACATTGTTAAAAGCGCTATATAAATGAAGATGACTTGACTTGACTTGACTAAGCAAAATAAGCAAGCTGACATTCAGTAGTCTACAATCTTTATCTTTTATTTAGAATACATACAAATGTCACTTACGTCTTTTAGTTTGTCAAGAGATTTAAAGCGTCATTTTTTGAAGAGTGCGCATGTGCGAACGAGCTCTACTATAAGAACGAGCCTATGATCTAATCTGGAAATAAAGCAAAATAACTGAGAAAAATGAGAAAGTCATCAGATGCCATGTCTGTGATTTATATCAAAACTTCTATAATTAGATCTCAAACATATTCATTAAAATAAGTTAATACTTATCCACGTGCGTGACGTCATAAACCAACGTGGTTGAACGACCACTTTGCAACAATATGGTTTCGGGAAACAGTCGTGACTAGCTAGTTGATTTCTTCAAAGATGCATCGTACTGTAGTGAAGCAGCGAGTTACGTCGTTGTATGGGAAACGCACTCCTGTAGCCTACAATACCTGCTATTATCAAGTAAAATATACTTACTATTGAACTAAACGGAAGCAAGATATTTTCATTTATAAAGTTTTAAATATGTATATTTTTACGACAAAACCGCACGGATTACCCTCAGAAGGCCTTCGTTTATCCCCCTGGAGCCGGATGGATTACTTTTGTGAAGGATGCATGCATATTTTGGGACTTGAAGGAGTGGACCCCATAACTTCACATTATAACCACTGAAAGATCTAAGACATTTTCTAAAATAACTGAAAATGTGTTTGTCTGAAAAAAGATTGACATATGCATCTCGAACGGCTTGAGGGTGAGTAAATCATGGGTTAAATATCATTTTTGGCCGAACTATCCCTTTAAGTAGATAGTTCTGTAACAGAATGATCCACTAAGGCAAGATGTAGCAAACCCAAGTGCAACTTTAATTATCAAACATAAAACAAAGGCTGGAAACTCAGAACAAGAACAATTCAAAACTCAGAACAATTCATACACTCAGAACATTCAATAGACACAGGGCAAAAATGAGGGCTTAAATACACAGGACTAATGACTAGACAAGGGACACCTGTGAACAATGAAACAATGAACCAATGACAACATGACACATCAGACAAGGGAACACATGGTAGGATCACATGACTAGAACAAGAGATCACATGACATACATGAAACAGGAACAAGGAACACAACCCACAACCAGGGGGGTAATCGAGCTCTCGATTTCCGTACCACCCCCAGCGGCCGCCATTGGCTATCAAGCCTTCACCTGCTGTTAGCATTCCATTGACTCCCATTCATTAACTTTACGTAACTATACATCTGAGGCGTTTAAAGACTCCATTTGTCCATTATTTATTTTTAAAGAAACACGACAATGTATAAAATGCTCCATTTACCTTGTATCTTACGTTATGGCCCAGTAGAAGCAGTTTTTGTAAAAACAGGCTAACTATTGCATCATAAGCACGCGACTCTCTGGAAATTACCGTAGAGACAGGAGGAGAAGCTCGCAGTCAATCGGGGGGACGTGGAGGCATAAAGTCCGATAAAGTCAAGGGAGAAGCCCATAGAGAATCATAAAGTTGCTCCTGCTCCTAGCTTATGGACAGATCCTACTCACACTCTCCGTCTCTGCAAGATTCGGAAGGGAATGATTCAGATTTTTCTTGGCACAGCTACTAGAAGACTTACAACTGTCAGACAGGTTGCTCACATCACATCCACGTCGTCAAGCTCAGTTTGAGTCTGCGCAGTTCGCTCGGCAATCAGGAAATGAGTGCTTCTAATTTGCTTCACTTCTCTCCGTTGAAACCTATGGGGTCGCTGTGTCCAGTGTATATACTCTCTATGCCCACAACGTGACAAGTACTTAATTATATTTAATTCATTTAATTTAGTTTAGTACAGAATTATAAAAGTTGAGTAGGTTTTACTTAATTTTATATCGTTGATATTTACGGTTTAATTTCTACAAGCTTGAATTGAATTCTACTAATATAGAATTTGCTTTGTTTTGTAAATTCTTGCCTGAACTAACTTTTCCATGTAGAAATTACATTTGTTTTTTTCTGTTGCACTTACTTCACCACAGAATCATTTCTATCATTTTAAATGAATCATTTGATAATGCACTTATTGTGACATACATGTCTTTACATCTGTCTTTTTAGATGTAGTTAAAGGCACCTAATTTAGTTACACATTACCTCTGCTGTGATCCAGTCTGTCGATTGAGAAAAGTACTTGTAGCTTCGGCGTTCAAAATGTATCCATCTGGCAGGGCTTTTTTGGGCTAAATCAACTGCATCCAGTCCATTAACATTTCTTGTAACATTCACTGCAAAGAATGTTTTTATTTTTTATTTATGTAGCTTATTTTATGTTTGTGTGATTATGTGCTGAAAACATGTGTACTTTATACACTGTAAACCCCTTATTAATCATGCAAATCCTAGTCAGTGGAATATTGTACATTTCCAAAATGTTTGGGTTTTTACAAAATAAATGTCTTGGTTACCTTCTGCATCCCCCATGGAGAAGATAATGAAAAGAAGCAGACAACTTTTCAGCATTGCCATGATGAACCTGAAAGTAATAAGCAGGAAAAGTTAAATGTCTGCATGCACTCATATGCTGCACACGGCGGTTCTCAATGAATTTAAACACAAAGTGCAAAAATACTTCAGGAAGAACATTTATTCAGAGGGTTTCTCCATATCTATTGAATGAAGATGGGTCATATTTATACAAATAATATCAGGAAGTAACATCCAAGGTGTCCTATGGGCAAAGATCAAACTATCATTCCTGGCATATAAATAATTATAGTAGTTATTAAGAGAGGTCAAATGTTAAAATGTACATGTGTCTTGAGTTCCTGTTTGCGTGCAAGTGTGCCAGGGTTCAAGGTTCTTCACGGAAGAAAAGAAAAAGTAAAATTGGCTTATTTTTTTTAATTTTTTCTTTTGCAAGTTTTTGCATTCATATTTTTTAAGCAAATGTCACATGTATGGAATTTACTAAGTTAGGCAAAATTAAAAAGCATAAGTAAATTTAACTTGACCAGTTAGAGTTTGTGGAGTAAGTTCTACTTACTCATTTGAAGTTTACTTTGCAATACTCTGTTTCCAGTAATGTACATTTCACTCATTCTTTGTTTGTAAATTTTACTCAATGTACCCTGAAAAAATAACTTGTATGATTTACTTGATAAAATCCTCGTAACAATGTATACATTTTAAGTAAATTTTACTACTTCTCTGTACAACTTACCTGTTATTATCTAGTACAATCTACTTACTATTGAACTTAAAATTAAGAAATTGAACTTAAAACATTTGACATTTAATTAGCACTTAACATGTAATTGTAGTAATTAAGCAAATATTACTTCATTATTTTAAATGCATTTAATTTCACATACATAATTAAGTAACATCTACTTAACTAAGTTAAGTAAATTTAACAAAACTAACTTTTTACTCAAACAATATAACACTGAATTAAACCACACTTTTAAAGTGTATACTTTACTTAAAAACAAAGTAAATAAAACAATAGATATTGTATAGATTACTGTATCTATATAATAGAAGTAACATGGCTCCTGAACGCCTCAATAATTGATACACAATGACAGTAACATTCGATAGATCGTTTTTGAGTATAAATGTGTCATTTTGAGTACCTTTTTAGAAGAGAACTACCTTTTGATTTAGAATTTACATGTTTTTTTCCTGTAGCATTTACTACACCACACACACAAAAAATGATATATATATACACACACACACACACACACACACACACACACAGTATAATCCATGCTTTTAAATATGGTTTACTTGCAAGTAAACAACACAGTAGATTTTGTGTTACACTTTGTGAGACTACACATCTACACCAACTGAACACTGGGACCTCAATACTTGGTACACAACAGTGAAAATTACCCATTTATCGTATTTTTTGAGTAAATGGGTCATCTTTACAACGAGGGGACGCCTTTGTTCTGTTTAGGGCCATCACTTTGAGGAAATTCATTCCATATGTCATAAAACCGCAAGTTACTAAACCTAATGACGATATTATATGGCCTAGATAAATATAGATAGACATCTTAATAACTATTCTAAATAACTATATTTATTTATACCAAACATTTAATAACACACCTCTCCATGATATTATTCATTTTAAGTAAAGTGCTAGTATTTTTACTTTCCTACTGGCCAGTGACTATATACTATAGTATAATTTAGGCTATAGGACTATTTACTACTACTCAAAACATTTTATCTTATCTAACTTTGACCACAATGATTGAGTGATTGGCTGTTTGGGGTGGGCTCTGTCAATGATTTAATCATAGAAATATTGTAGAATTCAAATGAAGGTTTAAAAAAAAATGTTATTCAAATAAAGGTTTTAACGTGTAAAATGTTTGGGTTTTAAAACTGTCGAGGTGTGTGGACCTGTGGTTAGAAGCATAGTTTCTTTAGTTTGCATAACATATGGACTCAATAAATCCTTATCTTGAGCCAATAAGCAAGCTGACATTCAGTTAATTTAGGCACTTAACTCACTTTAATTTAGGCAAGGAAAGGCAAGACAAGGCAAGGCATGGCAAGTTTATTTGTATAGCACACTTCATACACAATGGTAATTCAAAGTGCTTTACATATAAGAAATTAAAATAATCAAAAGAAATAAGAATAATTAAAACAGTTTAGAATAAAAAATGAAAGAAAATACAGTGCAAACAGTCGGACGAACAGCGGCACAGTGCTTATTCAGTAAATGCACATAAACGTGTTTTGATTCAGGATTTGAATGTGACTACTGTAGGAGTGTATCTGATCTCCTCTGGAAGCTGGGTCCAGCTGCGGCTGGCATAATAGCTAAAAGCGGACTCACCATACTTAGATTGAACCCTTGGTATTTCTAGCTGATGTGATCCTAATGTTCTGAGTGATCTGTTGGGTTTATATTCAGTGAGCATATCTGCAATGTATTGAGGTCCTAGGCCATTGAGTGATTTATATACCAGTCATAAAATCAATCCTAAATGTAACTGGGAGCCAGTGTAAAGACCTGAGGACTGGTGTGATATGTTCATATTTTCTGGTTCTGCTCAGAATCCTGGCGGCAGCGTTCTGTATGAGCTGCAACTGTCTTATGGTCTTTTTGGGAAGGTGAAGGGGGTGGATTGGAACACACTGCTGCTTCGATGTATAATGAGTGATTATAATCGAGGTATTAATCAATATTTTTCCTTCTTAATATCAAATGAGTTGAATGACTTCTCTGGAGATTTTACTTTGTTATAGAAGTTACCAGTGTGATTACTGAAATGTTCTTTCCATGTAGGCTATTAATGTCTGTATTTGATATCTGAATGCAGTAACAGTGCTTGCTTATTCAGCCCGGCTTCAAGAAATGAAATATGGACTTGGTTTGTGTATGAGAAAGGTCTTCAACGTGTTAAAACATATATAGGGGTCATTGAAGCCAATGATTTAAGGGACCATTTCTTTGTTAAAGCCTTACTTTCCAGTTTAACTAAAGTGTTGCTCTCCATCAGAGCAACTACCAACTTCGCATTATCTTTATGTTTTGAGAAAACTCTCCTGTTTATAGTTAGAGCCTGGCCAAATCATTTTAAAATAATAAAAATGACAACAAAATGTGTTTGAAATAATTTTTTGTTCAATTTTAATTAAATTATTACTGTCCCTGGACCGGTGCAATAGAGACTACTCGAGTAAGACAGTAGCAGTGTCTAGGACCCAACAATCCTGGATCATGTCAACAGTGAAAACCAGATAACTGAGTAATTCATGTATGAAGAACGGGCCCCAGGTTCAGTTCAGCTTCACTGATCAATGTTTATATGTGAATAAAAGCCTAAATTTAATCGAGCGATCGAGTCTCTTCAAAAAAAAAAAAAAAAAAAACCCACTTTATTCATATGGATTAACTTTACGATCTCTTTATGAACTTTTTGAAGTGTCAAAGTGGTAGTTGCGTAGCTGTCAATGGAGAGACAGTAATACTGTTTTGTTAAAGTGCATGAATTAATTTCCCTTTCTAAGTTATTTGTATTTAAGTCACAAATAACTTGCTTGTAAGATTCGGCCTTTCTTGTAATTCGGCATTAGAAGGATGAAAACCCCTCGATAGGCGACTTAACAGACACAATGACTAGGCCCTAACTGGTTGCATTGTGTTCCTCCTGCCATTAGTGATGGGAGAAATGAATCTTTTCAAAGTATCGAATCATTTGAACCAAATGTTTCGCAAAATGATTCAATGTTTTGAAGTGTTCAAAACACCACACTCTGGCGGACCCGGTCCGAACAGTGGTGCAACAAAATAATCAGGCTAAACACGGATAAAAACAGCTTTTCCAACCCACTGCAAATGCTTTACTGAAAGTAAAACCTATCAAATGCAATTAACTAATCATACCGTTAAATATTAAGTGTCTGAATGTGTTCTTTTATCAATTTTTGTTTTGTTTGTTTCATGGATTGCTCAGCTAAACAGGACAATAAGAGACTTTTAACTACTATTATTCCTTTTAATTATTACTAATAATTACTAATGTCTCATTAAACCTGTACAAATGTATAAAACTGATCAGAGATCATGTAAAACCATAGACATTTGTTCAATCTCACCGAACCCAGGGTGCTTCTCAATATCCCTCCTCGTCTCCTCGCTCCTCCATCCTACAGCTGCCAACTTTTGAGTTTAGCTTTTAGATTAAAGGAGCTGTATGTAAGAAATCTATTTCAATTAATCATAAAATGGCCCTGATGTGTCACTAGACATTAAGAAATCATGTTAATTTCAAATACTTATATCACTGACAACAGTAGTATGGATAGGATATTGTCATTTAAAAAGTGGACTTGCAGCCCTCAACTGATGTTGATGTTGTCATTTTGTGTTTTGGCCTGAAGCGCCTCCCTCCACCTATCTGCCAATCATGAAGTCAGTAGTGTTTCGGGATCCGGGTTGCCAGCTTTGCTCTAACCTACCCTAGCTCTAGTCGAATAAAAATGTCTAACGTTACTAAATCAAAAAGACCTCGTTATAATTCAGAAATTCGTCGTGACAAAGTCCGAAATAAAACCAGAATTTGTATAGGAGATGCTTTTGAAAGATGGAGACGGCTGAAAACGGAGAAGAATTTGAACACAGACGCCAACGTTGCTAATTTTCTCCTGGACAGGTAAGATTCATCTAACTTTGTGCTTGGCTAACTTGTACTTGATGTCAATGCACATATCATATATTCATGACAGTCGAACAAAGTTATGCATGTTCGTGCAAAGTAACGTAACGTTAGCTCACATGGACGTATGCTAACATTAGCAATGCATTATAGGAGCCCGTTTCTCTGTCATTATGCTGAGACGCTGAGGAAAACAACATTAGCACGCCCATTATGGCAATTTGAAACGTAATTGAGACAGAAGCCTAACTTTACCTCAGAAAAAATGATAAGTTACACATGCTGCAAGTTGACCTGTATTTCACATCACATATTTTAGCGTGTTATGGACGCGTGCTGCAGGGTAAGTAAAAAAATACAGCTGGTCACTTTCACTTATAGCATCAGCTAAATGAATAGCTGTATTACACATAGTGAGGCTTGTGCTTGTACTTACATTAATGACAGATACATAACGTTACAAGTTAGACTTACAGCTACCGTTCTGTCTGTCACATACGAGCATAACGTTACATCTTTACGATTATACTGTCACATACGAGCATACATCTTTACGATTATATTTAACTAATGACAATTAGTACATTTTTTAAATACATAATTACTTATCAAAATATCTCTCATGATGCATAAACAGAAAAAAACTTACTGTGTACGTCTCGTCGGAAGCTCATTGAAGCAGCCTACGTTTCTGCTGAATTCAGCTTATCTGGCAACCTCGAGTCAGGGGGGAGGGGATACACCGCTCTATAGTATTTTTAAAGTGATTGCAGTACCAGTTTTGGCCACAATCCTACATACGGTTCCTTTAAAAATTACAACTCAAATAAATATAATGCGTTTTTTATTGTAATAACAACGTTATAGTATTTTTACATACATGAATTTGAGTAATTTGAGGAGTGTTTCAGAGAAGATGTGGAAAAGAGATTAAAGTTTAGAAGAAATTTGATTTCAGAATAACATTTTTGGAAAAATATAGTAAATGTAGTTCAATCAAAGTAACTGTGGAGCAGCATGACGGTCTCACAGGTCCTTAGCACAAATATAGGACATTGAGCTTGAACAGGGCATATCATTCCAGCAACGGTTAGCTGTAAGGTGGAATAATGAAATCAGTTATTCTGATCATTACAGTGTTGTTAGAATCAAAATAAAATAGATCGTTCAACTGAAGGCACTTTGTGAAATCTAAATAAGTCATTTCATGTTAATGTATGATGTGAAATTGGATTGTAAATTATAACTGAAAGTATAAAAAGAAATCAGACTGTATTCTTACAGAAAAGGTTGATCTCCAAACAGTTCTCGGCACGATTTGAATAGTTATTGTCAGGTTGTCCAGCGCACCAGTGGGTATACAAAAACACAGTTCCATCACTCCACAACCAGTGTCCTTCCTAAAGAGTGAAGAGAGTGAGTACAAAGAGTGCACTACTGTTGTCAGACTAAATTTGAATTAATTTCAGATTTGAAGTCAAAGCATCTTCATTAGAAACTTTGCCTTTACTGTTTAAAGCAGAATTTTTAGTTTAGACAAACGAATAGGTCTCTTTAGGACACACAATTGAACTTACTTGTACAGCATCATGAGCACCAACCCAAGAACGTGTGGAAGGAGAAGGCAACAGACTCAGCAGGAAATCATTTTCCAGTTTATTACGCACAGATGCGAGATTCGCACCAAGACTTTGACAGTTTCTCTGAAGAGACAGATTTTTTTTTTATTGTCAATACAAAATCTTTTTTTTTTAGCATAAAGCAAAAGTGACAACATTTTAGACATTTGCAAACAAAGTCTGCTCTGATTGATTATTTGCTCAGTACCAGTTTTCAGTACTATTTATTTGCAGAAAAGAAATTTTTACTATAAAAAATAGCATTCCCACTTTATAGTAAGTGTCTTTAACTAATATCACTGAAATAAAATGACTTGTAGGATTTACTTGATAAAATCCTCATGACAATTTACACATTTTAAGTACATTTTACTGCTTCTGCTCTGTACAACTTCCTTTTATAGTGTTGTTAGAATCAAAATAAATTATAACTTTTATTTTTATTATCAAAAGACAGATGTAAAGACATGTATGTACACAATAAGTGCATTGTCAAATGATTCATTTAAACTGTTAGAAATGATACTGTGGTGAAGTAAACAATATTTTACTTGTTATTATCAAGTAAAATCTACTTACTATTGGACTTAAAATTAGTTTGACATTTAATTGACACTTAACATTTAATTGAAGTATTAAGGATATATTACCTAATAATATTTAATTTATTTAATTTCACATATAGAATTAAGTAACATCTACTTAACTTATTTTAGGAAATTTAACAAAATTAATGATTAATGAATAATTAATAATTATATAGGCTATATATATATATATATATATATATGTGTGTGTATATATGTAACGCCACGCCAACAGAGGGAGCCCTCTCCTGAAATCTGACTGTGTGCCACTCCCTCTGCTCACTCTATGGTTACTTCCTGTTTGGCGGCCATTAAAAGCATGGCATGACCAAACAAGGCTTGCGAAGTATTGCCAGTCCTACACTGTTATCCCTGAAATTGTTTTAATTTAAACTACTTAGGTACAATAAACATAAACTCCAAAATGTTTGCACAATTACTCCATGTTTTTAGTTTGTTCTACGATTTGCATGATACTTTTCATTCTATTGAATTGTTTAAATTGAATGTACTCAACTTAGCTTATTTTAGTCTGTTGTCAATGCAACGCAATACAAGGAAGATGTTGATTGGCTCTTTGAACTGACGTCAGACATGGATGCAGCGCGCATTTTCATCTGTTCATCTGGACTTTCATCATGCACGTTTGCTGGTGAGTAGGACTTTACATTTTGGTCTGAAACAGCGAATACATTATAAAACATCGATAAATGAGATGTATAACATTTAGCCAGTAAAACTAAATGTACGTTTAGGCTGTGTTTACATGTTAACGTTCGCCATGGTGTTGTATCGATCAGTCGCAACCGACCATTTTAAGTAGTTCTATGTTACGACATGCTCTTTGGGATCGTCACATTTAAAATCTAATGCTTAACCTTTTTTGATCAATAATTCTCATTAAACAAATGAACGAAAATGTCGTCTGTTGTGTAAAACGATATATTTTTTAGATGGTGTTTTTGCATCTTGGCGGTTTGCCATATTAGAAATGTTCAACATGGCTTAATAACGTTACTTTTATATAAAGCGCAACGTTATCATTAACCTTTTAGAAGTTTTTACATTTCTTTGTGAGTGAAGTATTAAACAAAATAGCTTACATTGAAATTCGACTGCCCGCAAGAAATACTAGCCCATGTAAGTTAGTTGTCTTAAAGAAATGCAACCTCTTGCTCAGGCCTACATTTCAGTTAATGCGGGTTTAGTATCATGACATGCTAAATAAATAAATAAATGGATAGCTAGATAGTACTTTATTTTGGATATAAATTTTGTAGATAACAGATCAAAAGATATATTTTTTTTCTTGTTATCATGTAAAAAGCAATCTAATGTTTTTTGTTACTCTGCAGATTCAAGTTCAAAGCAAGGCTAATCAAGATGATCTGGAAATGTAAGTATTGCATATTTGCTTGTGACAAAAGGGGATACTTGTTAAAACATTACAGACTTAAACATGGGAGATATGCAAGAAGCCAGGCTTTTCCATGCCTATATCAAGAATACGTAGTTTTAAGTCTTTCAATAGCCTTAAAATACACTTATCCCGTTTTCATACAGCAACTGAAAAACAACAGTCGAAGGGAAAATTTGAAGCTAAGTTTCGCTGTCAACTTTGTGATTTTCTTCAAAAGTCAATAGTCAAAAGTATGATTAACAGAAATTGCCTTCCTTTCATGTTGACAAATGATACAATGTTTTATTTTTCTCTGCAACCACCACACCTCAGACCTCTGCATTGCCATAAGAGGGCTTCCAGTACTTCTTGGTGATGACCCAACTGAGTTCTTCAAAGCATGCTTTGTAAGTATTATTAAGGCATGTCATAGGTTTATTATAATATTTTCAGCTGGAAATATGTAAACCTTACTGTGCATTTATGCTAGTAAGAACAATAATAAATAAATAAAAAACACTAAAAACAATGTTATATTTTACATAAATGTTGAATGAAATGAGTGAATTTTAAATCATTCAGGAGAAATTTAAATTCATGTCTTGACACCTTTGAAACACTAAAATACAATCAAGGTTAATCTCATAACGTTTTATTTTAATCAGTAATTGATGTCATATGCAAAGACTTGTATACAAATGAAAAACATACTTAATGTTTAAATATAACTGAACTCCTGGATGCACTTGTGTACATAATTCACAAAAAATTATGCTTGCATTCAACTAAACAAAAAAATGTCCAATAAAATTAATATCTAGAAAAAAACTGTACACTGCTAAAATGTATTTTAGTAATCTCCAATCTCTTGATGATGGAGACTCGTACCAACATGTGAAGATGAATGAAGATGTGGCTCTGCAACCCCTGTCCATCCATCTCCACCCATCCTCGGTGGGAATCATCTTAGAGGAGAATGTTGTAATGGACAATTTAGACAACATACCCCAGGCCATGAGTCTTCTTTTTGGTTAAACTTGCGTAATTTAAACCAAAAAGAAGACACATGGCCTGGGGTATGTTGTCTAAATTGTAGACAACAGACTACCTAGCACCTAGCACTACCTAGTCTAGCACCTAGACTACCCAAAGTGCATGGGCAACACCTTTCTTTTCATTCAGCAAGTTTTGCTAGGTTTAGGAAAGAAGGAGTTGAAGGGCAAGATTCTGGCTGTTACAAACCAGCTTACCATGTAAACAGGTACAGTAAATGCATTTTTTTCTGGTTCTCTTTCAGAATCGTTAGATTAAAAAAACTTTCCCTTTCATTGAACTATGCCTTAGGGTTGGACAAATATTCATGTTCCTTATTAATACAGTATAACAACACTGTGCTTGTTAAATATTTGAAAAAGTTTTAAAATACTGTTTTAAAGATTTAAAATTGGGTAATTGGTACTTAATATATTTCATTGTTTTTGTCAGTCTTTGAAAACTGAATGAAGTGAATTCAAATAAATTGTGAGTTCAAATAAATGATTGTTATCCTTTGTCCTTATTTGTTATGCAGGTGTATCTTTATTAAATCATTTACAGTAAATAGCTATATTTAAATTAAAGTTTTGGGTTCTGTCTACTCACAACATTCATCCAGATTGTAGGTTTCACATATGTTTTCTGTGCACAACTGTAAGCCTTTACTTACAGGTTGATTGAACTTAAAAAATTTATGGAAACTCGTTGCCCTAAAAAAGTTAATTTTGTATTGTTGAAAAAACAGCATATTTTAAGTTTAATGTACCTAAAATTTCAATTGCCCTGCATTAAAAACTGTTGGTTCAATGAACTAAAAGTTTTCAATTAAATGCATTTGAAATCTTAAGTACATTAAACTTAAAATATGCTGTTTTTTCAACAATACAAAATTAACTTTTTTAGGGCAACGAGTTTCCATAAATTTTTTAAGTTCAATCAACCTGTAAGGGCTTACAGTGTACTGCCTTACCAAGCATTCTCTATTCATTGTCTGATTACTTTGTGTATGACCTTTGCCTGCCTTCACTGATATCTGTCTCTAGGATTACCCTTTGGATTTTGACTGCCTGTTTGGATTGTTTCTGGAGTTTGACCCTCTCGCCTGCCTTCTCATCTTCTGCCTTTGGATACCCCTTGGTTTTGTTGCCTTTTGGACATTTACTAGCCTGGGAAAACCCAGACTACTTCCAGCGAATTTTAATTCTCTCTCCAGGATAGTCTGGAGAAGAGCCCATTCAAACTCATTTCTGTGCCGCCGAAATCGCGGCACCAATCAGAAACGTTTGGGGAGGGATTTACATGATGACGACAGCGCAGCGACGCTGAAGGAGTTCTCACCAGGGGGTCAGGGATTCATATTATTTTGAAGTTTCCCCGGGCGCCGCCATTGGCTAGCAGACCATCACCTGCTGTTAGCATCCCATTGACTCCCATTCATTTTGGCGTCACTTTGACAGCGAATAACTTTACATCTGAGGCGTTTAAAGACTCCATTTGTCCATTATTTATTTCTAAAGAAACACGAAAATGTATAAAAGGCTCAATTACCTTGTATCTTACGTTATGGCCCCGTAGAAGCAGTTTTTGTAAAAATAGGCTAACGATTGCGTCATAACCACGCGACTCTCTGTCGCACAGTAGAGAATTACCGTATGGACGGGAGGAGAAGCTTGCGGGCAATCGGGGGGACGTGGAGGCAAAATGACAAAGTAATTAATCAGAATACTTAGCAAAAGTTACTCCTCTTTCTAGCTCATGGACAGCTCCTACTCACACTCTCCGTCTCTGCAAGATTCGGAAGGGAATGATTCAGATTTCGCTTGGCACAGCTACTAGAAGACAGACAGGTTGCTCACGTCACATCTACGTCGTCAAGCTCAGTTTGAGTCTGCGCAGTACGCTCGACCATCAGGAAGTTAGTGCCTCTAATTGACTTCACTTCTCTCCGTTGAATCCAATGGGGTCGCTGTGTCCAGTTTATACTGTCTATGGTTCTCACGCAGTGAAAAATACATTGCGGAGCAGAGAGGAGACTGACAACACGCTTGCAGACAGGACAGAGCAGGCTACTTTTCGGTTACGTTTGATATTAAACATATTAAACAAAGTCTCAGCTTTCAAATTTGGTAATTTTTTAAAATAAATTTAAACAATAAATACCGTTTTGTTGCTCTTTAATGTGCCGTGACAGATCGCTGTAGAGCATCAGTTAAAGCTGTTCTTGTGAACCGATCATCTCTTCCTTCTAGTTAATTTATAGCCTCAAATAAACATGAACAAACATAAGAAGGAATGTTGTTTTAACCACGGAAAGGCGTCAGTACACTCCGTTTTACAAGTTCAAATCCTCCTATGTTAATCTACTCTCCTGACTGCTTTGTCGGACAAAATGGCAGATGGCGAAGTATGATTGGTCAGATCACCTGTCAATCAAGCTCCCTGTGAAGGGTCGAATTTGAGCTACGTCGGTTGGTGGATATATATATATATGTGTGTGTGTGTATATATATATTTATATATATGTGTGTATATATATATATATATATATATGTGTGTGTGTGTATATATATATATATATATATATATATATATATATATATGTATATGTTTGTGTGTATATATATATATATATATATATATGTGTGTGTATATATATATATGTATATATATATATATATATATATATATATATATATATATATATATATATATATATATATAAGTAACATGGCACCTGAACACCTCAATACTTGGTACAAAATACACAATGACCTTAACATTCCGACAGTATGTGGATCGACGGTAACAATCTTTTTGAGAAATTGTGTCATTTTGAGTAGAAAATTAATCCAGATGTCATAAAAGGGCAAGTTACTAAACCTACCAACAAAAGCAATGATAAAACAGTGTAAATACAGCTGGAAAACAGTGGAAAATCAACATTATTAATTATTAATGCCCCAGTGCATGATGGGAATACCAGTATAATAAAAGTTGAGAAGGTTTTACTTAATTTTATATCGTTGATATTTATGGTTTAATTTCCACAAGCTTGAATTTAATACTAATATATAATTCTTGCCTGAACTAGATGTGGAAGTTACATTTGTTTTGTTTTTTTCCTGTAGTATTTACTTCACCACAGAATCATTTTTACCAGT
Source organism: Rutilus rutilus (assembly GCF_951802725.1). Lineage (NCBI taxonomy): Eukaryota > Metazoa > Chordata > Actinopteri > Cypriniformes > Leuciscidae > Rutilus > Rutilus rutilus. Next base: position 10,716,521 of record NC_140222.1, on the reverse strand, counting down.
TTGAATTAATAATTTGACAATGCACTTACTGTGTACATACATATCTTTACATCTGTCTTCACAAAATTTAAAGACACCTAATATAAAGTGTGACCAAATCATCTTGTTGTAACACATTACCTCTGCTGTGATCCAGTCAGTCGGATAAGAAAAGTACTTGTAGCATCGGAGTCCATATTGTATCCATCCTGCGGGGCATCTACTGGCTAATCCAACTGCCTCCAGCCCATTAACATTTCTTGTAACATTCACTGCAAAGATTCTTTAATCTTCATTTATGTATCTTATGTTTTTGTGATTATGAGCTGAAAATATGTGTACTTTATAGGCTACACTGTAAACCCCTTATTAATCATGCAGATATTGGTCAATGGAATATTGTACATTTCCAAAATGTTTTTAAATAGCAAGGGTTTTTACAAATAAATGTCTTGGTTACCTTCTGAATCCCCCATGGAGAAGATAATGAAAAGAAGCAGACAACTTTTCAGCATTGCCATGATGAACCTGAAATGAATAAGCAGGAAAAGTGAAATGTATGCATGCACTCATATGCTGCACACTGCGAATCTCAATGCATTTAAACACAAAGCACAAAAATACTTCAGGAAGAACATTTATTCAGAACTCACTTTGGTTGTTAAATTGTTGAGAATCTCAGAGGAAGATTTTGTGAAGAGCCAGTGCCTGTGTAACACCAGAACATTCTCATATCTGTTGAATGAAGATGGGTCATATTTATACACATAATATCAGGCAATAACAATAATGTCCTGGGCAAAGATCAAACTTTATCATTTATGGCATATTAGTTATAGATTTATAGTGACAATTAACAGAGGTCAAATGTGCGTGTCTTGATTTCCTTTTTGTGTGCGAGTGTTCAAGGTCAAGTTCTTTACTGGAAAAAAAAAACGAAGTAAAATCTACTTATTTTTTTTCCTTTGCAAATTTTTGCACTCATGTTTTTTAAGGAAATGTCACATGTATGGAATTAACTAGGTCAAATTAACAGAGCATAAGTAAATTTAACTTGGCCAGTTTGTGGAGTAATTTCTACTTACTTATTTGAAGTTTACTTTGCAATACTCTGTTTCAAGTACATTTCACTCACTCTTTGTTTGTCAATGCAGCACTGAAATAAGCCATGCTTTTAAAGCACATGGTTTATTTTAAAACATATAAAAACACGGTAGATTTTGTGTTACACTATGTAAGACTACATATATAATGAGGTAGGTACCCAACTGAACACATAGACTCCAATACTAACACAACACACAACAGTGACAATGACAGTGAAAATTACCCATTTATCAGTACATACACTGAAAAAAACAATAAGAAAAATTTACTTAATTTTTCTTTGGCATGTTTTTTAAGTAAATTTCACATGTGGAATTAAGTAAACTTTACTTAACTAAGTTAAGTGAAAGTAACTTGGCAATACATTTCATTCACTCAAACAATAAAATTGAATTAAATCACAATTTTATAGTATATATGCTTTACTTACAAACATCTAAATAATTAATACAATAGATATTGTGTGAGACTCCATATCTACATAACAGAAGTCATGTGTGTGAATGCTGAGACCTCAATACTTGGTAGATAATACACAATGACGGTAACATTTGATGGATCGTTTGAATGTGTGTCACGGTAAAACTTAAGAAAACGAGGAAAAAACTCAAGTGCAGAGGAATGGTTTAATAAACAAAAGAACAAAGTAAAACAAACACCCACGAGGGGGAAAACTAAGGATGGCTGACGCGAAACAGTCGTTCCGACGCTTTGCGAGATCCCGAAGCGCAGATGTGTCGAAACACTGATCCGAAGCGTGATTCGAAACACCCATGTCACGTGACTATGACCAGGGTTCGAAATGAGGGGGGTCTGGGGGGGTCCCGGACCCTCCATAAGTCATTAGGGACCCCCCATAAGAATTTATTTTTGGATTTTGGGGGGTCCCCGACAAATATATTTTAACATTAAAAATGATTGTGAAAATTATAGGTCTTTAGTGACGTTTTATATTTATAGCAGTAATTATTTTATTTCCTAGCGCGAGGCAGCAACACTGTATATGGGCAGCAATCAGGGCAGCTATTAGCCGAGTGAGTTCTAGCGTCACAGATTGTTGTTGTGGTGCTCCCGCAGACACGCACTGTAGCTGAACGCGGCAAAACGAAACCTCACAAAGAGTGAAATCCTGAATGAAAATCCTGTAAGTGCTTCGATTATGTTTATCTCCATAATTGCTTATAGTAAAATATTAGGAGTTCGAGTTCCTATATCAAAAGTTGCATTAACTAGATATCCAGTGTAATGATTAGAAGAGTACGTTTGTCAACGTTTCTTGTTAGCTGTAACGTTATCTGCCAGCTAACAGCAGACTATGGAAGCTTGTTTCCGCCACAGAGTGAAAAATAAACAAGGTAACGTTAATTGCGACTTTTTAATCTCACAATTCTGACTTTTTATCTCAGAATTACGTGATATAAAGTCGCAATTGCAGGTTATAAAGTCAGAATTGCGTGATATAAAGTCGCAGTTGTGTGTTATTAAGTCAAAATTCCGTGTTATAAAGTCAAAATTATGAGATATAAACTCGCAATTGCGAGGAATATAACTTACTTGAAATTCTGACTTTTTTTTCTCAGAATTGCATGTTTATATCTCGCAATTGCGACTTTATATCACGTAATTCTGAGATAAAAAGTCATAATTGCATGATATAAAGTCGCAATAGCGTGTTATAAAGTCAGAATTGCGAGATATAAACTATTCTGAGGTTAAACCAAAAAAAGAAAAGAAAAAAAAAAGTCTTTTTAATTAGATTTTAAAGAATTTTTAATAATTTAATAATTAAATTTTAGGGGACCCCCCAAGAGTCCTAAGTCATTTCGAACCCTGACTATGACCAAACGAAGCCTCGAAGTGTTTCACTAAGTGTTTCATCAGGTGTGGTCCGCTGAATCAGCGTTTGATTATGGCGGGTACTCCGTGCCAAAATCAAACATCCGAACGACCGACCGACCGATCGAACGTCTATCCGAACGTCTATCCGAACGTCTTGAACTTTCAAACGGGTGACCCACGTGTCGACCTGATGTGACGTCAGCGTCTTCGAATTTGCAGCTTTTTAACCATACAAGTATACAAGCTGATGTGTAAAGGTTATAAATGGACATGATAGGCAATACATATAAATATTGTACCCCAAAAACAACTTTCCTGAATTCTGTGCTTGTGCGGCTATGTGTTTTACTTTCAAAGAGCAGAAATACTGCCTATAAGCTACAGACATTCAATAGTCTTGACCATATAATCATTTTAACTAGTTTTATTGTTAATTTTATTGCCCAATGTACAAAGTTCCCACTGTCCATAAAAACACTCAAAAGTCGATTATTTTATTTTTTACTTTTTGATCCAGAAGGTTTTCATATTAGATTTATATATTTGGACTGAATGATCTAATAAATGCTCTGCAGTGTTTATGATATTGAGCTGTGTATGATCTGAAATGTTTGATTTTGAGCACAGATAAAATGGTTTTAAGTAAATTTCTTTATTTTGAAAAGCATCAGATGGTCTCTGAATGTAGTTTGAAGATTTGGTTTTGTATTTAAATGTTTGAGAAAGTGGGTGATGGTTCCAAGAAATGAATTTTAGCAATTCAGGAAAACTGTCCTATAGATTAAAAACATGCATTATTTTTTATACATAATATCAAACAAATAAAGTAGGCCTAATAAAAAGTAAATCTAATCAAGCATGATTTTTTGTTTCAAGAACTTAGAGATCTCAACACTTACTAAATTATCATAATCTTTTACAAATAATCATCATAAATGTTAAAGTGATAAATATTGTACCCCAAAAACATATGTTAATTAAAAACATATGTATAATAGTTCTAATATTACATTTAGACAAGATCAGCTGAATATATCTTATTTTGTAATTAAGGTTATTTGATTTTCATGTCTGCAACTTATAAACAATGAGCACAAAAAAATGTAATGATCATTTAAATAAAATCATATGTAACACGTTCCTACATGTGCTTACGTGTTGTTAACGCGTTCCCATGGCGACCGGTCAGAAGCGCGAGTAACTGATCGTCTTCCCAACGTGTTGTTTACGCGTGAAGACACGTTGTAACACGTTTTTTTATATATACCTTAGTTTAACTTCTTATTCTTCGATTGTATCCTCTAACTAGTCTACATTTGATTACTGCAATCAATGACTGATTTAGAAAGTGATTTAGAAAGTTATGTATGGTGTAGTATTATTAAAGTTAAATAAAGTTAAATTAAGGCTAAATATTATTGACAAACCTGACATGCTTTAACGGTTATTTTGGAAAAGCACGATATTCCACATCATTTTTCTCCATCTCCCATTAAATCGGGAATAGATCTTATTGAATAGAAATACGCTGTAGCGTATTCAAATGCAGCAAAAACTGCAATCAGTATCCCATCTGCTTTACCTAAATATAAAAATAATAGGAAATGAATTATATAGGCTACATAAAATATGCTTACCTTTTATCAGACATATTGGCATTTCAAATACAAAGCCGGCCTATATCTCTACTTTATGATACCCTTAAGAGTGTAATGTAACCCAGACTTAATTTCATGAAGTCTCTCGTCTCAGGGGGACATGAGGGAGGTCTACAGGTTTTCTAATAATACAAAGCTTAATGCTAAATCCTGAAGTATCAACAAACAAGGTTCTTAATATGACAGTTTTTTCAACTTGTCACATTTGTTAGAAAAGTATTTTTTATTGTTTATGTTATAACATTTTCAGTAACAATAATTAATATTGTAGATCTTTCCCACTGAAATATCCTGTAATTGGACCACTAGGAGGTGCTCTACAATTCATTCACAGGTGACCCCCAAAACAGAAACCCTTATTCTCAGCAAAACATAACACTTATTAACAAATGACAAATTTTATTCACCTCACAAAACAATACAAAAACTCTTGTAGCCCAAGAGTCAGCAGAGTCAGCAAAGTATATTTCAGAATGAAGATGAAATCATGGTAAAAATGAACAAAGTAGCCTAGGCAATAGATTATATTGGATAATCTTAATTGTGTCTTTCTCAATGTGTTATTACCATGAAAAGTCAATGGCCAACTAATGACAACATGGTCCATGGCATTGAAGACTTTGAAATTAAAAACCCTTTATCTTATAACTTTTAACTCTTACTTGTAAAACAATCAGTTTGACAAATAAAAAAATAAAAAAGGAAAAATACAACAACATTAATTAAAAGCATACCACTGTAGCCTATACAGTTACAATATGTGAGTCTGGTGTTTGAAACATTAGAGTCATGAAATACACAGAAAGTCATGATATAGCCTACAGGTGGCAACTTGGTCAGTTCATCGCTTAGCCTACAATAGGCTTATTCAGGGAAGTGCAGGAAATGGTTGAGTATTATTTTAGGTATAACATCTGTAGGCATATTTAGTGCCTATCATGTCCTTACACATCAGCTTGTATACTTGTATGGTTAAAAAGCTGCAAATTCGAAGACGCTGACGTCACGTCAGGTCGTCACGTGGGTCACCCGTTTGAAAGTTCAAGACGTTCGGATAGACGTTCGATCGGTCGGTCGGTCGTTCGTTCGGATGTTTGATTTTGGCACGGAGTACCCGCCATATTGATTGACACGGTCGGGAACAGACCACACAATCGCACATCTGTATAAAAGTGAAATAAACGCATTTTGACCTCGTGGGTTTTTGTGAGAGGAGTTTGACTTTGAGATAGCGGATTTTTGGTGATATAGTGACATAGTGCGATTTGATTAGTTAAAGGCAATTTAGGCTTACATTTAAATTTACACAACACATTGACTGATAGGCTAGAGACAGACAGAGTAAACATATAGTGACACATTAATAGATACATATATATAAATATATATAGACAGCTAGATTAATAGATAGATACATATATAGATAGATTATAGATACATATATAAATACATATATTATAGATATAGATACATATCTAGATAGATAAATTCATATAGATAGATAGATAGATTTGGAAAGATAGATAGATAAAATAGAGGCTCCCCAGAAGAGATGCCGTACATCTGTGGTGTGGGAGTATTTCTGTTTAGAAACCCCAAATAAAGTGAGATGTGTGTATTGTGATCGGTATCTAGCCTACTGCAACAATACATCATCCATGATGCGCCATTTGAGGAGCACTCATCCTGCCATTGTGCAGGGTGCAGAGGATGGCATTGCCCCTGTTCCTAGGCCTGCTACTGACACTGCTGGGCCATCTCAGAAAGGTATGCATTGTTTGAAATATAATTATAATTGAAATATACAACCTTTTGGGACACTGTTTACAAAGTCCATAGCCCAATGCCCTACAACCTAATGTCCCAATCACAACTGCCAATTATGTTAAAAATAGCTTCAATGTGAATATAATATAATATAATATAATATTGTGTGAATACATTTTATAGGTCTACATATGAGTACCCAATATACTGCAGCTGATGCCACAGTGGAAGTGAAAAAATACATCAACGATGCGTATTTGCCCAGAACTCATGATCCTCTAACTTACTGGAAAGAGAATCTTTCCTCATTTGTATGTCCTTGCTAAAAAATATCTTTGTATGCCAGCAACAAGTGTCCCTTGTGAGAGGATTTTTTCAAAGGCTGGAGAAATTATCTGTAAAAAAAAGAAGTAGGCTAAGTCCTTCCACAGCAGAGAAATTAATATTTTTGAATACAAATCTCTAAAAAAGTGAGACATTGTGGCTTGATTTCTTTTATTAATATTCATTTTTCATGACCAAAATAACATTATGCACAGTGAGGAGCCTATAGGTTACAAGCTTCACATATTAGAAAATTATAATAATAAAAAACAACACATTTTTTTAATGGCTCGTCAAGGTTGTTTCAGATCAACACCTGCAAGTGACCACTAGGTGTCACCGTTGAGACGGGTGTCGGATTGATTCGAAGCCTCGAAACAATATGGCACATTTGGTTCAACTGTTTCATTGCTTCACGAGGCCTCGATCTGGCCATCACTAGGGAAAACACAACTAAATACAAAACAACAACTTCAAAAACAAACATACCAGAAGGGTCACGGGAGAATAGGAGACGTGTACAAAACAACGATCCGACACAGACTGCAAACACAAAGGAACTTATAAAAGGGACAAATCAGGCAGGTAATGAGGAACAACAGGTGGGGCAAATGAAACCAATAATGAGATAACAAGGAGGGTGGGGTCAAACAGTGACGGGAACACAAACACCACATGTGCTACACGAGACAGGACAGGCATGTGACAATGTGTCATTTTGAGTAGAAAATGAACTCCAAATGTCACAAAATGGCAAGTTACTATATCTAACAACAAAAGCAATTTAAAAAAAGTGTAAATACAGCTGGAAAACAGTGAAAAAATCAACCTCACTAATTATTCAAGGCCCAATGCATGATGGGAACACCAGTTCAAATTACATCAAATTACAGAACAACAAGTAATTTTACTTAATTTTATAAAATTGATATTTACGCTTTCATTTCTACACAATTGAATTGAGTACCAATATATAATTTACTTAGTTTTCTTTCTTGCCTGAACTAACTTTTTCATGTAAATTACATTGTTTGTTTCTGTAGTATTTACTTCACCACAAAATCATTTTTATCAGTGTAGTTTTTGAGTAAATGAGTCATTTGTTCACCCAAGAGGACGTTTGACCGATATGTAACGCAACCAATCACAGTTCCCTTTGTTCCATATCATGTTTAGGGGAAATCCAGTCTGAGGAAATCCGTCAGTTTGAGGAAATCCATTCTATATGTCATAAAACCACAAGTTACTGAACATAATGATGATATGAGATTGCCTAGATAGATGGCCTAGATAGATAATTATTAACTATTCTAAATAACTATATTTATTTATTTATACCAAACATTTAATAACACACCTCTTCATAATATGAAAATCTTATTTTCACTTTAAGCAAAGTGCTACCATTTTTGATTATATCTATATACAGCCTGTATACTGTTGCTATAGTAACGGACGCAACTTTAACCTGGTGTTACGGTTTAACTCTTGCGTAGTCGTATTCACCTAACATTTTATCTTACCACTAAGAGTTCTCCTAAATGGCAGTAAAAGTTCTTATTTAAGAGTTTCCTCTTAAAACCTATTCACAAAGCTGCTGAGACCATTTTTATATTTACATTAATATGAGTTCCCCTAGCCTGCCTATGGTCCCCCAGTGGCTGGACATTTTGATAGGTGTAAACCAAGCCCTGGGTATTTTTAAGAAAATGAAAGCTCAGACGGGCGAATCTACAGTAGAATATTCCCTTTATGTCGTCATAAGGGGAAAGGTCACCTCCCCTTTCTCTTCTTTGCCCGCAAAAAGAATTTGGCCCGCCCATGAGAAAATAAGCTGCGCGAGCGCGATATTGGTTTTTCCTCGAGAGACATCATGGCAGTTGCTCAGTGTTTGGATGTACAAATGAACACAAAAGTATGTTTTTAGTTCCTTCATCCGAGCCTCTGGAGAACCAGTGGGTTATGTGAATTTCTGATGTGTAATTGTTCAAATTCAGACAGATAATCTTTCTCTCAAAGTCGTTCAATACTGTTTATGCATCAGTAAATCAAGCCAGTGACTTAAATATCAACTTCACATCGTTTCTCTTAGTAGGATGAAAATAATCTTATTTAAACTGTAATTAAAATATATACAGAAAGCGATCAAAGAACAATCCCTTTCCAATCGCCCAAGCTGTCAATCACACAGCACGAGTTTATCTGGACACTTGCCAAAACTCGTTATGAAATCAATGACGCTGTTACACTGCACAACGAAGCTCTTACTGTACTTACCTCATGTTTGCATTGGTGAAATCATTAGTGAGTGCAGAAACTGCGTTGCAATGATAAGATCTTCATTCACGCGATCAACAGGCTGTCATCTGCTCAATGCTCATCACTGCAAACTTTTATGTGATGAAAATAGATCTAAATACTTAAAAAACTTTTCACGATTCGTTAATCTCGATAGCTGTAATAGTAAAAACGTACAATAGCTGTAATAGTAAAAGTTTTCGAGAGAGTTCCACATGTAATGCTAGATACTTCATATGCAAGTGTGACCGAGTGAATAAGGATGGTGCAAGAGGTGGGGCGTGTATTTAGTTTGCTTAAGTTGACTGGCCTAAATATTTGCCCCAATTGTTGTTCTCTTATAATACCACCACACATCAGACAACAGGCGAGTGCCCACATTTTGTAATGTTTGGCCAAGAACCTAATTTGCCAGTTGATTTTCTCTTTGGAAGAGTTCCACAGCCGAAAGCAGGGACAGTAATGGACTGGATGGAGGAACATCGGGAACGGTTGCAAGTGGTTTTTGATGGTGCGCAGGAGAGAATTCAAGTGGCAGCACGGTTGAGGAAGGAGAGGCATGATCGGAAGGGTTACAACTGCCACTTGAAAGAACGACAGTTAGTCTATCGAAGAGACTTCAGTAATCGAGGCAGAAATAAAATACAAGATGTCTGGAGTCCGACAAAGTACACAGTAATTCGAGCACCTACGGAAGGAGTTGTTTATTCTATAGCCCCTCCAGATAAATGTACACTGGTAAAAAGGGTACATCGTACTATGTTGAAACCTGTGCCTGATGTTTTGCCTTTGTATCCTTCTCCATGTATGGGCTCTGAGTCGTTGCGATCTGAGAATATTGGAAGTGAAGAAGAAATGGAAGATGGACAATGGATTTGTGTCCCACTGCTAGAAGAGACTCCACCTGCTATCGTGCAGGTTCCAGCTGTGTCTCCCCTTGGCCATGCAGAGTCGGTGGTTGGTCCATTACAATCTGATGACGGGCAAGGGGCATCGGGCAGTGGAGTAAATTCCGTGCCAGTTTCAGCTGTGTCTCCCCCTGGCCGTGCAGAGTCGGTGGTGGGGCTATTACGTTCTGATGGCAAGAGGCATTGGGCAGTGGAGTAAATTTCCCATGCAAGTCTGCAAGAGAAACCGCAGGGACACATTCCAATCTTCATCACTTGCCTAGGGCCGTGGGGAGTAGTGCCAATGGGGCTGCGACTTCTTCTTTACTTGGCCATAGTTAGGGAGTGACAATTGTTTTTAGACCCTGGATTTAGATCATTTAAGTTATTTTGTTAATTTTTTATTTTTAGTTTTTTGCTTTTTGCTTCTCTTCCCTCCTTTAATCTGCCAACGGGGCGTCGACACAGAAGGTGGGGATGGATTGTGACCGAGTGAATAAGGATGGTGCACGGGGTGGGGCGTGTATTTAGTTTGCTCTATAAATAGCGCAAAGGTTTGTAGACCAGCGTAACTTCCTGACGTTTCTCTTCTGTCTCCTTCCGGTGTTGTGACCCCGAAGCGTCATAGTGAGGTGTGAGTTTGGCATCTGCTTTAATGTGTACATTGAGACGTTTAGTTTATTTATATTGTTGATTTTGTGTTGAACGCAGGGAGGAAATCCTCGATACACGTGTGTGAGCGTGTGGGTGATTAATGTGGCTAGTGTCGCGTGATGAATGCCGTGTGTAGTCTATAGCAACGAGCTGTGTCACCCAGTCTAACGTTATTCCACTCTTGGATTATGGCAAAGGGTGTGTGTGTGTGTGTGTGTGTGTGTGTGCGTGTCAGGTTGTTAGGATTGTTTCATTGATAAATGTTTATGTATTTGGTTATTTAACAATTGTGTATTTTGAATGTTTATGATGCAAATCCTATACAGCGTCATAAACAAGTAGTTTATTTGGGTTTGTATTTCAGATTTGAATATGGTTTGTTTAGTTATGTTTTGTTTTTATTTGGCAGATCTTTCTTTGTGGAGTTCTATGTGGACCTCTGACGTCTAGGCCCTGCTGTTTTGCTTATGATTTATTTCTGATATGCAAATCTTAAGTTTATGGTTATACTGATTTTTCTGTTTTGAATTGATTTCTTTCTGATTTTTGTAATTGATTTTACTATGTGAGTTTGGTTTAGACCAACTGCTAAGGTTTATGTGATGTGAAAGGAGGTTTAATTCATATCCTCTGTGTTTTAGGAGCCAGTCTGTGTGGGAGTACTATCCTCTGGGGTCATCTGGGCCTTTTCCTCTCTTCACTGCATGTGGCGTGAGATTTCCTGCACTGCATGGGTATTGATTTGGGTGTGTAGAGTGGTTTGTATTATTCACTACACTTTTCTTTAGAAGTGGTTGGTTAATGATCTTGAGAGCCGTGCACGTGTGGTGTGTGCTCTTAGGGCTGCGGGTCCGTGGCCCAGTGACTTTCTCTTCTTCCCAGAGGCTTGGTTACTCCTGACTGGTGGGTTGTGATTTTAATAATTGTGATTTTAATAAGACCTAATGTGTAAGAGCCATATTTCATATTTCAAAATGTATATTTTCATATTTTTATTATGTAGATTTGATACAGTTATTTATGTTAATTAGTCATTTCCTGTTGAATATACTTCTTTACTTTATATTTGTTCTTACCGCGCATGTTCAGTAACATCCATTTTGTAGCACATGTAAAGAAAAGTTTGAAGCTCATGCAATAAGTGCAGATGCTCGTTGGGAGAACACAAAGCTTTTGACCGTTTATTATAGCATAAATTGCCTTATAAGTATAGTATCTCTACAAACAAGTTGTTTAGAAGACATCGCTGCACAAGAGGATTATGCTGTATGTAAGAAACGTGATTCTTTGTTGATTTGGAAGAATAAACAGTGATAAACGAACTATATGGATTTCGAGTGTGAATACAAGGCAAGAAGATACGCGTCAAAACTTGTGGAATAAATAAAAGACATTCACATGTCCCGTACATAATGTCTATATTTATTAAATTGTGATCCCTCTTTTATAGTATTCAGTTGATTATTGATGATTGATTAAAAAGTTGATTATTGATTCAGAGTTTCATGACTCCTGTTCAATAAAAGTTTTTGAGCTTGAAAGTCACATCTTTGTTCTTTCATTTAGTACTGTCTATTTGAACTTGTGTTGCTGTTAAGTTATTTCCGTGGGTATTCAACCCCGGTGGTGTAGTCGGGATCAAGTGTGACCTCACGCCACGGTTACACAAGCATGTCAGCCAATCACAGCAGTGGGCGTTTACCCTGAAGTCTCTCAGCAGACACGCCCCTTCAAACAGAGTGTTCAAATCAGAGGCAAAAATCAGGCTAGGAAATATGCCTTTTATTTCTAAATTATAAAAAATGTTGCTCTTAAAAACATACTAACATTATAAGAGCACCCCAGGAAACATTATAAAATAATAAAATAATCCATGTCATGGGAACTTGAGATTGACCTTGTTGCTATGGATGACCTTGTTGCTATGGATGATGTCATCACTCTTACTAATTATGACCACAGTGATTGGCTGATGGGGAGGAGTTTCTGTGAGTGATTTAATCATAGAATAATTGTAGAATTCAAATAAAGGTTTTAAAATAAAAATATTACCATATTCAAATAAAGTTTTTAAAATGTAAAATGTTTTGGTTTTTAAACTGTCGAAGGTAACTTGGTGAGTTGGCTCTCGGCTGTGTATATATGCCTCCTCTCGAGCTGATTAGACCGTTTGAACATGCTCCTCCTGAAATTTGCTTATAAATTATAATTTTTTGCTTGAATTCTGCAATCTCTCAAGATGCAGACATTTAAAGGAACCGTATGTAGGATTGTGGTCAAAACTGGTACTGCAATCACTTTAAAAATACTGTAGAGCGGTGTATCCCCTCCCCCTACCCCCTGACTCGAGGTTGCCAGATAAGCTGCAGGTCAACTTGCAGCATGTGTAACTTAGTCCACGATATACTGTACGTGAAGAACGAATGATGAATCATTTTTTCTGAGGTAAAGTTAGGCTTCTGTCTCAATTACGTTTCAAATTGCCATAATGGGCGTGCTAATGTTGTTTTCCTCAGCGTCTCAGCAAAATGACAGAGAAACGGGCTCCTATAATGCATTGCTAATGTTAGCATACGTCCATGTGAGCTAATGTTACGTTACTTTGCACGAACATGCATAACTTTGTTCGACTGTCATGAATATATGAAATGTCCATTGACATCAAGTACAAGTTAGCCAAGCATAGATGAATCTTACCTGTCCAGGAGAAAATTAGCAATGTTGGCGTCTGTTTTCAAATTCTTCTCCGTTTTCAGCCGTCTCCATCTTTCAAAAGCATCTCCAATACAAATTCTGGTTTTATTTCGGACTTTGTCACGACGAATTTCTGAATTATAACGAGGTATTTTTGATTTAGTAACGTTAGACATTTTTATCCGACTAGAGTTAGGGTAGGTTAGAGTAAAGCTGGCAACCTGGATCCCGAAACACTACTGACTTCATGATTGGTAGATAGGTGGAGGGAGGTGCGTCAGGCCAAAACACAAAATGACAACATCAACATCAGTTGAGGGCTGCAAGTCCACTTTTTAAATGACAATATCCTAGCCATACTACTGTTGTCAGTGATATAAGTATTTGAAATGAACATGATTTCTTAATGTCTAGTGACACATCAGGGCCATTTTATGATTAATTGAAATAGATTTCTTACATACAGCTCCTTTAAGAGGCACTCAGCCTATATATTATTAAACCTTTATTTGAATATGGAAACATTTTTATTTTAAAATATTAATTTGAATATGAAAATACATTTTTTGTTTGTCTTGATGTAAGTAATCAACTCAGTAATTTTCATGGTGATATCTAAAGGTTAAATTTTTTACCCTATTCACGTGAGTAAAATAATGAATAGGCGTATGAATAGGCTATATTTGGGTCTTTTTCGAAACTTTCCCCTAATGGGATTCTTCGGGGCTTTTTTTTTTTCCTCACTCAGGACATATTGAGGATACAAAATCAGTTGAGTTTGCTTCTGTTGCAATTTGTTCAAGGTTGACCCCCATTTTGGCTTAAAATGACTGGACTATATAAGATCACAGCAAACTGACAGCTGGTAACACTTTATTTTGATAGTCCACTTTAGACATTCTAATAACTACAAGTAACTTTAAAACTACATGTCAACTAATTGTCATTAGAGTATAGTAGACTGTCTGCTCAATATCTGCAAACACTTTATTGAGACAATGATGGTCCTCCAACAGACATTCTGCTGATTATAAGTAACTACATGTCATCTTATTCTACTAACCCGAACCTAACAGTCTACTGATACTCTAATGAGAGTTAGGCCCTGTCCCAAATGGCACCCTAACCACCTCATCTTTCGTCGTGTCTTTACATTGACTTAACGGACATGTGCACACGGCAGTCCACAAGACCGAAAGTGCATATGAAGTGTGCCATTTGGGACAGGGCCTTAGTCGACGTAGTTGCAAAGTTACTTAAAGTTAGTAGAATGTCTAAAGTGGACAATTGAAATAAAGTGTTACCAAACATCTAAATGACATAACACAAATAGGGCCTAATGGAAATTTAGGAATTGATTAAAGAATCTATTAATTCTCTAAAACAGAGGTTTTCACAATGGACTCCGAAGAACATTTTAACTATTATAACGGTGTCATTTTAATGGACCTCATCTGTCAACTTGATGTCGTTGAATAACGTTCAGCTTTGTCCAAGGCTCGCTTGCGTCACAATGGAGTGTGTGCACGAAAAAAATCATTCAAGTCTCAAAAATTTTTTTTTTTTTTACTTATTGACTACAGAGCTGTCATTCTCATGTCTGTGGTCATGAAATATTACATTTAAATGTTGGTGGAACAGTACTAAAAGGTGGCGCGAGACTCACTGCAGGACGTTGATTGGTTGACAGAGAATCGTCACTTGCGCGTGCTACAAGGGGAATGACAACATAAGAAGCGCCATTTTTTAATATACAGTTTAATATAATACTACTGTTACTGTATCACGAAATGTAATTTTAATAGTTTTTCAGGCGAGAATGTAGTTGTTTAAAGCTCAAATCTGTGGTTTATTTATAAAGATGATTTTTTTTTTTTTTTCCGGTTGTGATCCATGCGGTCAGCGGGCGCTCAGCGCTCATGTTTCCCGGCTGGATGAGCCTTTCCTCGGCTAACGTTAGTTCTTCTGACGTTCGTCGCTGACTCCGACGGTAGTGGTTAAACATGAGATATAATTCGTCTTGTGTAGACCTAACGGGCGATCTTTGGTCTCGTGAATAATGAGTTCCCTGTCAATCGTTTTGGCTGAGGGCTAAGTTTAGTTTCATATTAACGTTATAGGATATTTATATTTAACTTTAACTTACTTGTAATGTTAGACTAGAGCGCTGCATTTGGATATTTGACTGAATTGTTTGCTTTATTTCTTATTGCAAAGCTTCTTGTACCTTTTACTTAAACTTTTATATAGGCTATTATTGATAAAACTGAAATTTTACAAAAAGAAATATGGTTTCTTGTCATTTTTTTATTACAAGATTATCACTGATGTTTATTGCAACATTTGTACAAATGCATATATTGCCTGGAATGTTTAATTTTTTTTTTTTAAACGAAAAGAGGTAACGTTATGGTTGTGTTTTAAATTTCGTTTTGTTATAAATAGAATAACGTGCAGTGAATAATCAATATACGTTGCGCATGAACCACATTTGTGTCCCTATAATGTTTAATTTATTTAACTGAAAACGAAAAGAGTAGGTGTTTTATAACATATTTCGTTTTATTGTTGCTTAAAATGTACATACAGAGTAACAGAGATAACCGGAGTAGCAGAGCGAGCTGAGTGACGCTTTTAAGAACGCGCTGTACCATAGGAGTCGCACATGGCAAGTACAAACTTTGCGTACTTGATATTGAGATAAGCCTAATGTCGGCGCTTGTCTTCTTGTGTGACAAACATGTCGAGGAGCAAGAACAAGATCTGCTGTATGTCATCCACTGTAGTTTACTATGTTCTTCTTCGCGCGAAAATGACGTCGATCGAAACACCACGCCTGTAAGGGTACTGTTGGCAGTGGAAACGCTAGCCAGATCATGGTTAACAGACCCGAACCGTACCGTACTGTCCCGTACCGTATACTGCTCAGTGGAAACGAGGCATAAGAGATATATTTGTTTTATCACATAATATTTTTCTCACAGAGAATAAATGAGTAAATGAGTAAAAGATGGTCTTTTGCAAAGGGATCATCATATTTTGTGAAAATCTTGCAAAAACATTGCGAAACTCAGCACTACAGAGACATAGGAACATCATTATTGAAAAAAGAAGAGAGCTACAATGAGTTTGATCAGCAACTCATGGTGACGCCTGAATACACCACCTCATCCTTCTCTTTAAACCTCTGTAAGAAATAATAAAGACAGAAGATGTTTGATTATTATTTTCCTCATCTATTTACCCTGGTGAAAAAAAAGTATACTTTATTATATTTGAAATATATTCCCTTTTTCAATAGTACATTGCAAATATATTTTAAAAAAAATATACTATCTTTAAATATATTAAAAGTATATTAGCATCATGCTTTTTATCTATTTTTATAATACAACTTTTAACACACTTTAAAATAATAGTACTTTAGTATATTTTCTAAAAATATATTTAAAAGCAAGCATACTTTTAACATATTTCTAACAAGTGCACTATAAGTTCATTGGTAATAAATATATGCTTAATTACACTTTTAAGAAATATGCTAAAAACAAGCATACTTTTAATATATTTCTAACTAGTGCACTATAAGTACATTGGTAATAAATATATGCTTAATTACATTTTTAAGAAATATGCTAAAATCAAGCATACTTTCAATATATTTCTAACAAGTGCACTATAAGTACATTGGTAATAAATATATGCTTAATTACACTTTTAAGAAATATGCTTAAAACAAGCATACTTTTAATATATTTCTAACTAGTGCACTATAAGTATATTGGTAATAAATATATGCTTAATTACATTTTTAAGAAATATGCTAAAAACAAGCATACTTTCAATATATTTCTAACAAGTGCACTATAAGTACATTGATAATAAATGTATGCTTAAATACACTTTAAAAAAAATGCTAAAAACAAGCATACTTTTAATATATTTCTAACAAGTGCACTATAAGTACATTGGTAATAAATATATGATTAATTACACTTTTAAGAAATATGCTAAAAACAAGCACACTTTTAACATATTTCTAAAAAGTACACTACAAGTCCTTTTAAGTTTTTGTGTATTTAAAGAAAACATACTTATGTTGATCTACTTAAAATAGATTTGAGTATGCAGTGTACAAATGGCTACTTTTGTAATTGTGATTTAAGTATTTTTAATTTAAGTTTATACAATGTTAAAGATAGGCACAATGTACAATAAACACAAATCCATTACAAATTTTACATCACCAATCACACCATTGGAACACACAAGAAAATGTGTTTTCTACTGTACAGAAAGTGGCAGCTACTGGATTGTGATATCACAAGTGGCCGTTTAACATGCAGCCAAGTAAACACTGGCTATATTGCATGGCCAAAAATGGAAGTTCACTCACTAGGGTAGGTAATCCTGTTCAGAAACACTTTTTTTTATACTGGGTGAAATGGTCCTTCCATCCTGAGAGTAGTCAATACATTATGTGTTCAGAAAAAGGAATGAAAAAAATCAGACCACCTCTGTAGCAGCTGCAGGACAGTAAAAACTCTGACCAATCACTGCCATTCGGTGCGAATGTAAAGAACCAATCAGATGCCTTCATGTCTCGTGCCCGAGCCCCACTGCGTGCGCTGCCCTGCGTGCACTCATCACATGTCACCGTTCCGGAAACATTCAGCTCACTACACCGAGTAAGCAGGAGTTTGCGGCACAATGGAAGAGAAAATGCAGCAAAATCTACCAATGCCAGCTTTGCTGGTAACTGCTCGCCCTGATAAAAAGCCTAAAAAAGAAAATCGGAGGCAGAAAAGGCTGCAACGAAACAGGCACTGGATAAAGCCAGAGAACAAACTTGCGTCAACATTGCAGCATTTGAATGTGGAGACAACTGAGGGAGCAAAAGTGATGAAAAGCGATGCCGAGGTTGCGTTCTTTCTGCTGAACAGGTAATTATTTGTTTTGCTTCGGGGGGATTTGTTATTTCCATGATATATGTTACGTTAGGCCACGTAGCTACTTTTGTAGCTAGTGCTAACTAGCAATGCTAACATTAGCTTCTCTGTCGGTGTAAGCCAGTTGCGTTACAGGTCTGCTTATCTGACTTTTAGGACATGCCATTTTGAACATATTGCACAGCCATAGTCGCAAGTGTCTGCATTATAATTGTGATAAAATGACGTTAATATTGCTTATAAACGGGACAACTGTGGTGATGTGGCATATGTGTTTTGTTAGCTACGAGAAGAAATGTTTGTTACTGTGTGAAATGGAAACAAAGTTGTGTTGTCATTCTTTGTGTGTCTTTGAGATGCAGTAATTATTGTCAGATGTGTAATTGTGATATTCTTCCTAAAGGTAAATCACTGCCAAAGGAGTAGATCACCACAGCAGACGACGCCTCATGCAAAGCCTGACCTGTCAGCCATCCCTGGACACTCCTTTTCTTATATATATTTATTTATTATTTATTATATGTAAATACAGATTGTTTATGACAATCAAAAGCAGCGAAAGTACAGATACTTGTGTAAAAAAGTATTTCTCTTAGGTCTCTCTTGTTCGTTTAAAAAAAATAAATAAATAAAAGTGTTATACCACATTCATTGTCATTATTAGGGGAGGCAACATTTTCAAAGAGCATCCTATGGTGGGAATATGATAGGCAAGATGGCGGATGTTACTGCAACAAGTGCTCCTGGGTTTGCCAGAGCTCGTCTTAAACCAGAAATATATAAGACCATTGATGGCAAAGTTATAGTTGAAGATGAACTTTTACACTTCCTTTCGATAAAAATAAGAACTTTAAGTCAGGATGAAATAGTCCTTTTAGCTGCAAACCACTTTGGATCAGATTGGATTGAGGCTTCAAAGAAAGTGCTGTTTGAACTCTGTTCCACTACCCAACGGAATATCTCTCACAAAGGAGCACAGAAAGACGCCAATAACATCAAGAGCTGTCTTAAAGTCCTTAATGAATGTGGGGACAATATTCCAAAATTTGTATCATATTATCTGGATGAGCTGCCACCTGTGACTTTTTCCAACATGGACGTCTGTGGCCTTCTTCGGAAAGTTGAACAGTTGCATGCTGATGTATCCGTCTTGAAACATGTGATGCACCGACAATCTGAAACAAGTGAAGGTTTGAGTGCAGTCGCGGCGGACGTGAGTCGCCGGGTTTGTGCCCTCGAGCAGAACGCTGCCCACGGTGGTGCGGGCTTTGATGCGCCGGTGAGCTGGATGGAGAATGCAAGCACCACGCGCGATACTCACTATACCGATGTCGGTGGCGCGGATGGTTCGGCGGAGGTGCCTGAAACAACAGGTGACAGACGCCGAGGAGAGGCTCCAAGACCCGTGCTTCAAGCAATGGAGAGTTTTACGCCAGCAGTTAGCCCTGGGTTAACGAGGCTGTCGCCTGGAGTACCCAAGTGGAACCAAGTTGTAAAAAGGGGGCGACAGAAGCGCACAGAGGAGTCCCAACCGGGATTACGTACTGGCAAATCTGCGTCGGAACGGAGGGCAGCAAAAACTGTTGTGGGCACTGGAGCGGTAAGAGACATCAAGATGATAACAACTAAAAGGGTGAGTGTCTTCGCCAGTAGGTTTTCACCTGATGTAGATGTTGAAGTATTGCGCGCTCATCTTACGCATAAACTTGGACATGAAGTATCATGCGAAAGGATTGCTACCGTAAACAGCAGATACGCATCATTTAAAATAGCTGCTGAATGCAAAGATGTTGGCGATATGTATAACCCAGAACTATGGCCAGAGGGAACGTATGTACGGCGCTATTATGAACCACGGAGAGCTGGAACCGTGGGTGCTAACTTTAAAGCGGCTACTTTACCTTCTGCCAGTACGAGTATGCCTGATAATTGCATGAGTGCCAAAGTATGATGTCGCTATGGATATACGCGTCCTATCATATAACTGCCGTGGCCTGCGCTTGGGTCAAAGTGCTGAAGATAAAGCTCGCCGTTTTATTGTTGATCAGTTGCTGGAGCACAGTGATATTCTGTGCCTACAGGAAACATTTCTTGCAATGCAGGATTTACCGGGTCTGAACTTAATCAGTGACAGCTTTCATGGTGCTGGAGAGTCTACCACTGACCTCAGTCTGGGAATACAAAGAGGCAGAATTCCAGGAGGTGTGGCAATTCTGTGGAATAAAAAGCTGGACTCAGCGATTGATGTAGTTAGGCTTGGTGTGGACTGGTGTATTGCTATACGTCTGACACAGTGTGATAAGGAATTTATTATTTTAAATATTTACACTCCATATGAATGCCAGCAAAATGAAGAAGATTATGTAAATAAGTTTGCTTTTATTAGTTCCTATTTACAAAATGAGTGTTTCTCAAATATCTTTATTGTTGGGGATATGAATGCAGACATTTCAGACAACAGGTCAGTGTTTGCTAAACATTTAAATAACTTATGCACCGATAATAATTTAATACTGTCCAGCAGAGAGCTCCTGCCTGTTGATAGCTATACACATATAAGCGAGGCCTGGCACACCACGTCCTGGCTGGACCATTGCCTCACTACAGCCGATGCTCACGCATCCTTGGCACATATGGAAATTTTATACGATGTATCCACTTCTGATCACATTCCTGTAAAAATAGTGATCAGGTCTGAGTACATACCGTCAACTATAAAATGTGAAAATAACTCAAATCGTGTTTTCTTGGACTGGTCCTCTCTTACATGTGAAAAAATGTCTTTGTATTATGAACATACTGATCAATTATTGAATAATATATATCTCCCTAGAGAGGCACTCTTGTGCAAAAATGGTAATTGCACAAACAGTAAACATATCACAGATATCTCTGCTATGTATACTGCAATTGTCTCTGCTTTACTTGAAGCTAGTAAGTCTCTCCTTAAGCATAAAAAGGGAGGAAAAACTCGGCCTGGTTGGAATGCATATGTGGCTGAATTCTATGCTGAGGCTCGTGAAGCTACTAGATCCTGGGCAATGGCTGGTAAACCAAGACAGGGACCTATTTTTGAATATAAGAAGAGCACAAATGCAAAATGTAAATATGCAATACGTTTCATTAGTAAAAATGAGCAGCATCTGAGGGCAGAAGCTATGGCCAAGAAACTTTTAGACAACACAAATAATGATTTCTGGAAAGAGGTGAAACGTACAAATAACTGCAAACCCTCACTACCATGTTCAGTTGATGGAGTCCCTGGTGCAAATGCTATTGCGGAGCTCTGGCGAATGCATTATAGAAAATTGTTTAATTGTGTACAGACTAAATGTTTTAAAGTAGATAATGTTGACAATGTAGATGCAATCAAATTTCATGAGGTCTCTAAAGCTATTAGGAACTTAGCAGCTAATAAATCAACTGGCCTGGATTCTATCTCGGCTGAACATCTAAAAAATGCAAGCATAAGGCTGTATACACTTCTTGCACTAGGCTTTACTGCCTTCATGATCCATGGCTTTCTTCCAGACTCAATGATGTCTGTGATGCTGACTCCTGTGATTAAGGATAAAGCAGGAAAAGTGGGTTCCTCAGACAACTATAGACCCATCGCCTTAGCTAATATATTATCAAAAGTTGTGGAACTAATTCTCCTTGAGAGGATCAATGAATTGATTACCTCTGCAGATAATCAATTTGGTTTTAAACCAAAGCATGGTACGGATATGTGCATATATGTCCTGAAGGAACTACTAAGCAACTATAAGAGAAAAAACTCAACTATTTTTATATGTTTTTTAGATGCATCTAAGGCATTCGACCGGGTGAATCATTGGAAATTATTTAAAAAATTGGATGCAGCAGGAGTCCCTAAATACATTGTCAGAATCCTGTCATATTGGTATGCCCAACAGACCATTCAGGTGAAATGGGACAGCTGTATGTCGGCTCCTTTTCATATCAGTAATGGAGTAAGACAAGGGAGCATCTTATCCCCCATTTTATTCAATTTTTACATGAATGATTTATCAAATAATCTAAACCGAGGTAAAACTGGCTGTATGGTCGGCAGTACAGTGATGAATCATCTTATGTATGCAGATGATTGTGTGATTTTTAGCCCGAGCTCAGCTGGACTGCAGCATCTTCTTAGCATATGTTCTGCGTTTGGGGAAGAACATGATGTAAAGTACAATGATTCCAAAAGTTTTATCATGATTTGCAGAACCGCAGAAGACAGACATTTAACCTTTCCTGTTTTTAGGCTTGCAGGTAATGTTCTTAATATCTGCAGTAAAGTGAAATATCTTGGTCATCTGATTACAGATCAGCTTACAGATGACGATGACATTAATCGTCAGTGCCGTATGCTGTATGTGAGGGCAAATGTCCTGGTACGCAAATTTGGTTGCTGCACGACTGGAGTCAAGTTGACCCTATTTAAAGCATACTGTTCGCCTTTGTACACTGCACACCTGTGGCTAAACTATAAAAAAGCTAGTCTTCAGAAATTGCAAGTAGCATTCAATGACGCTTTGAGGATGTTGCTAAAAAAGCCCAGATCAACTTGTGCAAGTGAGTTGTTTGTGAGCACCAGAGTTGACACACTGCAGTCTGCCCTGCGAAAAGCGATGTTTAGGTTCATTCGTCGGCTGAATGATTCTGTAAATCAAGTTGTTGTGGTGCTGGTGAATGTTAGGTACAGTGCCACACGTTGCATGTCTCAGTTTTGGGAACACTGGTATAAGTGTCTTTTAAAGGCGAGTCATTTGTAACTTTGTGCTGTGTAATTTGTGTTTTTTTTTTTTGTATTTGTATTGTTTTGTGTGGATGGACCATGAGTCTGAATAAAGAGACGCTATATTCATTTAGCATGTAAGGAGGTAAGAAAAGTAATAGCTTGTTTATGCTGAAATGGTAAAGGAAAGGCATTTATCTTTTCAAAATATTTATTCCAACATGACAAAAATACTCTGCTTTCCTGTGACCTGCAGCTGACTCCGACTGTGGATGCGCGTTCATGTTTGTGGGGGCGTAGCTTTGGACGGAGTACTGACGGGAGGGGGTGGAGCTTAGAAGAGTTGCCGCTTTCAAATCTTGCTAGCTCTCCAACATTACCTACTATAGCTTTAAAGTATATTGTACAAAGTATAGCTAAGTAATATTTGTTTATTAATGTGCATTTGTTATTGAAGACAAAGTGTGCTATTTGTAGTATTTGGATTAAGCCAAAGGTATTACGGAGAATATCATTTTTACTCAAAAATAATAGACTTGTATATTGCTCGTAATGATTTTGTAATGTACTTGTAACACAGATAAAGTACACTTTATTATCACTTATCAAGTATGTAAATAGTCCCTACACAGGCATATACTTAAAGTATACTAAGTATACTTGAAGTTGTTCCAATTTAGCACACAAAAGTACACTAAATAGACTTAAAGTTATGCTTTACTACAATTTAAATGCAACTAAAATATACTTAGTACAAAATTAGTTGTTTCAAAATAGCACACTTAAAGTTAACTAATCCTTAACATACTTGAAGTATACTTATAATTAGTGTGGCTGCAAGTATACTTAGTATATATTTTTAATAAATTTACGGTATATTTCTTGTATGTTTCGAAGACACTTGTAATTAATTTGTAATGTACTTGTAACACAAATAAAGTACACTTTAATACACTAATCAAGTATGTAACTAGTCCCTACACAGGCATATACTTAAAATATACTAAATATACTTAAAGTTGTTCCAATTTAGTACACAAAAGTACACTAAATACATTTAAAGTTATGCTTTACTACAACTTCATTACTACTAAAATATACTTAGTACAAAATTAGTTGTTTCAAAATAGCACACTTTAAGTTAACTAATCATTAACACACTTGAAGTATACTAATAATTAGTCTGGCTTCAAGTATACTTAACATATTTTTTTTTCACCAGGGTACACTCATCTATTTAAAAATGCTGGGTTGTTTCAATCCAACTTTGGGTCAAATATGGACCAACCCAAACGTTTGGGTTGACCCAAAATTGGGTTGAAACAATCCAGCATTTTGACACTGAACTTGAGACAACAAAATGGAAAGGCACATCTGTAAATAATATTTACTGTTCGTATTACTCAAACAATTGTTGCATTTGTTGCATCAGCACAAAAAAGGCTAATGAAATGAAATGTAGTCTTATTGAATCATATATAGATTGATATACAATATATAAGATATTTGCATACGTTTCAAGTTCAACTGGCCTGTTTCCTATCTCATTTACACTGAGATATTTGCAACATTTTGACACTTTAGGTTCCAAAAACACATCTAAATGTGATGATACAGAGACACAACACAGAGTCGTTAGTTATCTCACCCTTTTATGTGAATTTTGCTTGCACACCGCATATAATTGGATCAGCATATATTACCTCTTCTTTGTGGGTTTGAACTGTTAAAACAATAAAAATAAAAAATGCATCATTGGGAAATGCATGAATGCACCATGGTATCAATGATCACTCTTTATTAGAAAAAATGATTGTTCACAAAATGTAGATTTTTTTATTAACTATTTTTTCACTGCAGCAATAGGTAACTTGCCCCCTTCGGCTGTTTCTCTTAGTCTCTTGCAGATGCAGAAGATCCCAAGCACAGCAACAATCAACAGAGACCCAGAAGCAGCAGTCGAGATCAACACTGGATTTACACGCGTAATGCCTGCAGAGATACATTAATGTAAGTCAAGTCTGATCAATGTATAGTAGGCTATAGTGTCAAGGAAAACAAACTATCAAGGGATCCTTTCAGTTGGCACATTATTATATTAAAGGTTCATTTCTTTGTTTCAAACATGGTTTATTCAAACAGGCCTACATTAAATAGGCCTATTAAAGAACAGGTTAAATTCAAATATGATGAATATGTAATAAATCACCAGATTCCATTTTTTCTAGCTAACTTAAATATTATGGTCATTGAATGGCTTTTCAGAGGTAGATGTAACATTACATGACACATTGTTCGCAAGTCGTTTTATTGACTTCTTTCTGCAGTTGAAATAATTAATGAACGATTACACAACATAAAGATTGCGGTAATTTGTACTGTATCTTTAACATACCTTCTGATGTTCATTCATGTTTAATTTTGTGCATAATTTTGTGCAAAAGGCCTAAGATTAAATTAACTCCTCAACTTTGGATAAATTGCTTGTCAAGTTTACAGTGGTGGAAAGATCAGTGCTTGTTTTAGTTATGACAGGACAGCAAGCATCACGCCGTAACAAATCTCATGAAACAGCATGCAAACAGCTCAAACAAAGCTCAAGCTGAAACTGATTGTTTTAATTTCTTCTATGTAAAGCACTTTGAATTACCATTGTGTATGAAATGTGTTATGTAAATAAACTTGCCTTGCCTAACTTGCTTAACTCCAGCGTAGTGTGGTTATAGAAAAAATAGAAAATGAAGGCTGGAAAACGCGACGCGACTTTCAAAATCGGAACATTTTAAACCACTATACTGTAGGTATCATACACTTGCTGACTTTGTAAATGCTTACAGAGAATATCGGAACATCAAACACTAATCAACTGAGGACCATAAACTACTAGTCTCAAGCAGAAATGGACATATACGGATGTAAACATCTAAAATTGGATCAAAATATCCTACATGTTTATCCTCCAGCTGGATATAAAAATCTGAAAAGTCTGAAGATAAAAAAAAAATCTCAGTTTGTGTCAGGATACAAGACACACAGAGATCGAGGTAAGTGAATATAACACAGCTTTATTAAATGGTGCAACAAATCATGGTGAGTATCAGGAGCGAGAAGACGTGAGGAAAACACAGGATGAGGATCCACAACAGGTAAGTTCAAACACTCCAGATATTTGAATAACAATCCGTTCTGGAATGTTAATACTGGTCTTTCTCTTACAGGTTCTGGCGTTGGTTCAACGAGTGGCAAGGGGATTCAGTGAAACTCTGGTGACCGCTGGATGTCAGGTAACAAATGGATACTGAACATGTTCCTGGAGGTCACAGATCAAGAAGCCAGAGGTTAGTAAATCACAGGTGAGTATACTTTACGCACAGAAGTCACAGGTTTCACAAGGAATCAGAGCCAGAGGATAAGGATCAGTTCCTGTTGGAGGCTTGACAGAGAACTGGGGTATTACAGCGTGTTTTATGTGTTGGTGGAATGAGGTTGATAATTGTGAACAGGTGTGAGTAATCAGAATTCTGGGGAGAGTGATCGTTGTGTGGTGAGGGATGCTGCTGATTGGTTCCTGACATATACACTGTGATTTTCTACAACTAATGTTGACTCCTGCAGACTGCAAATGAGGGCAAACATTTAGACAAAAGTTGTTTAGTGTAGAATAGTTGTTCCAGCCTTAAGAATGCCCATTGCCCAATCAGAATCATGAAATCAACATCATTATGGTTCAAATAATATAATCAAGAGAACTGCATTAGTTTGAGTTTTTACAGAGTCCCTAAAGGGATATGAGATGGGAGGAAAAAATATTTTTCAAAGCCTTTACGTTCTCTTGCAAAACCTGTTTAATTTCCCGCTGGCAGTGTTTCAGAGCTCCTTAGGTAAATATTTCATAGATACGATACATAGATAAAATATCGCAATGATCGCACTGTCAAAGAGTTTGGGAATATTCACACATAATTTATACTACATATAAAACATGATATCAGAGTTTTGTAAGCCCAACTCGATCGGCCCAATGGAGGCATCCGGTCAGTGGGTGAAGGTTTTTGCGCGTTACTGTCTTTGCTCGTGGCAAAGTAATTTGATTAAATGAAATAAATTTTTTCATGTCCATTACCTCGTTTCATCTGACTCCATAAATGAAAGGTTTTAATGATATCTGTGCATCATTAAATGTGAGTGAATGTTTGACTATTCTTTTTAACTCTCAGTTAGAAAAAAATCAGATGTTTCCAATTTATTATGTCAGGTAAATGTATCATGCCAATTACATAATCAGTTTAAAGATAATCAATACAAAACAAATGCTCTGGAATAAAGAGAAAAAGATGTACCTGACTCAAGAAACACATAATGCTGAGTGTCTGGAAGACACTCAACATTATGGGCAGATCTCATTATATATTCTTCAGCCTTCTTCAGCATCTCCCTAAATACTCAGACCAAGGCAGAAACCTCTTTTCAAATGTAAACACGAGTTCACAGTGGGAATTTACATTAATCACCGTCCCAGACTTACTGGGGGCAGATGTTGATTAACATGGAAACATTTGCTAACAATGGGAATTTGCATTCAGAGGTTACACCTTTTAAGAGCAGGATGCCATTTGCCTGGAAGACCACCCTCCTTTATGTGCAAATTATCTCTAAACTCTTAAAACCTTTATTACCTTTTGTTTTACTTCTTTGGCAATGAGAACTTTGTACCAGTCACACTGAGACATTTCAAATGATTCCAAACATGTGTAATACTGTATGATAATTTTTCACATTAAACCATAAAGATTCTTGGGTGAATTTTGGTGATCTCAGCATGAGGGAGAAGGGATGGGGGAAGAGGAAAATAAATGTAGATTAGGATGATTCTGAGGTGAGACTTGCGTCTTTTAATTTCCTTTGTTCACTTAGCGAGTTGCCCTCTCTTCCAGTTTTTCCAGCGTTACAGTTTTAAAATCAAACATTTTAAAGGGATAGTTCACCCAAAAATGAAAATTCTGTCATCATTTACTCACCCTCAAGTTGTTTCAAACCTGTATGACTTCCTTTCTTCTGCTAAACACAAAAGAATATATTTGAAAGAAGGTTGGTAATTAAACAGTTGCTGGTCCCCATTGACATCCATAGTATTTTTTTTTCCTACTATGGAAGTCAATGGGGTCCAGTCGTTTGGTTACCGACTTTCTTCAAAATAACTTATTTTGTGTTCAGCAGAAGAGAGAAAGTCATACAGGTTTGGAACAACTTGAGGAAGAGTAAATGATGACAGAAATTTCATTTTTGGGTGAACTATTCCTTTAAAAGAGATCAATACGTCACGGTTGTTTAAACCAATGAGCATTAAGCTGTGTCGTCAGCAAGTCGTTTCCCATCCTGCTTTTGATCAGTGCAGTCGGTGGAGAGGAGAGCGACTGCGAGCGACTGCAGAATCCGACACTTTCGCCTTGAGCTCGCAAGAGTTTTTTGACATACACCATGACATCAGAGCAAGGCATATGCCGCACTCGGACACATTTCTAACCGGCATGCAACCGCGGTGATCACCGGTGATCGGTTCTGCGCAGAATTTGCTCATCTCAAACAAACCTAATTATGGTGTAATGAAACCTCATTTACTGGAAGCACGTGCAGAGCTTCCCACTTGTATTTACGACTTTGTGGTATCGTTTATGTGCGTTTGACTCCTAAATATGATCTTTTTGACATGATTTGAAAGCACCAATAGATGCCGTGACGCCAAACCCACTCATGGAAGAACAATGCGGTCGTGTTTTACAAATGTAACAATGAGCGCTTATCAGCATCAACTAAACGCTGGATTTTCAAAAGTATGTAAAATATGTAAAGTTTGCAGCATAGATTATTTAAAATACGTCCAAGAGTTTTACACACTGGTCTGTTGACATTGAGGTTACATTTTCATGTCCCTAAACATGATGTGGAACAAAACAAAGTGTGATTGGATGCTTTCCATGTCTGGGTGGTCCTTGGCCAATGAAATATGCTATGGAGTCCAGACCTTCTGCCTTCAGTTCTAGCTATGCAAGACATGTAGTGCATCCTTTGGACAGTTGTAATGTTGGCATGCTGAAGCCAATTATTTGGTTCGTGAACGAACATGTTTTTGGATCCAAGAATCGATTCACTGATTCACTTGTACTAACTCATATGTTTGCTCACTGAAATCCCTCACATTTCGAAGATAATAAATTGGCAAAATAATTGTGCAAGTGCAAGATTAACTGATGACCATGTACAAATAAAATGAAGTATGTTATTAAAACTAGTTGAATCAAATAAAAATAGGCCTAAACCAAAACCAATTTGCTGCCTTGAAAATACAATTTTGATGCAGATCGCTGAATTAAAATGATTTTCATCCGTTTAAAATTGTGATACCATATAGATCTGGGGGCGTCGCTGGACCCTTTTTGAAATACACACTGTGCCCCAGTAAAATATTGCTGATAAATCCTTCTCTGATATTGATATACTTTCGACCAGAGAATATATTGTTCTGCACATGTCCTATGTGTTTTCTATCAGCTGTTTAGAATCAAAACTAGCAATTCCAGAATAGTTAATAAATCACTATTGATCTAATTAAACAGTTTTAGAAAATGGTCTGAAACTGTGTGTGTATTTCAGTTTGATTCGTTCAAACAGTTCACTCAATCTCTGATTTGTTTGCAGAGGTTTCTCACACCAAAATATTGGGATATTTTATAAGACAGAAATCATATGTGCTTATAATCCAGGGAACAAAAATGCAAATGTATTCTTTGCCAATGATGAAGCATGTGTGCAGCTGTAGCATGCTTAAACCCTGCCTGTCAGAAAGCCTGTCCTGGGAACAATGTTTTTTTTTTTTTTTTGTTTACCGCACGTTCCGTTATTAGCGACAAACACCGGTAGAAGATGACAGTAAATCATGTTTATGCTGTTGGGTTTGTTCTGTGTAAATGCGTTCATGCAAAAAAGTTCATGTAAGTTCATATTTATATATATATATATATATATATATATATATATATATATATATATATATATATATATATATATACCTTATTAGTATGTGTCGTGCATGCGATCGGTAATTTCCTATGTTTATATTGCTTGGATTTTCAAACTCCATTGCTTGGAGTCATCACCAGACAAGCTATTGTGTTTTGCTCCGATACAGCGCGAGTGTTTGTTTACAGGAGTGTAAACTCCTTAATATTGACATTTAAGTGGACTATATTTATTGTATTATGGTTGCTGATTTTCTGAGTGGAATTAGTGCAATGAGACATACATATTAGACGAATATTATTGTAAATTATTTCTCTTTATTTCTTTATGTAGACCACACACAATCACAGATGCATACCCCAGATCAATATTGTAAATAAATGCCTCATTATCAAGAATCTCCTCTACACTCCTGATTCTCGAATCGGAATCTGATCCATATTTGGTGTGCCTCAACCAGCTGAACTTTTGATTGTAGTGGGACTTCGCTACACCGCCCCTGATGATGACATAATTTAATGCCATTCTAACAACCATATCCTCAAACCCTGCAACACAATATACTTATATTTTTACATACATGAATTTTATTGTCCACAATGCCCAATTTGGTTTTTCAATGTTTTTATTAATTTGTGGAGTGTTTCAGAGAAGATATTGAAAAGAGATTAAAGTTTAGAAGAGATTTTATTTCAGAATAACATTTTTGAAAAGATAATATCGGAAAGATGTAGTAAATATAGTTCAATCAAAGTAACTGTGGAGCAGCATGACGGTCTCACAGGTTCTTAACACAAATATGGGACATTGAGTTTGAACAGTGCTCATCGTTCCAGCAACGTTGAGCTGTAAGGTGGAATAATGAAATAAGTTATTCTGATCATTATAGTGGTGTTAGAATCAAAATAAAATAGATCGTTCAACATAAGGCACTTTGTGAGTCATTTCATGTTACTGTATGATGTGAAATTGGATTTTAAATTATAACTGAAAGTATTAAAAAAACAGACTGCATTCTTACAATAAAGGTTGATCTCCAAACAGTTCTCAGGAACACCAGCATTGTTAGGTTCTCCAGTGCACCAGTTGGTATACAAAAACACAGTTCCGTCACTCCACAACCAGTGTCCATCCTAAAGAGTGAAGAGAGTGAATACAAAGAGTGCACTACTGTTGTCAGACTTCGAGAAGAAGCCAATTAAATTCAGATTTGAAGTCACACTATCTTCATTAGAAACTTTGCCTTTACTGTTTAAAGCAGAAATTTTAGTTTAGACTAACGAATACGTCTCTTTAGGACACACAGTTGAACTTACTTGTATAGCATCATGAGCACCAATCCAAGAACGTGTGGAAGGAGAAGGCAACAGACTCAGCAGGAAATCATTTTCCAGTTTATTACGCACAGATGCGAGATTCGCACCAATACTTTGACAGTTTCTCTAAAGAGACAGATTTTTCATTGTCAATACAAAACCAATTCTTTATTAGCATAAAGCAAAGTCTGCTCTGATTGATTATTTGCTCAGTACCAGTTTTCTATTTATTTGGAGAAAATAAAGTTCTACTATAAAAAAATAGCCTTCCCACTTTAATGTAAGTGTCTTTAACTAATATCACTGAAAACAATTATTTGTGTGATTTACTTGATAAAACTCTCGTAACAATTTGCACTGACACATTTTAAGTTAATTTTACTGCTACTGCTCTGTACAACTGTTATTATCAAGTAACATCTACTTACTATCGGGCTTAAAATTAGTTTGACATTTAAATTACACTTAACATTTAATTGAAGTACTTACGTAAATATTACTTAATAATATTTAATTTCACATATAGAATTAAGTAACATCTACTTAAACTTTTGTAAATTTAACAAAATTTACTTTTTACTCAGACAACATAACACTGAATTAAACCACACGTTTAAAGTGTATGCTTTACTTAGAAACATCTTAATAAATAATACAATAGATATTGAATAGATTACATATTGAATCTACAAAAAAGAAGTATCATGGCACCTGAACACCTCAATACTTGGTACACAATATTCAATGACGGTAACATTCGATAGATAAAAAGCGATGATAAAAAGGTGTAAATACAGCTGGAAAACAGTGAAAAGTCAAAGTTATGAATTATTCATGCCCCAGTGCATGATGGGAACACTAGTATTATAAAAGTTTAATAGGTTTTACTTAATTTTATATCGTTGATATTTACAATTTTTAATTTCTACACGCTTGAATTGAGTACTTATATAGAATTGACTTTGTTTTGTCTTGCCTGAACTAACTTTTCCATGTAGAAATGACATTAGTTTTTTTCTGCAGCATTTACTTCACCAGAGAATCATTTTTATCAGTTTAAATTAATAATTTGATACAATGCACTTATTGTGTACATACATGTCTTTACATCTGTCTTTTAGATGTAATTAAAGACACCTAATATAAAGTGTGACCAAATCATCTTGTTGTAACACATTACCTCTGCTGTGATCCAGTTAGTCGATTGAGAAAAGTACTTGTAACATCGGAGTCCATATTTTATCCATCCTGCGGGGCATCTTCTGGCTAATCCAACTGCCTCCAGCCCATTAACATTTCTTGTAACATTCACTGCAAAGAATGTTTTAATGTTTTATTTATGTAGCTTATTTTATGTTTTTGTGATTATGTGCTTAAAATATGTGTACTTTATACACTGTAAACCCCTTATCAATCATGCAAATATTAGTCAATGGAATATTGTACATTTCCAAAATGTTTTTAAATAGCAAGGGTTTTTACAAATAAATATCTTGGTTACCTTCTGTATTCCCCATGGAGAAGATGATGAAAAGAAGCAGACAACTTTTCAGCATTGCCATGATGAACCTGAGAGGAATAAGCAGGAAAAGTTAAATGTCTGCATGCACTCATATATGCTGCACACTGCGGTTCTCAACGCATTTAAACACAAAGCACAAAAATACTTCAGGAAGAACATTTATTCAGAACTCACTTTGGTTGTTAAATTGTTGTCAGAATCTCAGAGGAAGATTTTGTGAAGAGCCAGAGCCTGTGGAACATCATAACATTCTCATATCTATTAAATGAAGATGGGTCATATTTATACACATAATATCAGGCAATAACATCCGGGTCAAATATCAAACTTTATAATTTCTGGCATATTAGTTATACATTTATAGTAGTAATTAAGAGATGTCAAATGTTCAATGTATGTGCGTGTCTTGAGTTCCTGTTTGTGTGCGAGA
This sequence comes from Rutilus rutilus, assembly GCF_951802725.1. Classification (NCBI taxonomy): domain Eukaryota; kingdom Metazoa; phylum Chordata; class Actinopteri; order Cypriniformes; family Leuciscidae; genus Rutilus; species Rutilus rutilus. The sequence goes on along the minus strand of NC_140222.1, from coordinate 10,683,339 downwards.
CCAGTGTTCAAGGTCTAGTTCTTCACTGAAAATTTCTTTGCACTCATATTTTTTAAGGAAATGTCACATGTATGGAATTAACTAAGTTAGGTCAAATTAACAAAGTAAATTTACCTTGGCCAGTTAGAGTTTGTGGAGTAATTTCTACTTACTCATTTGAAGTTTACTTTGCAATACACTGTTTCAAGTACATTTCACTCACTCTTTGTTTGTAAATTTTACACAATGTAGGACTGATTTCCTCAAAGGAAACCACTTCGAGGAAATCCATTCTATATGTCGTAAAACCACAAGTTACTGATCATAACAATGATAACATAACAACAACAATAAGGTAAGATAGACTATGGCCTAAATAGATGGCCTAGATAGATAGATTTCTCGAAAACTATTCTATCTATTCTTTAAGAGTTCTCCTAAATGGCAATAAAAGTTATTTTTTAAGAGTTTCCTCTTAAAATCTATTCACAGAGCTGCTGAGACCAACTTTTACTCAGGAATACCATATTCAAATAAAGTTTTTTTAAAATGTAAAATGTTTTGGTTTTTAAACTGTCGAGGTAACTTGGTGAGTTGGCTCTCGGCTGTATATATGCCTCCTCTCGAGCTGATTAGACCATTTGAACATGCTCCTCCTGAAATTTGCTTATATATTTAATTTTTTTGCTTGAATTCTGCAATCTCTCAAGATGCAGACATTTAACAGGAACTTAGCCTACATTATTAAACCTTTATTTGAATATGGAAACATTTTATTTTAAAATATTAATTTGAATATGGCAACATGATACCTCGTTCTACAATATTTCTATCACTGAGAGACTCCTCCCCCATCAGCCAATCACTGTGGTCATAGTTAGTTATTCACCCACAAGTTGTTTCAAACCAGTATGAATTTCTTTCTTCTGTTGAACACAAAGGCAAATATTTTGAAGAATGTTGGTAACCAGAGAGTTGATGAACCCCACTGACTTCCATAGTAGGAAAAAAAAATACTATGGAAGTCAATGGGGTCCATCAACTATATCAGCTTGTGAGCGTGAGGCACAAACATGAGCCCAGCAATTCCCATAATGAAATAAAAACTTTTGAATGTTTTGTTCATCAGTAACTTCACGCATTCAGTCGCTATGTGATAGCTCAACATGAAAAACTGTGTTAATGATAAATCGGCTGATTTTCTGACGCAGTTTGAGTCCTGTGACAAGCATTTTATTGCTGTTTTTGTTCAAAAAACGTTTGCCATTGCAAGTAATGAAATCTCTTATGTTTTCATCTTTACATTAATACCAGCATCATGTAGTGCAAATGTTTAAATAATGGACGTATTGCACAGGCTTTTTGATTAGACGAACAGCTGTTTATTTGGCAGTATAAAACTTCAGGTCGGGTTTTAAAAAAAATATATATTAGAGGTGCAGAAGGCCAAGCAAAACTCATAATCATTACAAAGAGTAAAGATCAAGCACCTAACAAGGTCTATGTGCATTGATTCGAATAGCTAGGTGTCCCCCAGGGCATAAACGGATATGACATTTTTGTGGGCGTTCCCATTAATCCCGACCAGCTGTGTCCGAAATACCTTTAAATAGGGTATGTATTGCCGCTCCTTTCACTACTAGCAGTTCAGCTAATCCCGCCTTTTTGCCCATTTTCGTTTATCCCGAAGTGACGCGATAACAAGATGGCGACGGCTGGCTCCTCCCACTTTCGGCTTAAAAATGCTCTTCATAAACCTACGGCTGACGTCACGGACACTACGTCCATATTTTCTTACTGTCTATGGCTCCGAACCACAGATTCAAAACAAAAGATTCGTTTCGATTGTTTCGAAGCTTCATGAAGCAGTATTTCGAAAATGCCCATCAACATACAGATTAATGAATGTGGTTACTCTGTATCATCAAAACAAGGTCAAAAGTCTCAGAAGTTGAAATGCTCTTCCAGTCTTTGATCCCGTCTTTAAAGATGTAATATCTGTAATGTTTATGATGAACAATTCTGACTCTTGTATTATACCCTAAAATTATCATTTAGGCCTATGTATGATTCATAGCTGTTTATCAGTTCAATAAGCAATATTCAGTTTTCTCTTCAATTCTACATGGATTTATTGGTGTGACAGTTTTACACTTGTATTTGTGGCGTTGCTGCATACAATTATAGCCTACTACAAAATGAAAACAGCAACAAAACATAAATTAAGAAGAAAAAATGGATGACATTAAAGAATAAAATGAAATATTCAAGAATACTTATCGTATCATTTTGGCCACCAGATGGCCCAATACACCAGATTTGAGTAATAAACCCTTTACAATCCAGTTCAGAGTAAAGCATTTCAAACATTAAACAATTAGACCACACTTATTTTAAAACAATATATGCAATATATGTCACACTATTTATAATGTATGTTCTTTTTTCTCCTGTTATCCTCTTGAAGCTCTGACGTCATTGACCAGAAGAACAGCAGCAGCCACAGAAGCCACGCCCATCAGCGCAGTGACGACCAATCGGAGCACAGCTTCAACTGAATCACAACAGGGGGCGTGGCCTTCTGGAGAAACTAATGAAAGAAATGATAAATTAAATTAAGATTTTCAACAAGCTGATATTAGTCTCTGTCATGACCTAAAAAAGATCTTGTTTCGTGCTCCACACAAGAAAAAGAAGGTAAAAACTGTTTAGAAAGACACAAGTAAATGATGACAGAAGCTCCTTCATTCTTTAAATTAATTCAGTGAATAAATGCTATGATATCAGGGTTGATATCAACTAATATCATCAGAGCTGTGGTACCTGCACATGTGTGACAGAGTGTGTTGATGTCCAGATGTGTGGTCTGGTTGCTGATGGGATTGTTCAGCACACAGCTGTAGGTGTTTTTATCCTGATATTCCACCTCCAGAGGTAGAGAGAGACTGATGCTGAGATCACACACACTGATGCTGGACAATACACTGATTCCTGCGTACCAGGAGAGAGTCGCATCACACACATTCAACACTGATGAACACACCAATGAACATGATGATGATGATGATGATGGTGATGAAGAACAGTGTGAACAGTCTCTGCTGATGACAGGAACAGGCAGACGAGCTGGAAAAGAGAAAAAAGTGAATAGTTTAGAAAGTGTTTATTGCAGCAGCAGCGTCAGTCAGTGTCTCGTGTGATCTTCATTCCTCTCCATATAAAAGATTATTATTTACATATATTGAGAAATATCAGAGAGGAAAATGATGCTTAATTGAAATGATTTTGTCATTTTAATAATTCAGATACACCCACTTTGATGCTAAAAACAGATATTTAACTCACCAAAGACAGTGAGACTGAAACTCTTGATCACATTGCTCATCTGTAGTGTATAATCTCCGGCATGTTCAGTTGTGGTGTTTGTGATGGTCAGAGATCCAGTTTGATCGTCCAGCTTCAGTCGGTCTCTGAATCTCCCATCAAGAACATCATCATATACAGTGATGCTGTCGTCCTGTACATTAATTTGAACTATTAAAGTGTTTTCATTTCCAAACCTCCACAGAATCAGATCATCATCTATTTCAGTAAGATCAGAGTTTAGAGTGACTGAATCTCCCTCCATCACTGACACTGACTTCACTGCATCTGTGTTAGCAAACACACCGAACAGAGTCACAGATTAATAACTGATTTTCTTAAATAGACCAATTTTTCTAACGGTAATGAAGAACAGCAGCACAGACACAGAAGTAGCCAGTGATTAAATTATTTTGTGAAGTTATTTTTAGTTATCAATACACTGTTATCACAATACAGGTGATCTGTGGGAGGAGCCACACGGGTGATTGTGTCTCATCTTAAATCTGATTGGCTCCTTCAGTACCTCTGCTCTGGAGAATGAAGGGTTATGGGAATCCACATAGAGCAAATCAGGAAAAGCAGATGAAAAATACTCCACTAATGTTTCACAGAGAAACATACTTGAACTAAAAGGCCCAAATGAACAGCCCTTAAAGCCCTTGACATTACTTAGTACTTGCACATATGAAAATATATAGTTCTCTCTTAGTTTCAAAATTTTGTATTAATGTTCATGTCATTTTTTTTTTTTAATTAAGAAACCAGAAAATACACAACAAACAGTAAAATAAACTTCAGAGTAGCAAGATTAACCAGTAGGGGAGAGTGGGGTGAGTTGTGCCAGTTTTTACTCAAAGTGACTTTAAAGTGAGGCCATGGCAGTAATTCCTTCAACTTAAGGATGTACATATATTTCAGGATGTGGTGCATCCCTGAGAACAATAACTTTGGATCTGAAATAAATTGTTTCAGAAATATAACTCTTGGGAAAAAAGTGGTCTCATGGCACAACTTGCCCCTGGTGCGGGGGAAGTTGTGCCTTTGGGGGAATACATTGGGGGTAAATTGTGCCAGTGATTTCTGAAGTAAAACAGAACATTTTAATGTTATGAACCGTAATTCTATATGAAAGCAAGATAAATTCAATACAAAATTACTCATTTAAGGTTTATTTAGATATTGTCACCCTGGAATACCATAGCATGCGTTTTTCCTACTATGGTCAATTGCATAGGGATTTTGTATTGAACATAACTCTGGATCACAGTGTCATAGAGACAAGGGGGCGGGCTCATTTTACTCAGACGACCAATCAGTCTTTCAGGATCATTGTGAAGCTATCAAGCTACGCCCTAGCAACCATTGATTTAGAGCACCATAGCAACACAATATATGATATTTGTGAATCATTTCAGGCAAACAGGCTTTGGCAATAGATGCCTGTTGGCATAGCACTGTCTGTCAATTATGTAACATATAAGAATAAAGTGACTAGGCTAATTTCTAAACATCCTATTGTGACATAGGCCACTTAAAAACGGAATAAAACTTCTCTTTAATAACACAGTGCAAACTCAAAACTGAAATCAGTGTTAGCTAAATTAAACAAATAGCAGGCAGGCCTAAGTCAAACAATGATGAGGCATGCCCATCTCCTCACTTCTCAAGATTATCCCCTGTGAGTATGTAGGTCTACGTGGTCTGGATCTGGCACAACTTAACCCAGGCCCTTTGGCACAAATCACCCCAGACCCACAAGTTTGAAAAACTAGCATGATCCAGCAGTTAAGAGCTAACATCATGCTAACTGTATAGACTCATTGTGTAGCCTACTAAAGCACTAAAACATGTGTGAAATGTTTTCAAACTTGTCTATAATTGTTCAGACACTACAATCAAAAAACCTTAATCATAGAAATTTTACTTTGAAAGGGAAAAAACAGTTTTTTGCACTAAAATATGCTTAACTCTCATGCCATGTGTCTCTCTTCTTTGGAGGACGAGTAAAAGTGATTGCTATTCAAAATTATGTGGTCACATGACCAATTTCTTCTATGGTTTTCCAGAAACAAGGGTGGAACTACTTCCCCCCTGGCACAAATCACCCCACTCTCCCCTAATCATTTGATGTTATTGTTTACAAACTGATTCTACTGTTTTTGCACCTGCCCCATGATTTAAATTAGATTTTTGGTTAGTTTCATCAAAAGTACTTATGGCTCTTTATTACATGGCTTGGTTGAATTCTAATGTAGAATGCGGTGTGTTATTTCTTGATAACAGACGCTGCGAAGTATAACACACCGTTGCCATGAAAAACAGAGCGTTGCTATGGACGCAGGATTCTAACCGTAGAGACGGAACAGACTATTTTCTTTAGCGGAAGCAATACTATCATTTTTAAATCAATAAACTCCTTTTTAAATCAATATTTTGTGTCAAATTATTGATTTATTTGGTAGGTAGCCATGTAATAAGCGAGATTATGTAGATCGAGGCGGTTATAGAGAATACAACCCCTTCAGGCTGATTCAAGCTCCGCTTCACGTCGGGGTCCTGATCAGCCTGTCGGGGTTGTATTCACTATAACAACCGCCTCGATCTACATTATCCCTAACGTATTAAATCTGTCAATATAATGTATTAAAACTAAAGTCTTAAACTGAATATGATTATAACTCACCGACCAGACGGCACACGCAGAACAACACAAACATGTGAAGCATTTTCAGATAATAGCACTATATGTGAACACTTCAGAGACAGAGAGACTGTGAACTAACAGGACAGTGTTAAACTGTGAGATAGTGTTACTGCGTCTGATTCCTCCACCAATAATATTTGAGACCGCCCTCTTACTTCACACGTACTGCTACTCTTCCACTGGTTATTAATATTCCTCTGTATTAGTATTACACTGTTGTAGGTGGTGGACCGGAAGTATTACCTTTTAAGATTTTTGTTTGTTTGTTTGTTTGTTTGTTTATTTTGCAAGCAGCCATACATTTCTTCTGTAGGCCTATAATCAATATTTTGCTGTTAAAAGTGTGGAATGGTCGAATGGTCACTAAGGGTTTAAAACCATGAGAAGTTCCATCAGTCGATCACACACACACAAACCACACGTCTGAATATAGACACACTGATGCGGAAGCTGTTTATTTTCAACACATCAAACCACATCTCTGTACTGAAGTCAGTAGAGGTTTACTTTGAGCTGCTCGAGTCTGCAGTGAATCACATTCATGTACGGTCTGTGCTGCTTGTGTGCTTTGCTATTTTATAATATATGTGTTTTTGCATAAGTTAAATATTAATTTTCTTTGAATCCTTCTGCTCATGATCAAATTCAATGATTAAAAACTTGAATCCACATGCAGTTTAATCTAAAAACATTCTGTTCTGTCATTTCTTCTGCATGATAACTAAGAAAATCATGTTTACATACTAAAAACACTGCACATTTTCTGTTTTTACAGGACATAATATATATAAATTACAAACACTTTTTGTTTATTTGTATAGCGCTTTTCTCAATAAACATCACTTCACCTTTTGAATTCTGTGATTATTGATTTACTTATTGTTTATAACATTTTGATTCTGACATGTCTGTAAAAACAGAAGAGCTTTCAGAACAACTGATCTTCCCCATGCTGACTGCACTAGTCCTGTAGGAGGCGGTAAACTCCTTCTGTCATAGAACACACAAACACAAGAAGAAGAAGTATTGCTGATACGTCACTCATGGAACATCATCGCTTACTTTCTATTAAGTTAAAGTTGTAAAGGGAAAGCAACACACTCATTTGTCTTTGTCTTCTTTTTTTAGCAACACGCCTTTCCTTCCTTTTCTGTTTTAGCTCCTGTCAAGAATGCGAGGAAAAGACACATTAGAGAGTTTTGACCTGGATACATAGACTGTAAAAAAATATGGACGTAGTGTCCGTGACGTCACCCGTAGGTTTCTGAAGAGCATTTTTGAAGCCTAAAGTGGGCGGAGCCGGCCGTCGCCATCTTGGCCTGGCGTCACTCCCGGAATACAGAAAATAGACAAACAGGCGGGGCGTGAGTGGAGCTGAGGAGCCTGGCTATCTGAAATCACCTAGCTCGACGTGATCGAGTTAGCTGATGATGTAAAGCCAATTAAACGTTCCTATTTTTGCCCTTCGAAATATTATAATAGTTAAAAGACATGGCTACAAGTGAGACTGTGTATTACTTCGAGAGTGTTTGTGTGTGACAGTGCTTTATGTGCATACATGTCCGTCACTCTTTCATGGTCCGTCAGCGCGGCATCGCTCAAGTTCGTAGAAAGCTTATTCAGTCCATTTTAAATTCTGATGTTGGCCGTCTCTCAAATGGGTTATGGTTTAACCGTTAAACCATAGATATATTGCCTTTGAAGTGCAAGTAAATGCGCTAGAAAATCCGCGCTCATTCACGGACGGAGAAAGCGCCGACGCCCGCATGATTTCATCTGACGGTAACTTACATAAGCATATTATAATCCATCTGTTCCATGGGAGCAGAACGAACGAGCATTTATTGACGTTTTAAATTTGAAAACCCCAAAAAGCAACGAAATTGTCAGACATCCATTAGTGCATGTTCACAGAGGAAAACAACTGAAATACAGCGCTGGTTGTTCTCTCGAACGATAACGACGGAATCCAAAGACGTGGGCTTTGTAACGTTACCCAAGTATGAAATAATAATCCCGAAAAAAAGCACAAACACTGCAGAGATGGCAAGTTCAGCAGCTAACATTGCTGAGGTGAAGTGACGGCTAGTAACAGCAGACAAACGGCTAGCACTGACAGCGGCAATCCATCTGTCACTCAAGTGGCTTGGCCACACCCTTAAATTTAAATATTAATCAACTAAACGGACGAGTTATAAAATAATTCACCCCCCTCACAGTTGTTATGAAGGGCAAAATTAGCTGTATAGACCAAATCCACATATAGACACCAGGCTTTAAACACGTTTTTTTCTGCTGTAAAATTTGGCATTTTAACATGGGGGAGATACAGATTTGACTCACTTCTGACAACAGCCTCAAGCGGCCAGTCAACGAATTGCAGTTTAACTCACTTCCGTGTTGGTTTCAAGAGAGAGACGGGGAGGTTGCCGCTTGCCTGGATATTAATAACAATTAGGCCTATCTCTTTTTGTAATTGGGAAAGAGGGTCAATTGTGCATTTATTTTTTTAATGTCCCTGTTCATCTTTCTTTTGTTGTGAGATGTCTCAATTTCTAGGTGTTAAAATGAATCTCAACCTAGTCTTAAATGTAGTCTTATATCTGTTACTTTATTCAAATGAAGATGACAAAAATATATATTTTGGATTTGTTTTTGTTATTAGGAAAATGTTGTATTCATCAAACTAAATGGAGAAACTCAAAATCCAACATTTATGGAAAAAATATTTCTGGAACCGCAGCACCACTGAAAAAGGGGGCGGGAACTTGCACTCTATAGACCATAGTTATATACACATAGACGCCTCATTAGTGTCTGGCTGCTATACGTAAGCCGTCCGCCATATACAGTGGTGCAGATGCCAATTAGTAGGCCAATCGGCAGTTCGCTGAGTTTGTGATACTTGCACGTTTTGTCCATCAAGATAGTTATCACAAATGAACACAACTTTTATGAATTTTGAAGCCTAAACGCAGTCGCCAGAAAAACAAAAGTAAAGGTAGGCTATACTCAAACTAACCCACGGCCCCAGACTTCAACCGCACCATCACTAAGCTTCCGACAACTCTCTCAGTTTTTAGAACGTTTGAGGTATAATAGTTTAATGAGCATAATTATAATCATAACGATGCTGTAAAAGTGGACTGAGTTTACCTGTTCAGCGTGATGACGTTTAATCTCCTCGATGTTGTCTCATTTTGCCAATTGTTAGCAACCAACTTTTGCAAGATATGTAACAGGTTTCAAAAATCGCGTGTGTGGTAATACTGATGTATTTTATGTCGTAGAATAAAACGTGAAAGTGTCTTGAGCTTGTGTTCACCACAGATCTTATTTCAGCCATTCAGTGAAAGTTAGTGAAAGTAATCATGCACATGAGCATTTTAGTACAGTCAAGACAACTGACCGTATTCTACGTCATTCTTGTATGAACAACAAAATATTGATTGTATCATCTATGAACATGATTAATTTAGTAGAATATTGCTTATTGTACATCATTATATCCCTAGGCGTCAAATTCTGACGCTTTTGACAATTCGTCAAAATCTGACGCACATGACACCCTTTAGCGTCAATATGAGACGCAGATAAATATGGGCCAGAAGGCGCCTCCTGGCGGTCTAACCCTAACCCTACACCAGACCTAAACCTACCCATAATCTGCGTCTCATACTGACGCTAAAGGGTGCCATGTGCGTCGGATGTTGACGAATTGTCAAAAGCGTCAGTATTTGACGCCCTAGGATGAGAATGCGTTGTTATATCTTATGAATTGAAAAGTGACTTTACTTAAAAGTATTGTTATTAAATAATTTACATATCAATCCAATTAAAATAATAAAATAGATCATATTTAATAAAACAAAAATGACATGTATAGGTAGCACAACACTATAAGCTCTGCCCCTCACTTTGAGAGAGAAACTACTGGTGCTGCGGTTCTGCAGCTGGATGTCTCTCAATGATGGCTGATATATGAGCTTGAAATGATGATTGACAGGACTGAATGATTAGGCTCCTCCCCGAACATATGTTTGGAACTTCATAACATGAGTCCTGCACAAACCTAAACTATTGTAATGAATTAGGATGCAATTCATGGAGTAACTTTAGCCAGTGAATGTAGGTGATGATGAATTTACCCCCATGCATACACCCCCCAAAAATTGCATTCAAGTTGCACGTTTTCAATTCATGCTTTCATAAATGTATGTATTTGCTATAGAAAGCTGCAAATCCAGCTTCAGTGACAAATCATGTTCACAACTGATGTGCAAACAGGCTTGAATGTGTCAGACTAGAACTAATTACATGGTAAACAAATCACCCAAACATTTTCAAAACCTTTTTTTTTTCTTTTAAAAAAAACCCCACATTCTATTTAAACAGAGAAACCACAGCGCATGTTCTTTTCTAGCTCAGAGAATGAACATGATTCAGTGACACCAGAAGCTCAGTTTGTGTGTCAAAGCGAAACCTCTGCGGTCTCATTTATTTACAGAGAACTTCGACCTGATGTGTGGAAAACCTGTGTGTGTTATTGTTAGGCACATTGATGTGTGTGTCAGTTGTTTGTGGGTAAAGAGTGTCTTTATTTCCTATTTCCTTTTATTTCCTTTATATTCTAAGAAAGAAAAGATAGAATTCTGCAAATGTATCATTTTAATAACTGCCTGTGTAACAGAATGCCGTATTAAGTGAGTCTTAATAAATGCTGTATATTGAGACATCTAGTGTGTGGTCTCTGATAGGTGGTCCTGATGGGGGAGGACCACACACACACACACACACACACACACACACACACACACACACACACACACACACACACACACACACACACACACACACACACACACACTATATTAATATCACACTTCTATCAGAGATTTACATTACAATGTTACAGTGCTCAAAGAAAATGGTTCATGTTGGCGTTTTGTTCAGCTTGTGTTTGTGGCAACGGTTCGGTAAGTGTTTTTATATCATTGTTTTTACTGATTTAGTTTATGCTCTGCTTTTCATAAAGGGTAATGGATTTAGATCATCATTCAGAATCTGGATCATCACATTATGAACAGATTCAATCAGAAACACACTCTTCTGAATATCCCGGTCAAATATTTGAAGCAAATATACAACTAGTTTTAAAGTCTTGAGGCAGAAAATCTTCTAAACAGTTATTTCTGTAGTGCAACATCAGTAAACAAAGAATTCATAATCTCTAAATACAAAGGCCAGGAGTTTTGTACTGAATATAAATATTGTTTTCCTAAACGGTAATCACCAGTTATTCCCATTTCTTCTACTGTCTGTTGATTTTTCTTTTCTTTTCATTTAGTTTTTTTTTTTTTGGTTTGTTTATTTTTTTTTGTCTGTCTGTGCTACTCGTCTGTTTGTTCTTCACTTCTCTTTGAAATAGTTACAAAATACTGACATAAATTTAGCTTTAATCTACAAACTCTCTGTCTCTCTGTTCTCCAGGAGTGTTTGCTAACACAGATGTAGTGAAGTCAGTGTCAGTGATGGAGGGAGATTCAGTCACTCTAAACTCTGATCTTACTGAGATGATGGATGAAGATCAGATTCTGTGGAGGTTTGGAGATGAAAACACTTTAATAGCTGAAATCAATGTACTGGACGACAGAATCACTGTATATGATGATGTTCCTGATGGGAGATTCAGAGACAGACTGAAGCTGGACGATCAAACTGGATCTCTGACCATCACAAACACCACAACTGAACATGCTGGAGTTTATAAACTAGAGATGATCAGAAATCTGAGCAAGAGTTTCAGTCTCACTGTCTATTGTGAGTTTAATATTCGTTTCTTTAATTTGTTACATTGTAAAACAAATCTAATTTTACAGAAAATAATCTTTTACAGTCATTTTCTTTCATTTTAAATTATACTCAAAACTCTGTAAAATTACAATAACTGTAAAATTAACAATTCAGCTGTTATTTTTAAGTATTATGTAATTAATGACAAATTACAGTAATTCTCTTTTTTTTACTAACTGTATTATTTCTACAATTTCTGTTTTCTTAAACATACAAATGTAGCTTATGTAAAATTACAAAAATAATCGTGATAATAATTTGTGAATTCACCACCAGATAGTGTGGTGTCTTTAAAAGGACATGGTAGAAGAAAACAAATATTAGATGGGAGGAAAAGTCAATGCTTTTGTGTTCTCTCCTAAATGTTTAACAATCCACCAAGAAACTTTGCAATTACTAGAAAGTTTTGATCTCTTTGTGAACGAATGCAAAGATTCTCAGTGGAACACAAACATATGTGTGAGGGAACGCAATATTTTTCCTCCATCTCACTATTTCCTTCACTATATATATATATATATATATATATATATATATATATATATATATATATATTTTTTTTTTTTTTTACTGAATTTTCCTCACATAGAATATTTTACTTTAAATGTACAGTTTTTATTTGGCCAGTCATTTGACAAATCTTTTAAAAATTTTAAATTATTTTTTTTTTTTCTTTTTTTTTTTTTACAATTTTGTTTTACAGTGTATATATAGCTCTGAAGTAGATAGTCTTTGTAGGGATAGTGATTTATTCTAATCTTTCTCAGCTCGTCTGCCTGTTCCTGTCATCATCAGTAACTCTTCACACTGTTCATCATCATCATCATCATGTTCACTGGTGTGTTCATCAGTGTTGAATGTGTGTGATGCGACTCTCTCCTGGTACGCAGGAATCAGTGTATTGTCCAGCATCAGTGTGTGTGATCTCAGCATCAGTCTCTCTCTACCTCTGGAGGTGGAATATCAGGATAAAAACACCTACAGCTGTGTGCTGAACAATCCCATCAGCAACCAGACCACACATCTGGACATCAACACACTCTGTCACACATGGGCAGGTACCACAGCACTGATGATATATGTGATGTGTTTTTTTTTCTCTCTCTCTCTCTTTCATAAAATGAAAGTTGCTGTTGATTCACATTTTGTGTGCCCCAAATAAATCCACGATATTTTTCTTTTTTTCTTTCAACATTTCTGTTTTTACCATATTTACAGTACCTGTGATTGTGCAGTTTGGAGTTCCTGAAACAGACTATACTGTCGGCTCACTAAAATCACTATTTTATCATTGGTTATTTAGAAGTCCACTGCTGTGGATCTACTGAAGCTGTGATCCGATTGGTCGTCTCTGCTGTGGTGGGCGTGGCTACTGTCATTCTTCTGGTTTATGACATCAGATCCACAAGAGGAGGAGAGTAATGGAAGATCAGTTGAAGAATCAACAGCATATGAGAGTTTCTTATGAATGAGAATTCAGTGTCAGAGATATGTCTTTAAATTACCACATTTGTGTAAAGAACCAAACATGTTTGTACGTTGCTAGAATTATCTGTACTGTTGATCTATCAGAACCTGTAGAAATGACAACTGTTAGATTTTGGTGTATTTGGCCGAGCAGTCGTTTGGTGGCTCGCCAATGTATTAGATTTCTCCAATACATAAAATAAGAAAGCTTGATCAGAGTTCTTGTGGGGAGAAGAATTTATTGAAGGTTTGTAGTGTAGCAGTCCTTCAGCAGCGATGTTAGCATGTCGATGTAGCGATATAGGCTACACGTTACACTGCCCTGCAATGTGCAATGCCAGTCACAAAAAGTTACATTTTGACTGTGCTCTCTGCAGATGTTCATTCACTTTTTTGTATAAGCTGTTTTTGATTGTGGTATACAGCAAACATTTCAAGTCATAACTCTTTATTATTTAGTTGTGAATAAGAGTTGCTTTGTATGTTATTAATTATTCAGAATATGCGTAAGTCCACAAGCATTATGTTTGTATGAGAGCTGCTGGTACATAATTCTATATTTTTGAACGAAAACTTTTAGTGATTTTGCTACAGCAAAATGTTTTTTTTTTTTTGTCTGAAGGATTATATTGCTCATTGGAAATAACAAGAGGATGTTGGTTAGAAGTCTATTATTAAATGCTAGAGATTCAGAATATGCTGAAGTTTGTATTCATTTAGCCTACTATAAGTATGCTGCTAGTACAGGCACACATTTATTTTCATGTTGGTTCTTTGCAATGTTGGGACAAATGCTGGCAAATGTTACCTTACAGTTGACTTGCCAAATCACTTCCATTTGTTTTAATAATACAATTAATATAGGAAGTATTGGAAGTAAGTTTGTTATGGGTCATCATAAATACTTTGCTTTAAAAGTACCAAGTAGTAAAAAAAAAAAATCGTTATTAACCGATAATCGTTACCCTCTGAACCGTAATCGAATCGAATCGTGAGGTGCCTAGAGATTCCCACCCATCAATCGTCGACGAGAAGAGCAACCGAAGAATTCTTCACAACGATCACAGATGCAATTCCACCCCCAAACAATTAACAATAATTTACTGTTTATAAGCGACGACATGGTTATGAAACTTAAAAGGTGGAATTCAGAAAGAAGTGCATTGTGTCCTTTATGCACAGTATAAATAAATGAAAAAAATCATTAAGAACTTTACTGGCTCATAATTTTTTATTAGAGCGTTTGAAAAAGGAATGACTGCCGAAATGTATTTGCACCGTTCTGAATAAATTATTTTGTGTGCTTGAAAGTACCCTGTACTTGGCCCCTGAATGTAACATGTGGCCCCTTAATGGCCCCTGTTACATAAAAATCCTAGAACCGCCACTGCAAGTAACTAAAAAATACAGATATAGCCTACTTGATCATTTAGAGGTTTCCTATAGGATTTCTTGATAGGCTATAGCTACTCAGAATTACCATTTTCAACAACTAAATAATTTCAATTGAAATGTGTACTACTGTGTATTATGCTGACTCCCAGAGTGCACATCGACATGAATACATTAAGCAATTGCTTTGTTTTACTTTTTTGTTTTTGACAATTTTATTTGATGTCTTGTGTCAGTAGCCTAGTAGCCTACAGCAAAGACAGCAATTTGTTTTATTGAAATTCATTTAGTCTTATTGAAATTAATTTAATTGTTACCATTTGTTGTGTTTTGACATCAACATTCAGGTTTGAAACAAATAATTTGCAAAGGTTTCGCAACTTCACGACTGTCAGTTGTCAGTTGCCTTCTATCCAACAATGTCAATAAAGAGTCATTTATGAATAATCAACCTTTGATTTATTTTTAAAAACTAATTCTACTTCACATTTTTCATATATTGGAGCAAATCTGGAAAATTTAATTTCCTGGTTAGGACACTAGGTGGCGCTTTAGTAGTGTACAATTCATAGACTGGTACAATTACAATAAACGTACTCATCCCTCTAGTGGTCAAATGCTGTTATTATAGTTTCATTTGTTTATAGTTTCACATCATCTGCTTTCTTTGGGCTCCACTTCCAGTACACGAAGCAGAGGAAGGTAATGAGGTAGTAGACAACATATATCGCGTATGAACCTATGTTTAAGATACAGAAGCATAAGTTGGAAACATGAAGTTGTATGTTGAATATTTCCACTTGATAAGACCGTCATCCTTCCGTTTAGACCAAAAAGGCGGTCCGTTGCTCGATGACGTGTAAGGAAAAACATTACCGCTTTACAGTTGTTCATTTGTTCAACGCAAAAGTCTCCTAGCAGCCGAGTCACAGGGGATAAACACTGTATTGTGCTAATAATACTGTAATATACAGTTATAAACAAAGAAGGTAATTAGGCGCGTTTCATCCATCTGCTGCTTGTTGTACAGTACATCTCCCTGGTAACAGCGCCATGTTCGCGTGGTGTCGTCCAATGATTTTCAACGTTGTAAATTTGACTTCAACTGATTTTATATTACACTTTTCTTAGTAGATGTAGGAAATTACGATCCTGAATAGTGTTCTGAGGAACTATAAGGTTGTACATAGCATTGCAAAGAAAGTCATAGTCCTGTCAGTGGTCCAGACACGATTGATTCCTGCTCATTTGGACAAGTAGCCTAAACATCCACCGAGTGTTAAACACCACACCGAACTCCTTATCCGCACTAAAGTCACTAAAACAGCTCAGAATACATTGGCAGGTGAAGATCTACACACCAACCTGTCTCTCACAAGTCTGTGTCCAGAGTTTGACGCAAACAGGATCATAACGGTAAGATTTGTGTTTCCATACATTGTTTATTTAGTGAGCACTTACACATTAATGTGGTTCAGAAATTATGAATCTGCAATATATCTGTCATAAATACTAAATGTATAAATTATAAAGACACATTTTGGTTAAATTGTTTATTTTATTTGAGTTTTACTTTCACTTTCGCTATTATGTTGTTTTCAAGCTGGTAAACTGAAAAATGTGCTTCATTCGAGATATGTTTTGCGTTGGAGCAGTTATGACAGTTCATAACACAGCGTTCACCAATAATGTGTTTGTAGATTATGATCATGTGCTTTGAAAAGCAAATGCATGGCTTATAAGTAATTATTAAAAATAATATAAATGTAACTATACTGTTCTTATAATGCAGTATAGGTATTAATGACTATTTATAAATATATTTATAAATAGCCTAAGTATAAATGGAGCTATAGCCTAATTCATTATAAGCATGGACTTCACAGAAAGTGTTACCATGTGTTTTTAACTTTAAAATACAAGTTTTAACATCTACCTCCACTAATACTCAGTCTATATTATAGTGTCTGTGCCCTAAAGTCCCAGAATGCATTGTGTTGCTGACGTTACCGAACGCAGTGAGATTGTTTAGAAATCAGGAACGGTGATAAAGTTTAAATCCAGACTGGCTGGCACACTTCCCATAAGGTTTACGCATTAGGTCACATTCAACTACATGAGCGTTTACAGTACAAAAGCAATCCGGCTGAATGTGTTTTTCGTCTACCTCTGGAAGTGGTTGAAAGTGGACAAGCTCAAAATGTTTTAGACCCCGTTAGTCCGATCCACCAAAACGCATCTTAATAGGTATAAACAGGGCCTGAGATGAAGTGAAGCTTTACCTGGAGTAATTTAAATCAAATCTAGAAATATACTCTATTGTATGTGAGCTATAAAACAAAAAGTCTAGTTAAGTTGATATACTACTCTACAGCAACTGCAGATGAAACCATTTTTAGACCATTTGTTCAGATTTGTTTCCTTTCGATCAACCCATTTTTTTAAAGATTTGATTTTAAGATTGAAGTCCTTTAAAATAGAGTATTGTTTTTTGGAGGCATGAGTGTATAAGGTCATATAGAGATGCAAAATGCCCTCTAATATCAATCTCAATACTTCAATCACAAATTACATATTTTTATGTAGTTGTTTTGTGTAGAGTAGAAGACAGATTGTGAACTTCAACTGAGCAGGAATTGAAAAAAAAAAACACCTTTCACCTTTCACACACTTTAACTAGTGCACCTCTAACATAAACGTCCAGTAATAGACACACTCTTGCAAAAGCTGTTTGTGACCATCACATCAAACCACATTTCTTTCCGATCTGAAGAAAGAAGACCACCTCCACAGTTTTCAGTCTGACTCACACGTTGAGCTGCTGGGGTGTTTTAATTGCATGCATTTACTGAGTTGCATTCAAGACAAAAACATTGTAATATGAGATTTAAATAAAATCATACAAGAGCATATTATTCTATTTAGATATTCAGACATGTGACTAATGTTGTGCGCTTGACGAAATTACCATGAATTACAGTAATAAAATGCATTTAATGCCGCATGATCAGTTCTGTGTATGATGATGCTTGCCCTTTTGAATTGTATTAGAATGAACAAATCACACATTAATAAGATCACAGTAAACTGACTATTACTTACTAATGTTGCTTTTCCATTACCAGTACCAGCTCAACTCAACTTGACTCGACTCGGCTCGGCTCGCTTTTCGCTCCGTTTTCCATTGCAGATAGTACCTCCACAATAGTACCTGGTCGTCATAGCGACGCCGCAGGATACTGCCGTGACTTAATCTTTTACGGGAGACGCGCGAGACACACCCGCTACCCACACACACAGGACAATGGAGGAAATCGAGTGTATGCTGTTTTTGGATGTTTTTGTTTTTGCTGTTTTTTATTCAGGATACTCCGTCTGGCGCGTGCAATGATGACGCAGTGAATAGTGACGATTCTCTCTGACCAATCAGCAGTCTGCCGTGTTTTCACGTCACATTTTAGTATCGCCTCAGCTCGCTTAGAACTTCGCCGGAGGTGGTACGAAAAAAAGTACCTGGAAGCGGGTACAGGTACAACTTTTACACAGTGGAAAACCAAACAGAGCCGAGTCGAGTCGAGGCGAGCCGGTACTGTGTAGTGGAAAAGCGCCATAAGAAAACAGCTGGTAACACTTTATTTTGATAGTCCACTTTAGACATGCTAATAACTACAAGTAACTTTACAACTACATGTCAACTAACTCGAACCTAACAGTCTACTGATACTCTAATGAGAGTTAGGGCCTGTCCCAAATGGCACCCTAACCACTTCATATTTCGTCATGGGGTGTCCTACGGTCTCATTGACTTAACGGACACGTGCACACGACAGCCATTGTAAGTCCACAAGACCGAAAGTCGATATGAAGTGTGCCATTTGGGACAGGGCTTTAGTTGACGAAGTTGCAAAGTTACTTAAAGTTAGTACAATGTCTAAAGTGGACAATCAAAATAAAGTGTTACCAAACATCTAAATGACATAACACAAATAGGACCTAATGGAAATTTAGGAATTGATTAAATAATCTTTTAATTCTCTAAAACAGAGGTTTTTTACAATGGACTCAGAATGGTTTTGCGGGGAAAATCTGAAGAAAATATTATAACAGTGTAATTTTAATGAACCTCATCTGTCGACTTTATGTCGTTGAATAACGTTCAGTTTTGTCCAAGGCTCGTTTGCGTCACAATGGAGTGTGTGCATGAAAAAATCATTCAAGTAAAAAAAAAAACCCACACAAAATCACTGGACTTAGAGCTGTCATTCTCATGTCTGTGGTCATGAAGTATTACATTTAAATGTTATTGTTTATTCTTTATTACTGTGTTATATTTAGGGGTTCAAGCACGAAGTGCTGAAACCCTATTGTTATTGTTAATTTTCCCATGATGCAACATTCAGACATAAAACTGATCGGGCAGACCGAACTGTAAGTCGTAGAGACTTGAAACTTTGGGGGCTGATAGTACTCACACCGCCTACAGCGTCACCAAGGCCCGCCCCGGTCGGCCTGACGGGGGCGCTACAGCGGTCAAAAGTACGAAACGGCTCATAACTCATCAACCGTTAGGCCTAGGCTCAAGTGTCTTATATCGTTGGATTCCTTGGCTCGAGGCGGACCAGATGCATGTCTCGGATTTCCTCGCCCTTCAGCGCCAATTTCGAGGAAAATGCATTTTTTTAAAAAAACTATTTTTGCGAACTTCTCCTAGGTTTTTGGCCTGATCGGAACCAAACCACTGCAAGAATATTCTCTGGAGTCTGACAATCAATAATTTTCCAAAAAATTCAAAATTTCAATTAACGGTCAATAAGGGGAACCAAAATATTTGATAGCACCAGGGCCACTTTTACTAAAACGGTTATAAATTGTGAACGGGAAGAGATTTTTTTGCTGAACTTGGGATACATCTTCCTGAGCTCAATCTGAGATCACTTGAAAAAAAATAAACAATTGGCCACTTGGTGGCACTATAAAACGGTTATAACTTGTGAACAGAAAGAGATATTTTCGCAAAACTTCGGACACATGTTCATGAGCTCATTCTGAGGTCACGTGAAAAAAATCATGACAATTGGCCACTTGGTGGCACTATAAAATTGTTATAACTTGTGAGTGGAAAGAGATATTTTCGCTAAACTTGGGACACATGTTCATAAGCTCCTTCTGAGTTGACATGAAAAAAATCGTGACAATTGGCCACTTGGTGGCGCTATAATAGTGAAAAAAAATCATGAAAATAGCTATAAGCGCACCCAACCATTAGTCTAATGAAAATTGGCACGCAGTGTCTTTGTCCAGGGTGCCATGATAGTCTATGAGAACATTGGTGTGTCTCAAAAAACTCAGTATACGTCATTGGCACAATGCCTTAAAGGAGCCTTAGAAGTTTCAAGCCAGTGTTTTTTTCACAGGATTGACCTCCTAATATTCCTGAATCCTTGTCGAGTCCAACAATACCAAACATGCCAGGTTTTGCCTTATGGTTTTTGTAAGTGTCATTTAGAGCTTTAAAAAATTGTGGTTATCTTCAAAGCCGTTAGTCCGATCGAGACAACAACAAAAAAACAAAGGAAATTTGAAAACATAGGTAAATAGCTAAACAATAATGCCAAAATTTTTAAATTATGATAGGAACTGACAAAAAAAATAATTAAATCCAATCAATTTCACCCATGGATCATTTTGATGCTCTCACATGTTTGAAACGAACAATGATGGATTGTGATGAAATTTGTTTTGAAATGGGACTGGCGAATCCCTGTCCATACTGTCAATGACCGTTCGCAAAGACCCGCCCACTTTAGTTACTGTTGCTATGTCTGACAAGCGACGCCACTCTCACACCACACCAAGTTCTCACGCAGTGAAAAATACATTGCGGATCAGAGAGGAGACTGCGCGCTGACAGACAAGTACTTTTGATATGAAACAAAGTCTCACCTTTCAAATGTAGTCATTTTTTTAGAGACATTTAAACAATAAATACCGATTTGTGACTCTTTAATGTGTCTGACAGATCGCTGTAGACTCGAGGCTCAGTTAAAGCTGCTCGTGAACCGATCATCTCTTCCTTCTAGTTAATTTATAGCATTAAAATAAACATGAATGAACATAAAAGGAATGTTGTTTTAAAGTGTTAAGACATCAGTACACTTTGTTTTTCAAATTGAAATCTTCCAAAGTTAATCTACTAACTCTCCTGACTGCTTTGTTGGACAAAATGGCGGATTATGATTAGTCAGATCGCCTGTCAATCAAACTCCCTGCGAAGGGTCAATTGAGAATGCCCGTGCGCACAATCCTGATCTAATCGACAACTTTGCAGTTGCACATAGGAAAGCCCGGAAAATCCCGCTATAATGTAAGAGAGCATCTTTTTTTATGTATTTGGACCTAGGCCTAACAATGTGTTATGGTGCCCTGTCACCAGTGTTTTTTGTTTTTTTTGTGTGTTTTTTTTTGGTGAGCGTAGGCTACTCCTGATTTTGTTAGTCATCTCATCTCTTATATGCTGTGTATGATCATATCCTGCCCTATTCATGGTAGCCTACTCGCGGACATTGCGTCATCATGTCATCAATTGCGTCATCAAGAGGCCCGCCTTGATAATCCTACTTAAAGGGGGGGTGAAATGCTATTTCATGCATACTGAGTTTTTTACACTGTTAAAGAGTTGGATTCCCATGCTAAACATGGACAAAGTTTAAAAAATTTAATTGTACGTTTGATGGAGTATTTCTGTGCCAAAAATACGGTTTGTCACAAGTTTCGGAAAGTTTTTTTCGAGTATGGGCCTGTGTGACGTCAGTTGGGGCGGAATTTCCTTATACGGGTCCTAAGGGCACTTCTCCCGGAAGGGCGCGCGCACACCCGTAGACCAGAGTGAGAGAGCGAAAGCAGTATGCCCATCAAAGCGCTGTGCTTGGCTGCGCTGCAGTCACAGGACTTAAAGAAATAAACAGTGTCACCAAAGAAGTGTGTTTTTGGTTGCAAGGGCAAGACAACCCTGCACAGATTCCCAAAGAACCCAGCGTTAAGTGACCAGTGGATGGAGTTTGTTTTTCCAGAGCATAAATGGAGTTGTGCAAGTGTTCTTGTTTGTTCCCTGCATTTCGACGATGATTGTTTTAAAAACAAGGCCCAGTTCGACGCTGGATTTGCAGATCGTCTAATGCTTAAGTATGGAGCAGTCCCAACGATAAAGGTTCACGGTCGTGCGTTGGAGCCGCAGGCGGTGAGTAAAACTGCTTCAAATGTCTGTGTGTTGTTAGCTATCGGCGCGTCAGCACAGCAAGTAAACAACATGATCACGTATAGTTAATGTATCTATGGAGCATGCGATGTATGGTGTGTGTGTGTGTGTGTGTGTGTATGATTCGCGCTCGTGATTCTTTAGCTCCGCCCACACGGCACGCCTCCAGCCGCTCGTTTTTTTCCGGAAAGACTCGGTACAGCCTATCTTTCTTTTATAAATATAATAAAACTAAAGACTTTTTGGAGATATGAAGGATGCAATACTACTCTATAGGTACTCAAGATTAACATGAGATTGACTGAAACTGAGTGTTTCACCCCCCCTTTAAGGCCCCGGTGTTGGCTCGTTACGCCACTGATTATAATTGTCTAAACTCCTTATCAAAATTACATATTTACAACAAATTTGACACATATA
The DNA here is from genome assembly GCF_951802725.1 of Rutilus rutilus. Lineage (NCBI taxonomy): Eukaryota > Metazoa > Chordata > Actinopteri > Cypriniformes > Leuciscidae > Rutilus > Rutilus rutilus. The sequence goes on along the minus strand of NC_140222.1, from coordinate 10,660,903 downwards.
TGGGCACACTTTGAGTACTACTAATAAAAGTGGTGGAGATCAGGCAAGACTGTAAGAAGACTCAGACAAAAAGGTGCTATAACTGTAAAAACGCCATATATTTCCTATGGTAAACTGCCTGTATTGGCTGGAAATTGACTTTTTCATCTATGATGGCAGTTGTTAAATGCTTGCTAAATAAAACTTAATGTCTTTTGATGCTTGTGTGCTTAAAGGCCTTAAAGGCCTTAACTGCTTGAACCCCGATAAATGCTGCTTGCAGCTTTAATTCTTTTTGCTGCCTTATCCGTATATATGTTTGCAATTTTTCTGCTCTGGATGCTCCTGTCACCAAGAGATATATGTGACCCTGGACCACAAATCCAGTCACATGGGTCAATTTTTTGAAACTGAGATTTATTCATCACATGAAAGCTGAATAAATAAGCTTTCCATTGATGTATGGTTTGTTATGATAGGACAATATTTTGCCAATATACAACTATTTGAAAATCTGGAATCTGAGGGTGCAAAAAAACGAAACATTGAGAAAATCGCCTCTAAAGTTGTCCATTTATGTTCGCGATTGTGCGGCATCCACTCACAAAAATAAATGTTTTATATATTTATCGTAGGAAATTGACAAAATATCTTAATGGAACATGATCTTACCTTAATAGCCTAATAATTTTTGGCATAATAGAAAAATCTATCATTTTGACCCATACAATGTATTGTTGGCTATTGCCACAAATATACCCGTGCGACTTGTGACTATTTTTGTGATCCAGGGTCACATATTTATAATATCACATAATATTTTTCTCACAGAGAATAAATGAGTAAATGAGTAAAATATGGTCTTTTGCAAAGGGATCATCATATTTTGCGAAAATCTTGCAAAAACATTGCGAAACTCAGAACTACAGTGACATAGGAACATCATTATTGAAAAAAAGAAGAGAACTACAATGAGTTTGATCAACAACTCATGGTGACGCCTGAATACACCGCCTCATCCTTCTCTTTAAACCTCTGTAAGAAATAATAAAGACAGAAGATGTTTGATTATTATTTTCCTCATCTATTTACACTCTTAAAAATGCTGGGTTGTTTCAATCCAACTTTGGGTCAAATATGGACCAACCCAAATGTTTGGTTTGACCCAAAGTTGGGTTGAAACAATCCAGCATTTTTTTTATATATAGATTGATATACAATATATGATATTTGCATACGTGTCAAGTTCAACTGGCCTGTTTCCTATCTCATTTACACTGAGATATTTGCAACATTTAGACACTTTAGGTTCCAAAAACACATCTAAATGTGATCATACAGAGACACAACACACAGTCATTAGTTATCTCACCCTTTTATGTGAATTTTGCATGCAGTGTGTTGGATCAGCAACATATATTACCTCTTCTTTGTGGGTTTGAACTATTAAAACAATAATAAAAAATATGCATCATTGGGAAATGTATGCATGCACCATGTTATTAACGATCAGTCTTTACTAGAAATATAAATGATTGTTCACAAAATGTAGATGTTTTGTCTATTTTTTCACTGCAGCAATAGTAACTTGCCCTCTTCGGCTGTTTTTCTCAGTCGCTTGCAGATGCAGAAGATCCCAAACACAGCAACAATCAACAGAGACCCAGAAGCAGCAGTCGAGATCAACACTGGATTTACACGCGTAATGCCTGCAGAGATACATTAATGTAAGTCAAGTCTGATCGATGTATAGTAGGCTATACATGTCAAGGACAAAAAACTATCAAGGGATCCTTTCAGTTGGCACATTATTATATTAAAGGTTCATTTCTTTGTTTCAAACTTGGTTTATTAAAACAGGCCTACATTAAATAGGCCTATTAAAGAACAGGTTAAATTCAAATATGATGAATATGTAATAAAGTGCATATATTTAGCAAAATTCTGTTCACTAGAGTCAATTTTTTTCTAGCTAATTTAAATATTATGGTCATTGAATGGCTTTTCTGAGGTACAGTATATGTAACATTACATGACGCATTGTACGCAAGCTGTTTTATTGACTTCTTTCGGTGTAAATAATTAATGAACGATTACACAACATACAGATTGCAGTAAGTTGTACTGTATCTTTAACATACCTTCTGATGTTCATTTATGTTTAATTTTGTGCCAAAGGCCTAAGTCGAAATTAACTCCTCAACTTTGGATAAATTGCTTGTCAAGTTTACAGCGGTGGAAAGATCAGTGCTAGTTTTAGTTATGACTGCACAGCTATGAATCAAACAAAGCTCAAGCTAAGTATTCAGTTATTATGGGTCCAAAATGCTTTTGACATGATGATACACACTGTGTAGACAGGAAGTTCTCAAATTGATGCTTCCTTGTTTCTCAATCCTTCATGACCCTGAAAGATGTCTAGATGCCCTAGTGGAACGTACAAAATTATGGATTATTTAAACCGTTAATGCAAAACGTGACAGTGGGAGGTTAATTTATGCATGCCTCAGGTGGTTTTACTAAATATTTTCTACAACTACTGTTGACTCCTGCAGAATGCAAATGAGGGCAAACATTTAGACAAAAGTTGTTTAGTGTATTCCCGCCTTTAGAATGCCCATTGCCCAATCAGAATCATGAAATCAACATCATTATGGTTCAAATAATATAAACAAGAGAACTGCATTAGTTTGAGTTTTGACGGAGTCCCTAAAGGGACATGGTGCTAAAAAAAAAAAAAAAAGAGATGGGAGGAAAAAGTATTTTTTCAAATCTTTTGCGTTCTTTTGCAAAACCTGTTATTAGTTCGGACAAACACTTCCTGTTTATTGTCCCACTGGCAGTGTTTCAAAGCTCCGTAGGTGAATATTTCATAGATACGATACATAGATACAATAGTGTTTCATAGCGTTTGAATATAATGAAATGCGGTCAGTGTTTAACTCGAACAAACGAAGTTCTCGAAGTTCATTGTAGCAACAATGGGTTGTACATTAATATTAAAATATTAGCTCAAATGATCTATAGGGAATTTTAATAATCATGAATATGATTATTATTTTGCATATTACAGTTATATTAATTTATCGCAGCTGAACTAGATTGATATATGAATGATTACCATAACGGGTTATGGTTCGTCATTAATACATCAAGTCTTATTTCAGCTCGAAGTTATGGGATAACTTTAATGGAATTAAATTAATCAAACAATCTGTTTGTCCAGCAAACATTGCATGTAGGATTAACTTAACTCTCAAGGAAAATTATCCTTCTTACAAACACAAGAAAGAGTATCTTTTCCAGGCCTCTGTGTTTGTAAAATTAGGTTACTTAAATCGTACCAAGATAAAGCATATAGCTAAGATCGACATTTCAGTGACTTCGTAACAAGGGCAATTAAAACAGAGTCAGTCAAGGACATATGGAATTTAATAATTGGACTAATACATCGAACTAAGGAATATATCAAACTACACGTTACACACGGATTATATGTCTATGTACATAAAATACAGTTAAACAATACAAGACAACGAATAACAGTGAGAGAGAGAATAAAATGATCAGAATTAGAGAAAGATATGAATGACAGAAAAGGATGAGAGAGAGAGAGAGATAAGAGATGAGATCGGAAGTGAAAGCAAAAATCTGCGATCAGAGATCGCAGTAGGCTATGGCAAAAATCACAGACAGTGACCCTTAAGAGACAACAAAGAAATCACATTTAGAAGTTCAATTCAATAATCGATACTTGCATATGGTTCTCTTTGTATGAGGAAGGAAGGCAAGAGTCCTGCGTGTGTCTTTAAAAGCAGCGTGAGTCGTCTGAGGGGAGGCGTGCGCGTGCTGTGTCTTCCATGCGAGCGCGAGCGCGAGCGCGGGAGGTTCAAAGGGTCTCTTTCTTTGAGGTGAAGTTGCCGGGAATGATTCAGGCTAAGTTCATTCAGCTCGTGAATGAACAGAGGCGAATAGGAAAACTAAACTAGACTATAAAAAGAAATAAAAGAGAAGAAAAGAAAAGCAGGCCGAAGCCGGTCCGGACTTGGGTTTGGAGGAGGAAGAAGAGGAGGAGGTCAGAGCGATCGATGAGAGCAAGAGAAGGATGAGAGAAGGTTTGGACTTTTTATCAGTGTCCCGTGTACGCCTCCTTTTTCGTGAAGGACGAATCAGCAGCAGGAAGATTGTCTTGGTGTGTTAATGCTGCCCGACCCTCGTGTGGAATCACGAGGGAGCAAAATATAATATTATGCTTGGGGAATTAACACGCATGGAACAATAACGTTTATCACAGTCTCTTATCAAAAATCTCCTTCGTCGTGCAAAGGGGATTAAAACAATACTAAGGACCAATATTGACAAAGATAGCAACATAGAGATACATTATTTTGGTTGAACAAAGGCACTTTAAAATTACCTTACTGTAATCCAAAAACACAACTATTCTAATATCACACTGGTGAACATGCAAATCACCCGGAACCCTCTTTATACAGTTGTAATAGTTGGTCAAATGAAATTTTACTAGTGGAAGTCCAAATATGGCAATGTGCGTGTGTGTGTTAGAATGTCGCGTTGGAATGTTGCGCTTCCGTTGTCTCTCTTGCATAGGGCTGGATGAGCTTGGTGGTAAAATTTTATGACCAATGGTCCATGAGATCGGATTACGGGATGCGATTCTACTGGGAGAACATTCTTCAAAAATACATGTAAGAGCCGAACACTCGAAGATCATACCTATATGATCAAAACAACATTAATCACAAATACATACAGGAAGTTCAGATACAAGTCCAGGGTTCTCAAGTTTTATCAAAAGCTTGGAGTGAGATCACATGCGGTTAGGGGAGGAGCCCTAATGGAGCCCCGCCCCCGCCCGTCCGTCCCCGCCCCCCAATTTTAACCATTGTTCATAATTAACCAGCACAAATTGAAATTATAACAATTGGTAAATCTGATAAATGACAGAGCAATTAATCAGATCAAATATAGGCTACTCTTTAATGTTATATTTCAAAATTACAAATATACAAAAATATAACAAATTGCTCCAAACAGTTTGGAAAAACAAATCTTTTTGCATTTTGAATGTGTCTAGTCGTAATGGTATAATGATTTATTGTGTGGTGGGACATTGTGAACAAATGACATAGTAGTAAGGTGTGTGTGTGTGTGTGTGTGTGTGTGTGTGTGTACACAAGAGTACACACTGCAGCTTATGAAATGTGTTTTGTGTTGTAAGTGTTTGTTGCACATTTTGACGCCTTGATAACATTGATATATTTAATGTTCTGGCCTAAAAATGTTAGACGAGCTTTCTTAATTCCAACTTACCTTCTCCATCACGACGTGTGTTCGCGTGATGTTGTTGGTTACTACTAGTAACGAACGTACGGCGGCCGAGAATTTTCCGTCAACTTCCGTGTGTTCGCGCCTATGGTTCGCGCATCTATGTTGCCTGGCGGCAGGACGCTTCACTTTGTGTGCCTGCGCCTCGTATACAACGTTATATATAAAGCTTGCAGGACAACTTGGTTGGCATTGCCTTTTCAGCGTGAGAAATACACGGTGTGGCGTGTGAGCGTGTGAACTGGTTGAATTGCGTGTGTCTCACGGCCAATGCGTGAGACTTGAGAACCCTGCAAGTCTGAGTTACATACATTGAAAGGACATTAAGTTAAACACAAAGGATGTTTGTGTGTGTGTGTGTGTGTGTATGGTGTGTGTGTGTGTGTGTGTGTGTGTGTGTCATTCAGAATTCAGGCTGCTTTTGTGAACTCTTGTCCTTTCCCCCACCCTTTCGGGGGAGGGTCGGGATGTGAGTCCCGTGAGTTGGCGAGATTTGAATCAAGGGACTAGGTCGACCCTTTTGCTCAACGCTCGGCTTGTTATAAATGTGTCATGTGCCAGGGAGGCCCTAGCCCGAGCGGCGCCCCCGCTGGTCAACATGCCCCAAGGGGATCGTAAACAGAAAGTTCTTTGTTTACTGTATTTTGCAAATCAGGAGTCGCCATTTCAGAACATCTGGCCGGATGCCAAGTCAGTGTTGCTACATCATCTAAATGTTGTTAAAACACAAAATGACAGTTTTCCAATCCTTAGATAACGAGCTACAACCAATTTGTCTCAAAATGAGACTTATAATTTAAATTGATCTCTATGATGAGAATTTAGAAGTTAATTATGCTAATTGCATCGGTATCTGTATGGAATAGCTTAGCAGGGCATAGTGTGACAACATGCCCCACCTCCACAACTGGGATTTAAACCGGGTTCTTCTGCTAGTTAGTGAAAACATTAAAGAACTATGTCAACTGTTAAATAAAAGATACAAGATTAAAATAGTCTCAGATATGTCTTATTTGAAATAAACACAAAAAACATTGGTGAAAAATAAACTTAAGAAATTAACTTTTGCTATGGTTAAATAAATGTTCAGTGATATCTTCCAAAGATTTTTTTAATTTTGGTGCAACATTTTCTCTCTATAGTGGTTATATGGCAACTAGTAAATACATCAAGTTTCATCATGCTGGCATGTGTGGGAAGTTTTAAACCATGAGTGTTACAACTAGTCCCGCATTAGTTTGTGTCCCGCTCTCCCCTATAGTACACAGGGTTAATTACGCTTCTCTACTCACCATAGACAGTAACATTGTATCTGTATTCTTTCTCTATTTTACCACTGATGGTTATCAGATAAAGTCCAGAGTCTTCAGTTGTGGTGTTTGTGATGGTCAGAGATCCAGTCTGATGATCCAGCTTCAGTCTGCCTCTGAATCTCCCATCAGGACCATCATGTGTTTTGAATATTCCAGGGTCTGCGTTGATTTCAGCTATCAGAGACTTCTGATCTCAAAACTTCCACATTATAATATCGCCTTTCTGTATTTCAGTAAGATTAGTGTGTAAAGTGACAGAATCTCCCTCAGTTATGGATACCGTCTTCATGGCACCACAGAACACTGGGAAACAAACATTTTACATTACCGTAAGATATTCAGTGTGTCAAAACAAGTTGGTTTAACCAAGCTTAAACTAAAACATATTTTGAAATTACAAACTTTGGAAATACACTTGCGGCTTTGTAAAAAGTTTAAACACTGAAGTTAATTAAGTTTTTGAAATAGACACAATGGCTGCAGATCTGTTTAAAGTAAGTTTAATAGGAAGTAATGTATCTTCTGATGATTTTAGGAAAGCATAAGTAGAATTATAATGTAATACAATTGGTTAGAACTACTAGATCTCTCTGATATACGTCTGCTAGAAGTGAAGTTAAAATCATGTTTTTAACTTACCGATCAGAGGCCAAAAGTAAAAAGTGCAAAAAACAAATGAGTGATACATTTTCTTTCACAGATCAGGGGTCTGAAATAGTATCACTCAAGACGTGTGATGAACCTGAGAACATCTGTGGTCTGCTTTACTGCAAAGAAAATAAAAGTATGTGTAAAGAAACTCTTTGAAATCTCTACTTGTGTGTGTGTGTGTTGGGGCTGTTGTCCAATTCCGGAGTGTTTTTTTCTGTAAACCACAGTCGCTTGTTTTTTTTGTTTTTTCTCACAGGTCTGTGTGCCATTGCTTAAATGAGACGACATTATACACTCTTTCTTAGACTGGATGAATTTAGTAATTTAGTCCAGGAAGAAATGCTATAACTTATTTATCTCCAAACAGGGAAGTTCCAGATGTGCCAGTTATATTTACTTCTACCTGGAGATTACTGCATAAATCTTCTTCTGTCACAACAATAACCAACACACAGTTACAAAACACACTCTCTCAATAATTTAATAATTTCCATCTGGTCTGAATATTTTGCTTATGGTTTATACTCCAATCCATTTTGTTGTGTATCTGATTGGAATCTGATCTTACTGATGTCCACACTGTGCATCGCAACTATTCAGATCCGATTTGTGTGTCAATGCTGAAATATACCCGAAACAACTCATTTAATGACTCACACTTTAGTGTACATCACATTCTCATAGAATGCAGTGTGTGTTAGTTATATTAATCTGAGTATAAAGTACACTAACTGCCAGACCCATTCTAACCATGCTCTATAAGGGTCATAAAACCTCCCAACAGAGGAATTTTCCTGCTTGGAAATTCCACCTTTCTCATAGGTCGAGCCAACCCTGAGAGGTAGGGCCTTTCTCAGGGTTTATAGAGCATCTACACAAGCTCTTCCCTCTCTTGGCCTTCTCTGTGTCTTCAGGTTGCTGTCCTGCGTGGCCTCTCCAGGCCTTGACTCACAACCAGCCATGTGCTTATTCAGGAGAGAGAGGACTCTCTCAACCACAACAGAGTCAAGGATAACATCGCAAGTTCGTCACAATTTCTTCATTCAACGTGGAAGAAATCAATTGCAACTCCAACCACATCGACTCACTGAACCAATGAGATCTTTTTCTTCTTCAAAAAAAAAAAAACCTCACACTGATTTCACTTCAAAGTTGATGCAAGTATCGTATATTTTTAACAGAGGTTTAATAATAAGCGCTAGACCCCTCTTAATGAGGTGCCTTGAAAAAAGAAAGCTGATGGTTCTTTTCATAGTTATATTAATCTTTTCCATACTCTCATTCCCTGTTCCATTTCCGGTTTCATTCTGTCTTTTTCCATTTTACCCATGTATGTATGATTATGTGTATGTGTTTGTTTAGATTAGTTGTTTTTGTGATTTTAGTTAATAAAACTTGTGCACAATACATATTTTGTTCTGATTTTCTGCTTGTGGCAAAGTCAATTTAACCATTTCTGATCTTGTGACATGCTCTGAGCGCTGTACATGCTAAGAAAACAGTAGAACAGATAAATGGGAAACTGAAAATGCATGCTATTTACATCCAGACAGTATGTGGAGGATCATAATCTGAAATTAGAAAGGCAATAGTGAATAAGGAGGTGTTAGTAGGTGTGTTCCCATTCGGTCAGTTACATTCAGCATTACGTCAATACTGATGTATTGAGGTCTCGCCTGGGAGCCCAATCACCTCCAAGAGGTAACAAAATGAGCCAATAAATATTGACCAGTGAGATTTGCATGCAGAGTCACAACTACCCAGACATCCATTTAGTACCGGCATCACTCGGAGATCCTTAAGAGCTGAGCGGTTGGAAGAAGACGATCTCTCATTCCAGTCACCTTCTGTTTGAGCAAAAGACAGAACAAAAAACTATTTTGATTGTTATTAAGAGTGATCTTGGAGTGAATTTTAATTGCTTTGTTGCTATTTTGCTGCTTTTCTTTTCAGCTTGTTGTGGGTTCTCCTCTGCTGGTGTGAAGGTGCATTCCAGCTTTTTCAAGATGTCTTTTTGTCTGTGTGTTTCGTGCGTTCGTTTCCTGATGGCCATGATCGCTGTCTCACATGCCTGGGAAAACAGCATGCTGAGAGAGTGTTCGTGGATGATGAATGCCCTCACTACGAGAAACTGTCCATGTTGTGGTCTGGTTAGTCTCGCGTAGCCAGATCTTCAGACTGACGGCAGAAGGTCTGGACTCTATCACTGCTTTTCTTGGCCAAGGACCAACCAAGAGGACGTAATCAGTTTTTAAACAGTTTGACTGACATCTAACACAACTAATCACAGTTCGTTTTGTTCCGTGTCATGTTTAGGAGTGTGACAGCCACTGTCAAAATAGAAATCACAGCACAATCATTCCAGTGAAAAATAAGAAGAAACTCATTCATGTGCTGATTTTCTGACAACGCTGTTCATTTCTCATTTTACAATCTGTGATTTCTTGTTTTCTTTCAGATGAGAACCATACAGCATCAAAATCACATTTATTGATTTAGCAGAGTAAACAAAGCGTATAAAAGGTTGATGTGGGTTAGTTAAGGTTGTGTTAACCGCTCGTTTCACCACAGAGGAACAGTGAAGGTTAGAGATGATGATTTTGTGCCTCGTTGTGAAGGAACCAACACACATGGTCATCAAATTTTGTAACGATTTTATGTAGTGGCAAATGTGCAAAATGTAATTTAAGTGTAAGTCAGTTCATACAATTTCATACAAAAATGGCAATTTATCATTTTTTTACGTTTTCTAATGTTACTAAGTTGGAAAGAACCGCCAAATCTGCAGAGAAATTAATCTGTCAATGTGACACTGTTGTCTTCTAATTAACATATTTTAAATACTGCTGATTATGTGGCTAGTTTTCAGACCAGGTTGATAAAGTATCTGTTTAGCTGTGAATTCCCTGATCGAGCACTGTTTCTGTAGACCCCTTTTTTTCTACAGTGTACGTTTTATTGCGTTTTAATGAATGTATCCATTTTACTGCTTTTTACATTTTTGTTTATTACCTTTATTTTGTTAAATGACTATGTAAAGCATTTTGAATTAAAACTGTGTGGGAAATGTGCTATGTGAATTACTCCCCCATCCTCCGGCCCTCAGATAAATAGCCCTCTTCAACATAACGACTCTAGCTCTCCCTCTTCTCCACCTCTGACTTCTGGGGGTCTAACATTGGACCAGGTGAGAAGACAACTGAGGAGATTACACTCTAATAAGGCGGCTGGCCCTGATGGTGTGTGTCCTGGAGTGCTCAAAGCCTGTGCCTCCCAACTATGTGGAGTGCTTTGTCGTGTCTTCAACCTGAGCCTGAGTCTCCAAAGGGTCCCTGTGCTATGGAAAACATCTTGCCTTATTCCTGTGCCAAAGACGCCACGTCCAAGTAACTCCAGGGACTACAGACCCGTGGCTCTGACTTCCCACATGATGAAGACCCTGGAGAGACTGGTCATGGACCAGCTGCGGCCCACAGTTAAATCTGTACTGGACCCACTCCAGTTTGCCTACCAGCCTCGACTGGGAGTAGAGGATGCCATCATCTTCATGCTCAATCGCATCTACGCCCACCTGGACAAGCCGGATAGCACTGTGCGGGTCATGTTTTTTTACTTCTCCAGTGCCTTCAACACCATTCGGCCGGCCTTGTTGGGTGAGAAGCTGACAGCAATGCAGGTGGATGCCCCCCTCGTGTCCTGGATTGTTGACTACCTGACTGGTAGACCACAGTATGTACGCCTTAGACACTGTGTATCAGACATCATGATCAGCAATACCGGGGCCCCGCAAGGGACGGTACTCTCTCCCTTCCTCTTCACAATTTACACTACCGACTTTAACTATCGCACAGACTCTTGCCATCTTCAGAAGTTTTCTGACGATTCTGTTGTGGTTGGCTGTATCAGTAAGGGTGATGAGACTGAGTATAGAGATATGGTGAGGGACTTTGTTACATGGTGTGATCAGAACCATCTGCAGCTCAACGTGACAAAGACCAAAGAACTTGTTGTGGATCTAAGGAGAACAAATATACCAGTGACCCCTGTATCAATCCGGGGGGTCCCTGTCGACATTGTGGAGGATTATAAATACCTGGGAGTGCACATAGACAATAAACTGAACTGGGCCAAGAACACTCAAGCACTTTACAAGAAGGGCCAAAGCCGTCTCTATTTTTTGAGGAGGCTAAGGTCCTTTAACATTGACAGGATGATGCTGCGGATGTTTTACGAATCGGTGGTAGCTAGTGCTATCCTATATGGGGTCGCATGCTGGGGTAGCAGACTGAGGGTGGCAGATGCAAATAAACTGAATAAATTGATCCGTAAAGCTGGTAATGTGGTGGGGGTTGAGCTTGACTCCTTAACAGTGGTGTCAGAGAGGAGGATGCTGTCCAAACTGAATGTCATCTTGGATAATGTCTCCCATCCACTCTATGATCTGCTACTTAAAGGTATAGCGGAGGATCTTTCCGAATTTTAGATAAGAACCGCCCTCTCCACTTTTTGAAAAAATGCACATGCGCAACACTCTACCTGCTCCCGAGAGGGAACGCCTATTAAACGTGTGCGAGGTTCTCCTCGTGCACGCTCTGTTTAAAAGTTGCTGTCGGCATCGCTCATACAAGATTACTTTCCAAAAGAAGATTTGCACTTTTTCTCCAAATAGCATGCCAAACTTTACCTGTCGAGTAGAAACTTCGCGACTGAGGCATCAGTGGGAAGCCCAACCTGTGTTTTCAGAGCACACCATCGTGTGAAACAATCTCCCAAAAACACTCTGATCTTGTTTCTCTCTTCTGAGGCCTTTCTCTTCTTCTCATACAGTTCGTACAAACTTTTTCTCTTGCGACCCTCAGACATTTTCAAAGGACCCGGTGAAACGGCGAGCTTCAATGAATGGCTTAGCTCTAGCTCACCACACATAAACACCTGAAAGTGCGCATGCGCAGAAAGCGAAAACTAAGGGACGAGCACGTACGACGGCCTTACGTAAACATATCACCAGAATGATTGACACTTAGGTGGACCAATAGTTTACACTACCCACCCGGAAAAAGAAAATCCTCCGCTATACCTTTAAATACAGGAGCACTTTTAGTGCAAGACTTATTCTTCCAAAATGTACCACTGAGCGCCACAGGCAGTCATTTCTGCCAGTGGCCATTAAGCTTTATAATTCTTCCCTCTGAGTGTCTGGCACAGGAACCATTAGTTAGTTTTAACTTTTAAATATTTGGTTGCTGTGCAACATTATTTGTTTAATCTGACCGGTTTTAAAAATTAATGTGTAATACTTTCGTTATTATGTGTTCCCTTGTTCATTGGAACATTAGATTGAATGAATATGTTCATTATTACATATCCAAATAATGTAAATGTTTTTACAATATTTATTGTTGTTTATTATACATGTGGGCAACTGTGCAACTGTGCAATTTGTGACAAAGAATTTCCCCTTGGGGATTAATAAAGTATTACTGAACTGAACTGAACTGAACTGAACTGAACTAACCAACAACGTCCCAGATACGTACTCTATTCGTAATAACTTGGTAATTTCATGACTTACTGGCAACGTAACTACAACGTCACGGGCCCGTAATTTCATTACTATCATATTACCAACCCACAACGTCGTCAGTACGTCCTCCTAAGGTTACGATAACCAACAACGTTCCAGATACGTACTCTATTCGTAATAACTTGGTAATTTCATGACTTACTGGCAACGTAACTGCAACGTCACGGGACCGTAATTTCATTACCATCTTATCAGACTGCATTTCTATGAAATAGTTTATTTGTTTCAATTGTTTGTTTAGTATTCCGTACTTTTGAAAGACGTTCATTTTATTCAAGTAATTAAGGTTATAATTACAGATGTTTATGTTTGTAAATGTTGCATGGCTTTGGGCGTGCGCATGAACCTTTGAGTCGCCCTCAAACACTGGAGCGCGTGAACCTTCGAGTCGCCCTCAAACACTGGAGCGGAGATGAGTTGCCATGGAAACGGCGCGTCACCGACCGACCGCCCCACTGATTGCAACTGACAAAGCAGCTGAACTCCCTCTCTCGCTGTTGTTTTCACTGTTTTCAGGTGAGTTTAGTCTCTAAAACCACACAGATAATACACACAACTGTTCTTGACACTTCTCTTACTTGTAATTGACACGCTTCTGTTGAATATTTGCTTTATATAAATGGTTTAGTGTCTTCGGAAAAAGTCTGTTAGCATCTCAACCGTTTTCAGAAGAGGTAACGTTAACGTTATGCTAACTTCATAGCTTGAGCTTTGAGTCTGCAGATGTGAATCGCATGAACTTCGGGTGAAAAAACACGGCTTAACATCGGCAGGGCATTTGAATCATGGAGAAACCTATCTACAAACCTAGAATGTACATTTCCTGAAGAAAATGTGAAGTGGTGCTTGCAGTGGCAAAATTCGGCACGGTTGATAGGGTTCCATACTTATCATGGTACGAGCATGGAGCATTAGTTCAACGTCAAGCTGATAAAAGTAGCCTATTATTGTAACGTTGCAGTGGGAGTTACCTTAGTTTCCAGCATGTTGTGTGATGCTTTCTCCGGTTTGTTGCGTCTCAGTCTGAAGGTACCCACAGTGCTCGCTCATAAATTCGAGCACGCGCTTGTAAACTTATTGGTTGCAATCTGAAACATCACCGCTAGAGGTCGCTGAAAACTACATACAGCACCTTTAAGAAGAGGATCTGTAACATCTGGAAGCATCTCTTTCAGTAGCTTAGTCGGAATAGGTTCTAACATACATGTTGTCGATTTAGATGAATTAACGAGTTTGCAAAATTCTTCCTCTCCTATAGCAATAAATTAATAAAATTTTACCTCAGGAAAACTACAATGCACTGCCTGATGTGATACTGTAATAGACGATTGCATAGTTATAATTTTGTCCCTGATATTATCAATCTTATAAGTGAAGAAGTTCATAAAGTCATTACTGCTGTGTTGCTTGGAAATTTCTGGGCTTGAAGCTTTCTTTTTCATTAGTTTAGCCACCATTTCAAATAAATACCTAGGATTTTGTTTATTTTCTTCTAATAGGGTTGAAAAATAAGCAGATCTAGCAGCTTTTAAGGCCTCTCTGTATGCAATCGAGCTCTCCTTCCATGAAATCCGAAATACCTCTAGTTTTGTTTTCTTCCAGTTGCGCTCCATTTTTTTCTGGCTGCTCTCTTAAGGGCCCAACTGTGCTCGTTGTACCACGGCGTTGGACTATTTTCTTTAATCTTCTTTAAGCGCAACGGAGCAACTGTGTCTAAAGTGGTGGAAAAGAGAGAGTTAAAAGTTTCTGTTGCAATATCAAGTTCTTCTAAGCTATCTGGGATGCTGAGATGATGAAACTGATTAGGAAGATTATTGATAAAGCAATCTTTAGTGGCAGAAGTGATAGGTCTAACATATTTATAACATGGAGTCAGCTTTGCAGCCTTGGCTAAATGTAATTTACACGAGACTAGATAATGATCTGAGATGTCATCGCTCTGCTGCAGAATTTCAATGGCATCAACATCTATTCCATGTGATAATATCTAGAGTATGATTACGACAATGAGTAGGTCCTGACACGTGTTGTCTAACTCCAATTGAGTTTACAATGTCTTTAAATGCCAAACCCAATGCATCTTTTTCATTATCGATGTGTATATTAAAATCACCAACAATTAGTACTTTATCTGCAGTCAATATTAATTCTGATAGAAAGTCCACAAATTATTTGATACAATCTTTATGGTGCCCTGGTGGCCTGTATACAGTAGCCACCACAAATCTCAAACGTGATTTATCGTTTACACTATATATTTTTACATTAAGCACCAACACTTCAAAAGAATTATATTTAAAACTTGATTTCTTAGTGGTTTTGAAAATATTACTATAAATTACAGCAACACCTCCCCCTTTACGTTTCAGACGAGGCTCGTGTTTATAACATTCATCTTGCGGCGTGGA
Source organism: Rutilus rutilus (assembly GCF_951802725.1). Lineage (NCBI taxonomy): Eukaryota > Metazoa > Chordata > Actinopteri > Cypriniformes > Leuciscidae > Rutilus > Rutilus rutilus. The sequence goes on along the minus strand of NC_140222.1, from coordinate 10,645,619 downwards.
CTCATTTAAAGTAATGTAATCGTTTGGTTTTAGCCAGGTTTCTGTCAAACACAGCACATCTAGGTTATTATCTGAAATCATATCATTAACAATGAGTGCTTTTGAAGTAAGCGATCGAATATTCAGCAACCCAAGCTTTAGCATTTGCTCATCTGTATTATAGCTGTTTTTTATTTGTTGAACATCAATTAAATTTTTAACCTTAGATGGGTTTGGACGTTTTTTGGATTTCCAAATTCGGGGAACAAACACAGTCTCTATATGATGATAGCTAGGTGAAAGAGGCTCTATGTGATGGGATTTATCTGACCTTGGTGATGCGAGGCCGCTAGCAGACAGTCGGTAAAGCCAGTCTGAAAAATGTACCTTTTTACTTTTACTAAGGTAATTTTGAAAATGAATAGGCCTCATTATAATTTTACTGGAGTAATATTTTATTGCCGTATATGTACTTTTACTCAAGTGCTTGATTTGTGTACTTCATCCACCACTCCACTGCTAAAACCCCCCGGATTATTGTAGTGACTACTGTGTGTAACTGTTCATTAGTAGTTACTTCATACTTAGTAGTTCTTCAGGAGGTATGACAGAATTCATTAGTTATTGATTAACTGATACTTAACGCAATCATAAAATTCTATTACTGATTAGTTTACACATTTTCCTTATTAGTTAATAGTAGTGACTTAAGTGTTAATAACTAATTACCTATTAGTTCTTCAGTATTTCCTTATTATTTATGCAGGAAGTAAGAAACAGTATTATAAAGTGTTACCTCGTCATTCAGTGGCTTTGAATTGTCAAAACACCTCTCAAAATGCATAGTACAGATTCACATCCGTAGCAAGCATTTTGAGAGGTGTTTTGGCAATTCAGAGCCAAGTAGGGCCTACAAGCAAGCGCCAAATCCAGAACTGTTCAAGGCAAGGCAAGGCAAGTTTATTCATATAGCACATTTCATACACAATGGCAATTCAAAGTGCTTTACATAGAATAAATAAAAATAATAAAAAATAAATAAGAATAATTAAAACAGTTTAGAAAAATAAAATAAAATACAGTAGACTACAGTACAAACAGTCGGATGAATTGCGGCACAGTGCTCATTCAGTAAATGCATAGCTAAACAGAAGTGTTTTGAGTCTGGATTTGAATGTGACTACTGTAGGAGCACATCTTCTGGAAGCTGGTTCCAGCTGCGGCTGGCATAAAGCTAAACGTGGATCTGTTGGGTTTATATTCAGTGAGCATATCTGCAATGTATTGAGGTCCTAGGCCATTGAATGATTTATATACCAGTAATAATACTTTAAAATCAATCCTAATTCTAACTGGGAGCCAGTGTAAAGACCTGAGGACTGGTGTGATGTGTTCATATTTTCTGGTTCTGCTCAGAATTCTGGCGGCAGTGTTCTGTATGAGCTGCAACTGTCTTATGGTCTTTTTGGGAAAGCCAGTAAGGAGTCCATTACAATAATCCACCCTGCTGGTGATGAAAGCATGCACAAGCATGCACAAGTTTCTCTAAGTCTTGTCTGGAAACAAAGCATCTAATTCTTGCAATATTTTTCAGATGATAGTATGCTGATTTAGTTATTGCTTTGACATGACTACTGAAACTAAGGTCTGACTCTAGTGTCACACCAAGATTCCTGACTTTATTTTTAGTTGTTTTACGCCTAGAGTGAAGGCATGCGTTCACCTTGAGAACTTCATCTTTGTTTCCAAACGCAATGACTTCATTTTTGTCTTTGTTTAACTGAAGACTTCATAAATGCATTGGCACAGGGAGTCAATGGGGCTGTAATCGTTAGGCGATAGGGCTAAGTAGAGCTGTGTGTCGTCTGCATAGCTGTGGTAAGCAATTTGGTTCTTTCTCATTATTTGGCTCATTGGGAGCATATACAGGTTGAACAGGAGTGGCGGAAGAATTGAGCCTTGAGGGACCCCGCATGTCATGGATGTCCACTCAGACTTATGGTCTCCTATACTCACATAATAACCTCGCCCATCTAAGTATGACCTGAACCATTTTAGGACTATCCCAGAAAGCCCCACCCAGTTTTCCAGCCTGTCAAGAAGTATGTTGTGATCGACAGTGTCAAATGCAGCATTGAGGTTGAGTAGTACCAGCACTGATAATTTGCCTGAATCAGTATTTAAGCGAATAGCGTTTATTATCTTTATCAGCGCTGTCTCTGTGCTGTGGTTCAATTCAGATCAATTGGTTCAATTGGTTCAGGTCAATTGGTTCACGGAAATTGGTGGTCTTTTTAATATGTGGCTCCAGTATCGCTAGCAAAACATCAAACTGAGCCACTGACATCCTGAAGTAAACTTTGAATCGCTCGGGATGGACCAAATATTTCCTCTTCCCCCCCTGTCTTTTTATGAAGAGAGGACAACAAAATCATCCTCACTCCCTGAAGGCTCCATTTTGTATTGGTTTGCAAATTATTTCGCTATGGGTTAATTAATAGGCATCAGACTCAGTGTGCAAGGTTTCTGTGCGTGACAGATTTTTAGGATGACAAATACGAAAAAACGCACACAAAAATTTCTGACTCAGTGTTCAAGGACCTTTAGTGGACCTTTAGTAAAATGTTTTGTGAATACGGACCCTTTTGTGTAAATTTATACAAACATACGTTGAAACTGCAACACATAATGACTTGAATTCACCACTTTAAATTGAACATGTTTACGATTTGTAAATTACATTTTTTAAGGGGAATCAAGACAAAAATGTCAGTGGGATATTTTTTGCAACACTTTGCCAGAACTCTATTATCTGCTTCGGTGACGTCGCAATTGTTGTAATTACATTGGAAAGGTTGTGACTTTTAGAATCCTTCATAAAGGTCTGAAACTGAGAAGGATCTGGTGCGTGTGAGGGTTTAATGCCCAACCGTTTCAGACAAGCGCCCACATATGCATCCTCTATGTTAAAGGGCTTCACGTCCATGGAAGCCTCAACTATTTTTTTGGGAAGGTCATTGGAGAAAACATATCCCAGTCCCAGCAAATATGTGGGGTATGTCGGTTCGGGGTACAGCTCCTCTGAGACGTAATATTTAGATTTTTTGTTTCTGATGACACGCTCTTTCCACATTATACGACCAGTGATGTAGTTCTGTCTGGGTGTGTTGGATGCCAATAGGAGAGTCATCAAGTTTTCCAAATTTAAGTATATGTCAGAATCGACCTTCATACTGAAATTGGCTTGAGGACAACGAGTGGCCAACCAGTCCATGATCACCATCGTCTTTATGGTCAGGTTGAAGTACGAGTCCACAAAGTTGCTCTGCAGTAAGTCTCTGTGTTGTCGGGTCTCTTCCTCCAGTTGCTGTTGAGCTTTTTCAGAGTCGGATCCTCCAGTCAAACCCACCAAAAACAGAGTCATCACTGCTTTCCCCTGGACTGTGCTCTCATTCCCCCACGTGCTCCGGATGGCGTTACGAGCTTCTACCTGATGGGGAGCCACAGGGACCATCAAGACCAGGAACGGATTCTGCTGACATTTGTCAGGGTAATCCAGAATGAAATGATAGTTGCTTGGATGAGCTACATGATAATGCACTGAAATGGGGTTGGTGCTAATGGATGCAGTGGGTTTGTTCAGTGCTGTAGGTGTTTGCATGATTTTCCAGAAAAAATGTTTGCCAGACAAGCTCTCAGTATAGGACAGAGTCTGATTTACAACATTAAACATTGTGTGATGGTGCGTAGCTTGCTTGAGAGAGAAATAGATATAAGCCATAGTAAACAATGATATTGTAATTGTGAGCATCAGGATGAATCTTTTTTTAATGCAACACATTGAAGCTCTATCCGGAGTCAAACCGCATCTGAAGAAGAAGGAGAAAGAGAAGCATTAACATATTAAATCTCCCTTGGATTAGTTTTTGCCACAATCAGTCCTAATTATTCTGAACGATTGAGTAGCACTACACTTATTTTTTCCATGCAGTGCAGTGCAGTCAGTGCAGTTTTTGTATGTATTTGACAGTCAAATATGTTATGAAGCTGATCTATCTCATGAATAAGCTGTACAAAAGTGACCATGACGGTTTTCCTGTCTGACTTCCACTAAAACCTCTTTCACAATGTTTGCTGAAATATGTAATCGTAGTATTCTACAGAACGTTTCGTTACACCGGTAACCCTAGTTCCCTGAGGGAGGGAACAGAGACGCCACGTCGAGACCGACGAATAGGAATCTCGCTAGAGAGGCAAATCTACTTCGAGTGAAACTAAAACAAGCCAATGTACATTGGCGTGCAATCATTTGCATCAGCTGTGCAGCCTCGCAGCGCGGGTACATAACAAACAGCTGGTGTGATTGCACTTCAGTTTTTTGCTGAGGAGCCACGCCTGAAAAGCTGGCCGCCCCGGCGGGCAGCAGCAGATGTGGCGACAGGACGTGGCATCTCCGTTCCCTCCCTCAGGGAACGAGGGTTACCATATGTAACCAAGACGTTCCTCTTCGGTCGGTCAGTCGACACCATGTCGAGACCGACGAATAGGAATCCCTACTCAAGGGCCACAGCTGCTGCACCCCATCCAGCGCCCTGTGTAAGCCTCTACACCCTGTTGCCTGGAAGGACGATAGGAGAGGGCTTACACTGACTGTATCTGTCGCAGTTGTCCCGTGATAACCCATACAGTGAAATTATTGGATAACACTGGGAAAGCGTGCCCTTTCTATAGAGGGAAGGGATGCTGCAGAAGCCACAATCTTCAAAGGAATTATGTGGAAAGATACATTCAGTATGGACTAGAACGAAGGTTGTACTGCATATGAATATTGGGTGACTTAGCCCAAGGGAAAGACATGGGCTTCGATTAGGAGCGGCCGTGGAGAATACACATATGGGATCCCCGTAGGGTCACGCATATGGGACCCAGCCTAAACCCGGTTCTCAAGGATTCAACGGATAAAGGCCTGGCACCGGACGCTCTGCCATGTCCGGGCCGAGGGTGTTGGAGGACTCACAGGTTTTTCACTCTGAAGAATATGGAGCACAGTAGGGTGCACAAGCCGACAGATCCCGGCCTCTCTGTGCTTCTACCCGTTTAGGGTGGTATCATAGGCCATAGTATCTAGCGAACATGTTAAGTGTCGCCCAGCCCGCAGCTCTACAGATATCTGTTAGCATGGAGCCACGTGCCAGCGCCCAGGAGGATGCAACGCCTCTTGTGGAGTGAGCATGCAACCTTAGCGGGCAGGGGCCATCCAGAACTATCCAGTGGGCCATCTTCTGCTTGGAGACAGCCCTTCCCTTCTGCTGGCCTCTGTAACAGACAAAGAGCTGGTCTGAGGTCCTGACGCTTTGAGTTCTGTCCACGTACATACGCAGAGCACGAATGGGACAGAGCAAAGCCAGGGCTGGGTCTGCCTCCTCCAGAGGCAGCGCTTGCAGGTTCACTACCTGGTCTCTGAAAGGAGTGGTAGGAACCTTGGGCACATAGCCAGGCAACCAGACAACCATGTTGTACTGAGACCCTGACCTGGCTATGTGCCCAAGGTTCCTACCACTCCATTCATAGAGACTGGGGAGCGCTAACCAGGCTCGCAGAGACCGTACAAGCGAGACCAAAGGGACCATAGGCGTACCCGGAGTGGGGCAGTGAGGTGGAACACAGGGACTTGGCTTGGGGGGCTCTCTCTGGGAGATGGCCCGTAGCGGAGTCTGAGTGTGCTGTGCAACACCTGGTTCCACGGAGCAGAAAGTGCAGGAGGCAGATGGAATGCTTTCTTGAACCGCACACTGCTGCCTGCTGGCGATAGAAGAGGCAGATGACAGTGGTGAGGATTCTCTCCCCCCACTGCTCTCCGGGCCCTCTTCGGACTCAGAGATGGGAGAAAATGCGTTTCATCGAATTTTTCAAAATCCCAAAAAACAGAAACTAATAAAAATTACAGAAGCACAATAAATTAACAATTAAGGGAATTTTACATTTTAAATCTCATTTAAAATGTTAATAAATATTATAATAGTATATACAAAAAAAATAATAATAATACATTAATAACAATAGTTCAATAGTTTTTAATAACTGTGAACATTTTCAGGTATAACAATGAACTATATAAAAGCTATTATATAAAGATCAGCAGAAGTATAAAGTATCAAGTATTATAACCTCATATTTACTCATAATTATTTTGTCTATTATGGGACAATAGTTACTGCATGGTGTTCATGAAAGTGTTGATTTTATAGCATGAATGAAAAGCACATAAACAGCAAATAAAAGCAGGAACCATACCTCTTCCACATGCTTTCAAATTGTATTTTTTTATATACAGAATATGTTACAATACAGACAATAGATTTATATACAGTGCGTAACCATTCACCCAGTTTAGTGAGACCCTGGGTACACAAAGGGAGGGGGGATTATAGCACCACGTACAGAGTGTAACACGTAACATATGTAACAGAGGGACAAGACAGTTGACAAACACAAGAACGTATTATTATTGATTGAATAGAATGATCTTGAGCAAATTCTATTTGTTGATCTGAGATTTACATTAGTTGGTCACGGTTAAGGTGTTTGAGGGGAAATGGGTTCGGAAACATGTTATGCAAGAGTGTGGATAGTGTATGCCTATGTGTATGTATGAAGTGATAGCTGCAGGGGCAAAAGCAAAAGGGAAAGGAAAAAGAAAATATATAAAATTACATAACGAAAGGGGGTAGGTATGTGTCTGGTAATGTACATGGCTTGTAGTTATGTTTGTGTGATAATAAGAAATGTCAAAAATAGGGACCAGGTGTCTTCAAAGGCTGATATTTGCTTCCCTCTGTGTGCGTTGTGTTTCTCCATTGAAATGTGTTCTGAGATTAAATTTGTCCAGTGATTGATGTGGCATTCTTAGCGACAGCTAGAGAGATGAGCAACGGATTCCTGTATTTTTGCGGGATATGGATTTCGGAAAAGTCGTCTATGAGACAAAGTGTCGGGGATGATGGGATTCTTTGGCTCAGGATGGTGGACAGTGTCTCAGTGACTGTAATCCAAAAAGTGTCACAGTGTCTGGTTTGTGTTCCCTGTGTGGTAACCACTAGAGGTCCTCATCCCCCACGGTGTCATTCACATTAGGAACTGCATTCCCCACAATCCTTGTCTGTACCCATCGCTGTATCATTGCACTCAGCTGTTCCCCATCATCATTGCACTCAGCTGTTCCCCATCATCATTGCACTCAGCTGTTCCACATTATCATTGTTAGTTCTGTGTTATATATACCCTGCCTGTTTAGTGTTTGTCACGGAGTCGTTGTTTAATGTCACTACACTTTTGAGGTCTGTGTTCTTGTTCTTGTTCTTGCTTATTTGGATTTTGACCCCTGCCTGGATGACTATGAGATTGGATTACACTTAAATAAATACTGCTTTTGGATCTACCCTTTTCCTGTGTGTGTTCTGTGACAAAAAGAGTGAATTGGTTGGCAGTGCCACATGGCGTGCAAATAGTCGTCTGTGCTACCTAAAGTGCATTGTGAACAGATATCGGTGTTGTGTAGGCCCATTTTGAAAAATTTTCTTTGGGTGATGTGAGTTCTGTGAATGACTTTATATTGTATAAGCTGCAGATTTGTGTTATCGGTCATGGAAAATGTGTTCCTACAGATTTGTTCCCAGTACTCAGGGTTGGAAGAGACGGCCAGGTCGGTTTCCCACTTGGTTGTTGGGAGTGTTATTGTGTTTTGGTTGGAAATCATTGTATATAGCTGGGAGGTTCATTTTTTTTATAAAAAAGTTATTGATTCTCATAAGTTCTTCTATAAGCTGAGAAGGTTGTAATGTATTGTTGGTAAGTGTGGTTTTATCTTTAATTTGTAGTTTAAATTGTTGATATTGAAGGAATTGTTCTCTCCCAACCCCATATTTCTGTGTGAGTGTGTTAAATTACATGAAATGGTGGTTCTCAAATAAGTGGTGAAGATGTGTGATTCCTTTTTGTGCCCATGTGGGGAAATAAAGAGGTTTGTTCTGTATCATGAATTCTGGGTTGTGCCAGAGTGGGGTAAGCTTGTTTAATTCTAGTGATGATTTTGTGATTTGGTTTGTTTTCCACCAGGCTGTCAGAGTTGAATGGATGGTAATGCGTTGGCAGAAGTTGGATTTCATGATTGATTGTGAGAGGAAGGGGAGGTCTGCAACTGGGATATTTGTGCATTGGTTTTGTTCCAATTCCAGCCACGGGTAATTATGCTTGTGTATATTGATCCATTTAACTAGGTACTGTAATTGATTTGCCAGGAAGTAGTGATGGAAGTTTGGTGCCTCAAGCTTGACGGGCATGTGTACTAGTATTTATGTATATACTATGGTATGTATTTTATTATACCACCAACGGTCAATGTAACCTTACCTGTATCATGTCTCCTATCTAATTAATCCTCATTTCATGACTCACACTTTGATGTACGTCACCTTCTCTTAGAATGCAGTGTGAATTTGTAATATCTATCTGAGTATTAATGAAGATAAAAGAGGTAAGGCTGATGCCTAACCACACTTGAGATAGCGTCATAAATCTTCCCCACAGAGCAAACTGCCGATAGAAAGTCTACCCTTCTCATTGGTCCAGCAAACCCAGAGAGGTGGAGCCGTTCTCAGGCTTTATTAGAAGACAGCCCACAGTGACCGCCCCCTCTCTTCTCAGCGCTTCTCATCTGGCTACAACACTGTTTCTGATACTGATGGTTCTTTTCATAGTTAAAGCTGGGGTAGGTAAGAATGGTCTAAAAAACTTATTTGTTTAAACTTTATGTATATATCAATACATAATTAAAATGTAAGTATTCTGAAAAAGAAAGTATAAAAATCGAGTGTATGTAGACCTCTAACGACTGTTTTAAAGACAGCTCATTATTTCCTTTCAGTCCACCCTCTCCCTTTCTGGGGTCCTTCCAAAGCCACGCCCCCAAAACACATGAACGCGCGACTCCGACAGCTGAGCTGGAAGACGCATTATTTACCTGAGACGAGCGGAGAGGAAGGAGCGCAGTGCATGCAGCATGTAGCATCATGTCAGAATCACATGTAATAAAAAAATCTAACTTTATCATTATGAATATAAACAAATAAGATGTATTTTAGTAGCCTACTCACTATCAAGCTATCATATCGATATTGGTAAAGTTTAAAATATATATCTTTTGATTCACTAACGAGCTAGTTAAAACTATAAGGCAAAGCTAAAAACAGGTTGCATTGATACACGTTTTTCCATTTCCATTAGTTGCACTGTGATGAAGATGAATTTCGTGTAAGATTCATAACATATAACGTTAGGCCTACTAGCTGTTAAACATGTATTTTGTTATGTAAAGTTCCCCCCACAGCGGAGCCTGCCGTGAACGCGCAGGCTAGTAAACATGCAGGGTCACCGATGACGACGGATAAGGTCGCTAGATATAAGGTTAACAGGTTTCAGTTGTTGCTTTGCACAGTGCATGACATTTTATCTGTATGTTATGCGGCTAGAGTTTTAACACTGAGTCAATGGGCTCTGACGGGCTTGTTTATCGTCATCGGTCTTTTTCCGTTTACCTGTCTTTGTTGTATGAGCAGGTTCCACTCGAGAAATTGGCAGTTTTGGTTGTTTGTCCGCCATTAGCACAGCTGCTCGGCACACCGGCAATCTTGATTTTGAATGACGGTACGCGCTGTGCAAGAGAGGGGCGATCAGCGCGTACGCGAACTTGATTGACACTGCTAAGACACTCCTCCTGGCTCTGAAGGCATCTGATTGGTTCTTTACATTCGCACCGAATGGCAGTGATTGGTCAGAGTTTTTACTGTCCTGCAGCTGCTACAGAGATCTGATTGTTTTCATTCCTTTTTCTGAACACATAATGTATTGACTACTCTCAGGATGGAAGGACCATTTCACCCAGTATAAAAAAAAGTGTTTCTGAACAGGATTACCTACTGTAGCTTTAAATAGATCTTTTCCATAGTTCTATTTCCTGCTTCCGGTTCCATATCACTCACCCTTTTTGTGTATGGGCGCATGTGTGTGTGTATGTGTGTGTGTATGTAGTTATGTATGTAGTTATGTATGTTTATGTAGTTATGTAGTTATGTTTGTGAGTTAGTTAATAAAACTTGTGCACAATGTGGATTTGGTTTCTGATTCCCTGCTTGCAACAAAGTCCCTTTTACGATCTTGATCTTGTTACATGCTCTAAGTGCTGTACATGCTAAGAAATAATTATTTTTCGGAGGCCATGAAAGATATACTTTTCTTAGAATAAATGAATAATCAAAGAGTTTGTTGGAACTGATTCATTGATTGTAATATTAATTTAGCTTACCTCAAAGTTAATCTAATTAACTGACCCAATAATGAATAATTAACCATAATTGGTAATTATGGATTATTATTAATATTTCCCCTTTGAGCTAATATTGTTACATCATAGAAAAAAGGTAGTTAATTTGGGGTGGGGTTTTCATTTTGACAGCAGCTATTCTTTCGATGAGTGTGAGTGGGTGTTTTAGACCAGCATTTATATTCGTCTTCAATTTTCTTTAGGAGTGGAGTGTAGTTGAGGGTAAAAAGCTCTGACAGCCTGGGGGAAATCTGAATCCCTAGGTGTAATGATAGGCATTCTTTTGAATAACTACAAGGTGGCAGTATAGCCTTTCCTTCTGTGTAATGCTATATGTTGTGGATAGACGAACAAGCACACACAATGTTGTTGGTCATACCATGTGGTGGATGTATAAAAAGCAAAAAATAGCTTGCAGCTCACAGAAGCTATGGCAGCACAAAGTTTCATGCGTGACTTCTTGAATAACAGAAGGCTGAACTTTACATGGTACCAGGAGTGGGGTACAGAAAAGAACTGATGCAAGATGGACGCAGTAAAACCACCAACTCTGCTGAAAATGACGGGGAATGTGGACACAAACTGGCGAACCTTCAATCAACAATTTCAGCTCTACATTGCTGCGGTTGTAGTTGATCGTTTGACGGAAGAAAGAAAAATAGCCCTTTTGCTAACCATTGCCGGATATTGAAGTATTCAACACCTTTGTATATGATGAACCCAACGATAAAGATAAGTTTGACGAGGTCCTAAAGAAATTTGATGAACACTGTCTTTCGAAGAAAAATGAAACTTATGAAAGATATGTATTTCGTTCTCGTCTCCAACAGCCTGGTGAGTCGTTTGATAATTATCTCACAGATCTCAAAAATAAAAGCTCAGTCCTGCAACTTTGGTGATCTAAAAAACTCAATGATAAGGGATCAGATTGTGTTTGGGACAAATGAAAAAAAGCTAAGAGAAAAGCTGTTGAGGGAAGCGGATCTCACACTGGAAAGTGCAATACAAATATGTCAAGCTAAGCTGGCAAAGCAACATGCTCTAACTTTTCAAGCGGCACCATATGACCAAGAAAGCGAGTCCGTGAACGTAGTGAAAATGAAAGGAAAATCACAGTTCAAGTTCAAACAAAAAGACAAAAACAGAGATGATGACCAAACACAGTTTGACTGTAAGAAGTGTGGTGAAACGTACAGACCGAGACAATGCCCTGCATTTGGGAAAACATGTGCAAAGTGTTAAAAGCAAAATCACTATGTATAATGTGTCATACCAGAAAAAAGATACACACAGTGCAGGAAGACCCAGATGACAGTGATGATTTGAGCGAGACATTTTTCATCAAAATGGTGTTGTGCAGCAAAAGATGACAAATTGACTGCACCTCTGTTAGTAAATGGAACACTAGTAACCTTCAAAATTGACACCGGAGCCAAAGCCGACTTGATCAATGAAAATGATCTGAAAGCACTTGCAGAGAAACCAAAAAGAGTTGCAGACAAGGCAATGTCATTAAAAGCATACAACAATCAGCCCAGACTGATCTCATGAAATGGCGTATGTATGACACGCCAATTCGTATTTCCATTTTTGGCGTGCTATCAACACGCATAATCGCTTTTCAGCGTGTTTTTTCAACACTGTTGACTTAACGTTACATTGCTCTCTATATAAATATATATGACTTACCCCAACCCCGTCCCTAAACCTACCCGTCACTGGGGTTAATACCATTTATGAGTCTTCCTCTACCATCCTAGTAAAAAAATATCGCTCCCCAGATGTAGATTTACATTTTGCTTCGTTTCGCTCGGACATTTAACGGCGTAGACATACACGCGGAATCACTCGGACATTTAACGGCGTAGACATACAGGCGGAAGATGACGCCGTGGACATACACGCGGATAGCTCAAAATGCGTATAGATAACACGCCACTTGACTTGAAAGTGGCGTGTATGTTTACGCAAAGTCATGATGTCATGTTGATCAGCCAATAAAAACTATGGGTGGTTGTAGGCTCAAAGTGACTGCAAAAGGCAGACAACACAACTTGATGTTTACAATAGTGCCAAGTGGACATGAGTCGATCCTTGGACACAAAGCATCTGAAGATCTTGAACTAGTCAAGAGGATCTACCAGATCAGCAGTGACAACATAAAAATAGACAATCAAATCAAAAGGCTGTCACAAATCGAAGGTAGTAAAAGTATTGTGAACAAATACGCAAGTGTCTTTAAAGGACATGGTACACTACCTTACACTTACAAAAACAGCTCAAGGAAGATGCTTAACCTGTAGTGCCTCAAGGAGAGTGCCAGCACCTCTTAAAGCAGGACTTAAAAAGGAACTGAACAGAATGACACAGATGGGAGTCATCGAGCGAGTGGAAGAGCCCACAGACTGGGTTAATTCCATCACATGTGTTAAAAAAAGAAACTCCCTTGAGTTATGTGTCTGCCTAGATTGTAAAGATTTGAATGAAAACATTAAAAGAGAACATTATCAAATTCCCAAGCGAGATGAATTCCTGAGTGGAATTGGACTCCCAATGAGCCAAATAATGAGAAAGAACCAAATTGCTTACCACAGCTATGCAGACGACACACAGCTCTACTTAGCCCTATCGCCTAACGATTACAGCCCCATTGACTCCCTGTGCCAATGCATCGATGAAGTCAACAGTTGGATGTGTCAAAACTTTCTTCAGTTAAACAAAGACAAAACTGAAGTCATTGCGTTTGGAAACAAAGATTAAGTTCTCAAGGTGAACGCATACCTTCACTCTAGGGGTCAAACAACTAAACATCAAGTCAGGAATCTTGGTGTGACACTAGAGTCAGACTTTAGTTTTAGTAGTCATGTCAAAGCAATAACTAAATCAGCATACTATCATCTGAAAAATATTGCAAGAATTAGATGCTTTGTTTCCAGACAAGACTTAGAGAAACTTGTGCATGCTTTCATCACCAGCAGGGTGGATTACTGTAATGGACTCCTCACTGGCCTTCCCAAAAAGACCATAAGACAGTTGCAGCTCATACAGAACGCTGCCGCCAGGATTCTGAGCAGAACCAGAAAATATGAACATATCACACCAGTCCTCAGGTCTTTACACTGGCTCCCAGATAAATTTAGGATTGATTTTAAAGTATTATTACTGGTATATAAATCATTCAATGGCCTAGGACCTCAATATATTGCAAATATGCTCACTGAATATAAAGCCAGCAGATCACTCAGATCACTAGGATCATATCAGCTAGAAATACCAAGGGTTCACTCTAAGCATGGCGAGTCCGCTTTTAGCTATTATGCCAGCCACAGCTGGAACCAGCTTCCAGAGGAGGCTGTAGTCACTTTCAAATCCAGACTCAAAACATATCTGTTTAGCTATGCATTTAATGAATGAGCATTGTGCCGCTGTTCGTCCGACTGTTTGTACTGTACTGTATTTTATTTTTATTTTTCTAAACTGTTTTAATTATTCTTATTTCTTTTTATTATTTTAATTTCTTCTATGTTAAGCACTTTGAATTGCCATTGTGTATGAAATGTGCTATATAAATAAACTTGCCTTGCCTTGCCTTGCCTTGCCTTGAGTGACATGGCCGGTGCAAAGTACTTCAGCAAATTAGATGCCTCACATGGATTTTGGCAGCTGAAACTGGATCCAGAAAGCAGCAGGTTCACCACCTTTAACACACCATTTGGGCATTACTGTTTTCTGAGGCTTCCATTTGGCATCAAATCAGCACCAGAGATCTTTCACAGAGCTATGGAGTCAATCATAGAGGGTCTGGAAGGAACAAGAGTGTACATTGATGACTTAGTTGTCTGGGGAAAAACAAAACAACAAAATGATGAGAGACTGGAGAAGCTGCTACAGAGAGTGAAAAAGTACAGACTAAAACAAAGGCTCAATCCCAATTCACCCCTTGCCCCTACCCCTTGGCCCTACCGCTCCGTTTTGCACGTTCCCGTGAAGGGCTAGGGGAAGGGGAAGGGCCAGATAGCCTTTGAAACGAAGATTTTTCAGGACCACACTTCAAGCGAAGGAGTATGAGAAATGTACCTGCATACACCGGCTACATGGCTGCCAATAATCATTTTCTTTGTCACATTCAATATTATGTTCATATGTACGGTCATGTTCTTCAAAGAAACGTTTGCGAAAAATCGCTGAAGTTTGCCAACAATAGTCCCGCAACATATTTTCATGTCTGATAACTGGTGAATGTAACTGCGGCAGGGAATTGGCTTATCTTTTACCGTACGTCTGCTATGAACGCAGTTTCAAAGGAAACCCGGAAGCTCATTCGTTTTCGCGCTGACAACGAGCAATGTTTCCTGAAGTCCAAAAATACTTAGGCGTCGAAGATATCGTCATCTCCGTTGTTTTCTGCGAACTTCAGTAGAAAAATGCAACAAAAAAAAATACTGTAACCCACGCAATTGAGATGACTACAGCTGACGACGGCATCTTGGAAGTTTGTGATAAACATTGGCGCATCTCCTGTGACGTAGGCGCTACCGACGACGTATAATGACCTGTAACGGTGTAGTAGTGGTGTCCCATTTCTTAGTGGAATATTTTCACCCCTTTGCCTTACCACTCTGTTTCAAGGGGAAAGGGTAAGGGTTAGGCGAAGGGGTATACAATAGAATTGGGATTGGGCCTAAAAAGAGAGAAATGTCTTGTTGGAGTGACAGAAATGACATTCTTAGGAGACAAGCTCACAGCAAACGGCGTGCTCCCAGACAAAACAAAAGTGCAAGCCATACTGAATATGCCGGCTCCAACTGATAAAAAAGGAGTTTTGCAAGCAATGGGGATGGTTACCTTTCTGGGTAAGTAAATTCCCAACCTCTCCTCAAAAACTAAATGTCTCAGAGAACTGCTGCATCACAACGTCGCATTTGAGTGGACAACAAAACATGAAGAAGAATGGGAAGAACTGAAGAGAACTGTGACTGCTGAACCAGTTTTAACCTACTTTGATCCAACGAAACCAACCAAAATCTCCACTGATGCATCAAAATACGGACTAGGAGCCGTATTGCTACAAATGAATGCCCCGAATGAAGAAAAATGGTGGCAACCTGTAGCATATGCATCGAGATCAATGACAGAGACTGAAAAACGCTATGCTCAGATTGAGGAGGAGACGTTGGGCCTAGTGTTTGGGTGTGGGAAATTTCACACTTATGTTTATGGACTGCCCACATTCACAGCAGAAACTGATCATAAACCACTCATATCAATCCGTGAAAAGAATCTCAATGACATGTCGCCCAGAATCCAACGTATGATGATGACATTGCAGCGCTATGACTTTGACCTAATATACACGCCAGGTAAATATATAGTGCTTGCTGATACACTTTCTAGAGCACCAGAACTCAACAGTGGCACAGCTAAGAACACCGCAGCAGAAGATACTGAAACACAAATCTGCCTCACTGCCTGAATCAGACACCATGCTGCAGCAGATTGGTAAAGAGACAGCAAAAGACTATGCTACACAAAGTGTCTCGCTGTTTAAACAACGGCTGGTCAAAAGGAGTTTGCCCACAGTTTTTCCCAGTGCGGGCAGAGCTGTGTATGTCAAAAGGACTCGTGCTTAGAAAGAACAGGATTATTATCCCACAGACCATGCGCAAGGACATGCTTCAGCGTCTTCATGAAGGACACCTGGGAGTAGAAAAATGTAAGAGAAGAGCACGTGAACCCATCTACTGGCCAGGTATCAACAAAGACAAAGAGGAAATGATTGAGAAATGTGACATCTGCCTCAGACACCACTACAAACAAGTCAAGGAGCCAATGCTGGTGGCCGACCTTCCCACTGCTCCTTGGCAAAAGGTGGGCACAGATTTATTGAATCTGTATGGCAAGGACTATCTTCTTGACTATTACTCGAACTACCCTGAGATTGCGCAACTCTCCAGCACCACCGCACAGTAGGGGTTGAACCGACTAGTCAACTAGTCGACCTTAATGCAATGTCGTGACGTTTTAAGCTTGACGTCGACTAGTCGCGTTGATCATGTGACACTATGATTGCGCTAATTTTGATACTATCAACATGGCTGCGTTGCAGTCGACAACAAATGAAGAGCCCAGAGGGTCATTGCAGCAAGAAAGCAGCAGTAGTAGGTCTAACGTTACATCAAGTATGTGGAAACATAAATAAATAAAATGATATGAAATGAAACAAACATAAATGATCACATTCATCTAATCTTTCCTAATGATCCGCTAGCTGACCGCCCCATAAGCATGCTGTCAAAAAAACGCGTCTCTCTAGGCAGCCTAGGCTCTGAGGTTTTGTGAGGTTTTCGCGTGCAGCTGTCATAGGCAGCTAGAGGATCGTTAGGAAATATTAGATGAATGTGATCATTTATGTTTGGGCCTGAAATCGCTGATACCACCTTTAAAGGTCTTCGTAGCGCGCTAAGAGACAATGTTATCGGAAAATGCAGCCCAGGTATGATGCGTATGATGCGTAATGGAGATTCCAAAGCGCTCTTCTTTGGTCAGAACCATGGAGAGTGATCGCGGATAGGTCTGTCCTATGCACCGAACTTTTAACAATGCAACAAAATATTTAAAGAGCATCAAGCTATTAAAATCTATGTGTGTATGTCAGGTATATCAGAGTTGTGGGCTAGCACGCAAATATGGGTTAAGAGCCATATGAAGTGATAAAGAGAAAGAGAGAGTGAGGAGGGGGAGAGAGTGATAGAGGGGTTTGGTTGAGGGAATATGGCGTGAGTGTTTTTTCTTGTCAGTATTGGGTGGATGTGTGTCATATCTCGTATAACATGTTTTCCAGCGTTTTTGCTTGGGGTTGAGCTGAGAGGTAGTAGTGGTGTTGAACATGAATACAAAACTAACAAACAGATAGTGCTGGGCGGTATGACCAAAAATCCACATCACGGTATTTTTCTAAATTACACCGGTTTCACGGTATATGAGGTTTTTTTTTCCCCAAGCATGACTGGGTGTAAGAGGTGCTTTAGGAGCGGCAGAAATAGCGGTTTCCCCGGTAAGGGCTGTACACAAAGCAGCAACGCACATAAACGCTGCTTTATCAGGAAAGATAAAGAAATTTAGCAAATCGGGGGCCCAAGGCGAAGGTAGGCTGGGCCCCTACCCATCCAATCTTTAAAAGAGAACGAAAAAAAATATGTACCGACTGAATGGTGGATAGGCAGGTAAAGCTATACGGGGAAGTAAAAAACGTCCCTTTAAACCCTGCATACACTTCTTTACTCCTAAACAGAAACATGTTACAATGTTTACATAGTACAATTTCTGGTAAGCTATGTTTTTTTTTTTGTTTTTTTTTGGCAAATTGCACCATTTCGATTCAATTCTTGTGATTTGATTCAATATTGACTAATTTGGATAAATATTAGGTAACGTTTCACAAGACAGGCGTTACTTTTTCTCAAGAAAAAAAAAAAAAGCCCTATCAGCTGGTATAATTTAAGGTTAAATTAAGTAATATAGTACACATATTTAGCCAAATACTCTCTATAGCTCTTTTTTTTCTAGCCAATTAAATGGCTTTCCTGAGGTAAATGTTATGTGACGATTGTTCTCCAGCTGTTTTACCTCTTTCCGCGGTTGAAAAACACTTATTAATCGATATTATGAATGAGGAATATACATTTCGGTAAGTTATACGGTATCTTTCAAAATGGTTAATTCGTGTTTATTTACTATTAAGTAGTTTTTAGAATTAGATCAGTTCACGTGCCGCTATAGGAATCTGTTACGTCACATTAAAACGGCAAAACGGTATTTATTGTTTGAATTTCGTAATAGTATTGACAGAATCTGAGAGCTGAGATTTTTCTAAATATCATGATTCATAAACTGCTCAGTTTTGTCTGTCGATCTCTTTACTTCACGATTTTTCTGTGCGTTGGACGTTGTTGTTCCTGATCTGTATCCCCAACAGTAGCCATAAAAAAGTTTGTCATCTTTGGCAGCGTTCCCAAATACTTATCAGCGTCTTTTCACTTTTTTTCTTTTATTTGAGCCGCTTGGGTAACTTCGAAACTTAAAATTTTCGCGTTTAGACTCGTCTTGCTCTGGGGATCAATTGCTCTATTTCCCAGTCCTCCTGTTACTGCGTGTTGTTTATCTTTCGCGCCGCGCACTTTTTCGGACTTTTTGCTTTCCTCCCGCTTCCTCCTTTTTTTCAGCACCGCTTGGGTAGCTAGCTTCAGTTTTACTGTCTACTACTCTGTACACTCTGTCTGTCAATCACTTCTTTTTCTCCGTCAGTTTTTTGGCACAGCCCTGTCACTTTCGCAGATGCGCAGTAAAAGTGAGATAATGGAATAGTCCAATGTAGTGAGGCGGGGGGGGGGGGGGGGGGGGGGGGGCCCTCCTGTCTGCGACACTAATGATTGATGCCATTTTTCGCAAATGGAGTTTTAGAAATATATAATAAAAAAATATAAAAAAAATAAAAAACTTAGGCTAAGCATAAGTTAATAGGGCATTTTGGGTAGCTCGGGGCCCAAGGCAATTGCCGACCTTTGCCTAATGGTAAAGTCCGCCCCTGGGTATGAACCGGTACACCGCCCAGCACTACAAACAGACACTGGACAAGAGGACTTTAGACATATATACAAAGACAAACAGAGAGTCAAGACATAAATACTCAAAGGCCTTATCAGAGATTGAAAGGAGGGAAAGAGAGAGAGTGAGAGAAAGAGAGAGAGAGAGAGAGAGAGAGAGAGAGAGAGAGAGAGAGAGAGAGAGAGAGAGAGAGAGAGAGAGAGAGAGAGAGAGAGAGAGAGAGAGAGAGACTACTGAACAAGAAAAGTAACAAAGAAAACAAACAAACAAACCAAAAAGAAGAAGAAAAAGACATGGAGAGAGCAGATAAGCAAATAAGGAGAGAGAGTGTGAGCACAGAATTTAGACGCTGGGCTAACAGATGACTGCATATCTAAATGAACTTCTGTAACATGCAAA